>NC_081415.1:514279533-514598699 GCF_030272615.1 Cryptomeria japonica
CCTCAACAGTTCAATTTTTGTCCATCTTGGAAAACTCACTTTTGAGGTGACTTGACAATCACATGTGAGTGGTCACATGATTAAAATTCATCTTTACCCATAGGTATAACATGGAAGCTCAGATGGTGCCTTTGGGGTTATCGCTATTTTGTGGAACCTTAAGTAGGTGTCAGGGGAGCAGGTCACGTAAGACAACAAAATATCTTTCATTAGGTTTAATCACAATGGGGATGGTACTTCCTTTCTTATTACCAATATTTATGCTCCTAATAATGGACTTGGCAGAAGCAAATTCTGAAAAAAAAACTAGAGGCTATTAGGTCCCTTTACAAGGATGATATGTGGATAATTATGGGGGACTTCAATACTCCTCTCCATGATGGTGAGAAGTTTGGAGGTTTCCTCTCTTAGTTGGACAGAATAATGGATCTTTTGAACTTTGTCAACAATCAAGGCTTGCATGACATTGATCTCCAGGGTGCCAAGTTTACTTGGTTGAACAGAAGGACGTGGGATGATATCATTCAAGTTAGACTTGATAGGGCTCTTATCTCTAATGAATGGTTTAACCACTATAAATTCTCCCTCTTAGCTATCTCCCATATAGAGTTTGACCACTTCCTTGTAATATTTACTATAGCTAACACCAATGTTAAAAGAAATTTTTTCCATTCAGATTTTTAAGAATGTGGCTTGACCACCCTAACCTTGCAAAAGCCATTCAGAATTGGTGGTCTATTAAGGAAAAAGGTACAACTATGTATATAATTTCTAAGAAACTTAGAAATGTGAAGGACAACATCAAGAATTAGAATAAGGAGGTTTTCGGTGACCTGTTTGCTACCAAAACTAAAACTCAGATGGAACTCAAGGAAATGCAGGATAAAATCCAATGTAGCAAATACAAGGAAGTCTCAATCAATGAGGAAAATGAAGTTCTCATGAATTACCATAGGATTATCATAAGAGAGGAAGAATTCTGGAAACAAAGATCCAGATCCCTATGGCTTAAAGTAGGGGATAAAAACACTAGATTCTTCCATATGACTGTATTGAAACACAAAGAAGCTAACAAAATATCTGAGTTAAAAAATAGGGAAAATGAAATTAGGAAGGATGAGAAGATTTGGAAGGAAGCCAAGAATTTCTTTACCTCTATGCTCTTGGCAGACCATGGTTTGAATGGTCAATTTTAGAACACTATAATTGAATTCATCCCTCCTATCATTAGCAAGGAGTTGAACAAGGATCTTGTGGCTATCCCCTCTGAGGAAGAAGTTAGGAAAATTGTCTTTTCTTTTTATGGGAACAAGGCCCTGGGACCGGATGGCTTTCTGCTTTTCTTCTTTAAAACTTTCTAGGACATCCTCAAAGATGATGTGGTCAAAGGTGTGCAGGAGTTCTTTAGAGCTAGAAGAATCTTAAAGGAAATTAATGCTACTTTCCTGGTTCTCATTCCCAAATGCCTGAGTGCGGACTCTATGGATAAGTTCTGACCAATAAGTCTTTACAATTCCTTCTACAAAATCATCTCAAAACTGGTTACCTGTAGGCTGTTAAGGACTCTTCCCCTATTCATTTTTCCCTAGTAGAGTGGATTTGTTCCTGGAAGACAAATCCTTGATTCCATTATTACTATCCATGAAAATATTCATTCGTTGGTGGACTAAAAAAAATAAGGATTCTTGATGAAGTTGGACCTGTCTAAAGCCTATGACCGGGTGGACTGGAGTTTTTTGGGCAAGGTGTTGTCTACTTTTGATTCTAATGGAAAGTCATTAATTTGATCGATCATCTCATCTCTACCCCTTCTTTTTCAGTCATTGTCAAAGGAGTGCCTTCCACCTTCTTTAAATCCTATAGAGGCATTCAATAGGGAGATCCTATATCCCCTATTCTCTTCATTATTCTGGCATAATATTTGGGCAGATTTATCAACAACTCTATTTCTTAAGGGATCCTCTGCCGCATTTCGCCTTCCTCAGGCTTTACAGCTTGTACCCACCAATAGTTTGTGGATGATACCATTATAATGGGTACCTCCACCATCAAAGAAGCCTCCAATTTTGAATGCCTTCTTTACACCTACAGTATGGCTATGGGTCAAACTATTAACTGCGAGAAAATTTGTGTTTTCTTCTTTAATATCCCTGAAGATAGAGTGAATAGATTGGCTCATATCCTTGGTTGTCAATTGGGCAAGTCTCCTATTGTTTACCTTGGACTACCCTTGGGCTTGAAACCTTTGGAGTTGTTTTGGAATTCTCTTTTTGATAGATTAAGCAGAAAGTTGGCAGGATGGAAAGGAACCCTTCTTAGTCAAGCAAGGAAAATCCAACTTTTAAAATCTTCCATCCAGAGCCTTCCAGTTTATACCTTAAACCTTTTTAAAATCCTTGGTAAATTTGTTGATGCTATTGAAAAAACATAGAAAGATTTCCTGTGGTCAGGAGTGGAGGAGAAGAAGAAAATGGCCCTCATTACCTAGGAAAATGTTTGTAAACCTTAAAATATGGGAGGATTGGGACTTAGGAATATCTGAACTTTGAACAAAACTTTCCCGGCCAAACAAATCTTAAAGACTTATCAAGGAAGAGGGGAATAGAATGAATTTGGAAGGCTAAATATCTAGGGAATGCTCCCACTGTAGAGGAGTTCCTGGCTTTAGAATAGATTCCAAGGGGTTCGTTCATTTGGAATAGCATTATGTAGGCTAAAAATATTGCTCTTCTCGGTAGTGTCTAGACCATTGGTGATGGAAGGAAGGTGAACTTTTGGGATGGGGCTTGGATTTGAGGGGCCCCTCATAACAAGATGACCACTCATACATTCATCCAAAACTGTAAAGAGAAGATAGGCACCAAAGTTGAGGACTATTGGAGAGACCATTCTTGGGTGGATCTCACTCACATTGATCCCAAACTGAAACAGATTAACTTAATGATCAACCATGCAGTCCTAAATTCGAGAAGAAAAGACCATATGGTGTGGTATGGGACTTTGTCTGGGACCTACTCAGTCTCTTTTGATGTCCTTTTACTAGCTCAATCCCAAGTTCCTACTCCATGTTGGGCCAAGGCTTGGCATCATTGGTTGACTTCCAAAATCAACATCTTTCTGTGGATCCTCTTGCAAAACAAAATTTTGACTACTGACAACCTAAGAAAGAGGGGCTTCTTTCTTCTGAATATCTATTACCTCTATCTGAATAATGAGGAATTAGTGAACCATATCTTCTTACATTGTCCTTATTCCACTTCTATTTGGGGGATGTTTTTTGAGATGTGGAGACTAAATTGGGTGTTCCAAGAGGAGATGCAAGATTTCTTTGGAAGCTAACATTTCTCCACCAATAACATTACCATAAGAAATATTTGGAAGTTCTCCTTTTCCCATATCCTCTAGGGGATATGGAAAGAGAGAAACAATAGATTTTTTAGGAATGAAACTAACACCCCAGAAGTGGTTTGCATCAAAATTAAAAACATTTGTGCTAAGAATGTGATGATCAGGGGAGTAAAGTGTTGTAGCAACAAGGAGGATTTTCATGTTCTCAAAAGATGGAATATCCCTGCCTCTTTGAGCACTGATATTAACCAAATAAAAAGAAGCCTATGTTGTTGGCCTTTTCCCCCAATGAGTGGTTTAAGGCCAACTTTGATGGGGCGGCTAAAGGAAACCCAAGCCCAGTTGGTTGTGGTGGCATCATTCGTAATGGGGCTGGATTTTGTACGGGAGCAGTCTCCTATCCTTTATGCATTCAAACCAATCATTTAGCAGAAGATATGGGGGGACTTCAAGCTATTATATTAGCCTCCAAGTTAGGGGTTAATTTTATTTGGTTGGAAGGTGACTCTAAAAACATAATTAGTTGCCTTATTGGCAATCATCAACCCTCGTGGACCATCAAGAACTGTTGGTATTTTGGTATAGTTTTGTCATTGATGTCAACACCTACTAACACTTATCAACTCTGGCACTTTAGAGAATCAGCAACATTCACCAGCAAACAAGTGACTTATGCACAGTCAATGGTATCTAGTACATCGACAGGATATAATGTTCACCGACACTTGTAATGGCATTGAAAACATTTGGTTATGTCGAAGACATTATTTGGACACTTTGTCTTGAAGATTTATTCATTGGCATATTCGTATTTGCATATTTGTTGTTACCGACAATTAGGTCTAGGTTATACGCCGATAGGTTTATCTTTTCCAGATGAGCATGACACGCTATGGAGATGTTTTATTATTGTTGTAAATGCATCAAGCCGACATGTTGAATCAGTTATTGCATCGTATATTGTTTTATTTGTGAATTGATTTTATTGTAATATCTTTTAGAGTTGATCTACTAAAATTGGTCTCAGGTTATGATATAAATGTAAGATCTTATTTGTAAGATCAAATGAAGAATGCGAAAAAGAATTGTGTGAAGGTATATGCGAGAATAAGAAGAGATATACATAGACATCATTTGAAGGTTTGAAGGACGGTTTTTGTGAAGACAATCAGAACTACACCGGTACTAAATCCAGCATAGAAAGATGCTAATTTGAATAGTACATTCATATTGGATTTAACCATCCAATTGTAGTCAATGTGACTCCCATTTTGTGTTTGAATAGTGAGTACTAGGTGCTTGGCCTTTCTACATGTGCAGACCCCATTTGCATACACTTACTATCTGTAGTAGTATCATCTAATTGTGGATAAGGTTTCCCACTATGGTTTTACCCTTACAGGGTTTCCATGTACAAATATTGGTGTTATGTGTTGTGGATGACTTTGTGTTTTTGTTTCATGCATTAATCTTTACCGATATTGCAATTAATTGATAAAACTATCTACCGATAGAAAAGACTGGTTTACCGGTATTAAGCATTAAGCTAGTTAAGTTGTTTTGGTTTGAATTTATTTAACAAATGATTCACCTCCCACCCCCTCTTAGTTGTCTCTAGGACCTAACAATTGGTATTAGAGCCTAGTCCTCTTTTTGTAGAAGTTTAACAACTTGAAAAGATCCAATGTCTACTAATTATTTCAGGAAGGACAGTCCTAAACTCGATGGGACCAACTATGGCATATGGAAGATTAGAATGGAGGCACATTTGAATTGCATTGGAAAGACATATGGGATGTTACAAAGAATGGATATACTGCTCCTACTCTAAATCGGCCTAATCCACCTAACCTGGCTAAAGATGAGGAAAATGATTGCAAAGCAAGAGAAGCACTTTTGAGCGCATTATCATATCAACAAATCATGGGATTATCAGATAGATCAACTACTAAAGCTATTTAGGATCATTTGGAAACACTGAATGAAGGAGATTCCATAGACAAAATTGCAAAACTTGAAAGCTTCTGGGTCAAGTATGAAAATCTGAAAATGGAAAAAGATGAAAGGATTTTTGCTTTTATGGAAATAGTTAATGAAATTGTTTTGGGTATTAAATATTATGAAGGAACCTTAAGTGAAGATGAAATTGTTTCAAAAGTTTTAAGAGGATTTCCACCAGCATATAAAATGAAAGTTACTACTATAAATGAGTTAAGAATAATGCCTAATACATCAGTAACTATGGATACATTGATTGGAGAACTTTCAGCTTTTGAAATTGAGGAATTTGGTCCTGTTGCTACTATAAAGATAGATTTAGCTTATAAAGCATGAACATCATCTACACCATCATTTGACAAGTCTGATTGGAAATTCTTTTATGCAAGAGAACTTGAGGAAAGCAAGAGAGAAAATGAAGAAATTGAAGAACTTGAAGCACTATTTGAAAGGAAAATGCCTAAAGGTCTAGTTGGAAGTAAGTATGAAGGTAAAGAACCCTTTAAAAGTTTCAAATGTAATAATATTGGTCATATGGCTTCTAGATGCCCTGATAGACATGCTAGACTAAGAGAAGAAGCTAGAAGAACATACAAGGCTAACCTTGAATACCAGAGATACAAATTTAAGAAGAATAAAGATAAATCTTGTTAGCTTGCTGATGAAGGAGTGAATGATGATTTTGATGAAGATCTGGAAGACAATGGATGGGTTTTTTTTGCTATAACATAAGATCAACCAACACCTACTATTCAAATGGTAGAATAGGCCTTGGCAGCTAAAATTGAAGTTAAGGATGAATAGATCACTGATTCAGGATGCTCACATCATATGAGTGGTGATAAAAGAAAATTCTTTAACTTTCAAGAATATAATGGAGGTCTAGTGAGATTTGGAGATGATAAAGCTTGTTTGATCAAAGGTAAAGGTATAATATCTCTTGATGGTAAGCATAATACTGACAATGTTTACTATGTTGAAGGTTTAAAGAATAATCTTTTGAGTGTTGGTCAATTAGTTGAGAAAGCATTTCAGTTACAATTCAAGAATGGAAAAGGAAAAATCATGAATAGAATTGGTTTGGAAATTGCAACCGGTAATCAAACTAGAGGTAACATCTTTCATTTGAATAATAGTGAAAAGACATGCTTGATTGCACATATTCATGAAAGTTGGCTATGGCATAAGAGACTCTGTCATGTAAATTTTGATTGCATGGTAAAAATCAGCACTACAAAGGTAGTTAGAGATTTACCTAAGATTGTCAAGCGTCACAATACAGTATGTAAGGAATATCAATTTGGAAAAAAAATTAGAGCTACTTTTAAAAGTATTCCAGAAAAATCCAATAATGCTCTTGAATTAATTCATACTGATTTATGTGGTCTAGCTAGAACTAAAAGTTTACAAGGTGATAGATATTTCATGCTAATCATTGATGACTACTCTAGAATGTGTTGGGTTACTTTTCTTAGACAAAAATCAGAAGCACTTGAGAAGCTCAAACTATTCAAAGCAATGGTAGAGAATGAAACCGGTAAGAAAATCAAATGTCTAAGATCATATCAAGGAGGAGAATTTACATCTAAGGAATTTAATACATTCTGTGAAGTGAATGGAATCAGAAGACAACTATCAACACCTGAGACACCACAACAGAATGGAGTTGTGGAGAGGAAAAATAGAACTATCTTGGATGTAGCTAGAAGTATGTTATCAAAAGAAAATATACCACATGTATATTGGAGAGAAGCAGTAAGTACAATGGTCTATACATTCAACATAGTTCACATCAAAGGTGAAACCGGTAAGACCCCTCATGAACTATGGTTTGGTATTACTCCTACTCTTAAATATTTCAGAATATTTGGAAGTAAATGCTATATTAGAAGAGATGAGTATATTGGCAAATTTGATCCTATAAGTGATGAAGGAATATTTATTCGTTATTCATCTAAGAGTAAGGCATATAGATGTTTTAACAAAAGATTGCAGAAAATTGTTGAGAGTACAAATGTAAAGATTGATGAACAATTCAGAGGAACTTCAAGGTATATAGACTCTGAACTAGCAACATAAATTCTGACAAATGAAACTACATTGAATCCACTTGTACAGAATGAAGATCTAGTTACACCGGTACCATCTGAATATTCCACTGTAACTGAGGAACAATAGCAAACAAAGACACCTTGGTATGTAAGACTGAATCACTCTGAAGATCAGATAATTGGAAACAAGTATAAAGGAGTTATGACAAGAGGAAGACTGGAAAATGAAGAGGTATGTCTTGTTTCTCAAATTGAACCATCATCAGTTAATGAGGCATGTGAAAATAAACATTGGATTAAAGCTATGGAAGAAGAATTAGGGCAAATTGAGAAGAATAACACTTGGACATTAGTTCCCCGACCTAAAGAAAAAACTGTGATTGGGACAAAATGGGTATTCAGAAACAAACTTAATGAAGATGGTAAGGTAATCAGAAATAAAGCAAGACTAGTGTGTAAGGGATATTCTCAGAAAGAAGGAATTGATTATAATGAAACCTTTGCACTGGTAGCTAGAATTGAGGCAGTCAGATTATTCTTCGCTTTTGTAGCATACAAGAACTACAAAGTATATAAAATGGATATTAAATGTGAATTTCTAAATGGAGATCTTGAAGAAGAAGTTTGCATTGAACAACCTGATGGATTTTCTTAAACAAATAACAAAGATATGGTTTGCAGGTTAAGGAAAGATTTGTATGGGTTGAAGAAAGCTCCAAGAGCTTGGTATGCAAGATAGGATAAGTATCTCTTGAAGATTGGTTTTTCTAAAGGTAATGCTAACAACAACTTATACTATAAAGTGACTAATAATGACATCTTGGTTATAGAAGTTTTTGTTGATGATATAATCTTTGGAGGAGAAGATGGATTATGTAAAGACTTTTCTATTGAAATGAAGCAAGAATTTGAAATGTCTATGATTGGAGAAATAAAATTCTTTTTAGGATTATAGATTTCACAGATTGATAAAGGTATATTCTTGAGTCAATCCAAGTACTTGAAGGAGTTATTAAAGAAATTTGGGATGGAGAACTCTAAACCGGTAAGCACACCTATGACTACAAATGACAAAATTATCACTAAGGGATGAATCTACACCTGTTAATCCAACTAGGTACAAATCCATGATAGGAGGTTTACTATATTTGACACAAACAAGACCTGATATCATGAATGTAGTATGTATTGTTTCAATATTTCAAAGTAATCGTAGAGAAAATCATGAATCAGCAGTAAAAAGTATTTTCTGGTACTTCCAATTCACTATAAATCTTGGACTATGGTATCCTAAAGATGAAAAATTTGAGTTATGTGCATACACATATGCAAATTGGGTAGGAGATGTGGATGATATAAAAAGCACCACTGGCGGAGCATTTTTTCTTGGAAGCAGATTAATTCTTTGGTTGAGTAAGAAACAAAGTTGTACATCTTTATCAACAGTAGAATCAGAATATGTTGTAGCAACAACTAACTGTACATAGGTATTATGGCTTCAGCAAATTTTGAAGGATATAAAGGTAAAATGCAAGGAACCTATTACATCTATTGTGATAGCACTGTAGCAATTGATATATCTAAGAATCTGGTAATACATTCTAAAACCAAACATGTTTCTATCAAACTGAATTTTCTAAGGGAAAATGTTGAAGCAAAAGAAATAAAACTGATTTATGTGAATACTAAAGAGTAGATTGTAGACATTTTCACTAAATCTCTACCTAAGGAGACTTTTGAATATCTCAGAGACCAGCCTGGGGTCATACCGCCACCGGTAGAAACATAGAAAGTTGATGTTTGTCATCAACCGACAAAATTAATAGAAATATTTTACTCTGGCTTTGATGAGAAAGCTACTTCTTAGGGGGAGTAGCTGGTATAGTGAATTGGCTGGTATTTTGAATCTGAAAAGTGGCTTTTATACTACTTTGGCATTTGATGTCAAAGGGGGAGATATTGGTATGGAAAAACACAAGGAAAACACATGTTACTCACAGGGGGAGAGACTGTTATTTTGGAGAGACTGATTACTCTCTATCTGTATTTTTTATTTCTGGTTATGATCTCTTTTTGGGAGATTGTTGGTTTTTGGTATTTGGGATTTCTGTTTTGGCACTTTGATGGTTTTTCCATCTTGTGTTGCCATCAATGCCAAAGGGGGAGACTGTTGGTATTTTGGTATGGTTTTGTCATTGATGTCAACAACTACTAACACTTATCAACTCTGCCACTTTGGAGAATCAATAACATTCACCAGCAAGCAAGTGACTTATGCATAGTCACCGGTATCTGGTATACCGACAGGATATATAGGTTCACCAGAACTTGGAATGGCATGAAAAATACTTGGTTATGTCAAAGACATTGTTTGGACAGTTTGTCTTGAAGATTTGTTCATTGGCATATTCGTATTTGCATATTTTCTTTTACCAGCAATTAGGTCCAGGTTATACACTGACAGGTTTATCTTTTTGAGATGAGAACGACACGTTATGGAGATGTTTAATTATTGTTGTAAATGCATCAAGATGACATGTTGAATCAGTTATTGCATCGGATATTGTTTTATTTATAAATTGATTTTATTGTAATATCTTTTAGAGCCAACCTAGTAAAATTGGTCTTAGGTTATGATATAAATGTAAGATCTTATTTGTAAGATCGAATGAGGAATGTGAAAAAGAATTGTGTGAAGATATATGCGTGAATAAGTAGAGCTATACAGACAGACATCATTTGAAGGTTTGAAGGAGGGGTTTTTTGAAGACAATCAGAACTACACTGGTACTGAATCCAGCATAGAAAGATGATAATTTGAGTAGTACATTCATATTAGATTTAACCATCCAAGTGTAGTTAGTGTGACTCCCATTTTGTGTTTGAGCAGTGAGCTCTAGGAACTTGGTCTTTCTGCATGTGCAGACCCCATTTGTATACACTTACTATCTACAGTAGTATCATCTAATTGTAGGTAAGGTTTCCCACTGTGGTTTTTCCCCTTATAGGGTTTCCATGTACAAATATTGGTGCTATGTGTTGTGGATGACTTTGTGTTTTTGTTTCATGCATTAATCTTTACCGGTATTGCAATTAACTGATAAAACTGTCTATCGACAGAAAAGACTGGTTTACCAGTATTAAGCATTAAGTTAGTTAAGTTGTTTTGGTGTGAATTTATTTGACAATTAATTCACCCCCCACCTCTTAGTTGTCTCCAAGACCTAACAAGAACATCATAGACTCTACTAGAGATCTGGTAAAGGGATTTAAGAAATGCCACATCACAGATGTCTTCAGAGAGGCTAATCAAAGTGCAGACTGGGCAGCCAATGTAGCAATACGGAGTGAAACTAATATTACCTAGAATGGCAAAAGGGATCTACCATTTGCGGCACATGATATAGTTATTTATGAAAGATTACATGGTAAGAATGGACATATTTATTATCATTTCCCAATAGCGAAAAACAATGTCATGGCAATAGGCATTGGCACTGCAGGTTACTGAGGAGGAAGTACAGTCATCATTGTAGTGTAATCTCACATGCTTTATGGGAAATTTTAACCCTCCCCAACAACTACATTAGAAATTTCTATAGTAATCAAAGTGGCTTTCACAGAAACTTTGGCAAGAAGAAAATGATCAGTTTGAAGCTCCAGATTGAAATTAACATAACCATGGGCGGTAAAAGGAAGATAACAGAGGTGACTACCATTGATAAATGGAAGAGTCATCCGTAGGTATGGAGCATCGTCCATGCTGCGAAGATGACAAAATTTATAGAAAAAATGCAAGAGAAATGACCTTAAATCGCCAAGATTTTCAAGAAGGGATGGAATGAAGGGACTCTCACCATTGGAAATAGGAAGATTAAAGTGATCGAGATAAGGATAGCAGAGGCCACTGGCATTTCAATGGAGGGCATCAAGTTTTACAAAGACAAAAAATCTCCGATGCTGGTGTGAAGAAGTTCCCGAAGAGTGTGGAGGAAAGGGCGAAGCTAGTGAATGGCAACCACACCTACTTTTCTCCTAAGGTAATCAAATTAATTTGGTGAAAGGTTTTACTTTCTATTATGGAGTTTATCATGCTTGATAGTAGATATACTAGGGTTTATAGCTACCACTTTGTTCTGCTAAATCATTTTAGGCACAAGGATAAGATTTCTCTTCTCTACTATCCATTTTGCTCCCTTAATGTGGGGATTCAAGATGCCATTTACAATCCCCACATTAACCTAGTAATGCATGAAGGCTTGATGGTAATTTTATATAATCACATCAACAACACGATCGTCCAGATGAATATTGTAGAGATTTCTGACTCGGATGAAGATTTTGATGAGTCGAAAGAGGAAGAAGGTGACAGCTATGATATGGAAGCAGAGACTGAAGATGACCCCCAAATGGCTGGAATAAGCAGATGAAAGAAAAAATTAGAACAGGGGAGACAAAACAGAGGGTTTTCTAAAAATAAATAGAGAGGGGAGGATGATAGTTGGAATGAGGAGGAGGAAGGGACTGACAATGACACCAACACCAGAAGCGAGGACGCTCAAACCTAGGTGAGCCTAAAATAGAAAAAGAATAATTCAAAAGGTAGGGAGGTGGAAGAAAGGTCACCTCTCAAGTTTGATTTGAAGCAAAAGAGCATCATGGAGGAGGACACGACAACAAGAGATGATCAAAACACTAAGGATAAAGAGTTTAGTCTGGAGGTCAATCTTAATACCATGGATGTCAAGAACCAGGAAGAGCATCAAGTGGACATAGGCCTTTGCATAAATAATGGGACAGAGAACTTCAAACAAGTGCTCAACTAGATTCAAAGAGAAATCAAGGGCATAAAAGTCAAGCAAGCCCATGAAGCTAGGAAAATTGAAACCTTACAGGCCCTAGGTTTTGGAAAAGTCAACTCCCTCCTAGAATGTCTTAGTGAGCTAAACAAGGTGATTGGCAATGCGGAGGAGATTATAAATGCCAACCGCAATAGTTTTACTTGTCTAGAAAATAGAGCAGATGCTACTGATCACAAACTTGATGGTATTGAGAACACACTTAAAAAAATTGGGGAGCAGAGCCTCAGGATCCTAAAGGATGCCTCAGCGAGCATGAAAAACCTTGTCCGCAAGCTGGAGAGCTACCAAGGGGATAAGGTTGTGAAGGGTATTATTAAGGTCAAAGATGATACCCCTGAGGAAAAGGAAATTGGGCTCGGAAGAAGAACTAGAGCGAGTACTAAAAAGATGCAGAACTAGAGCAAAGAAATAGAGGACATCAAGCGGGCTGCGGAAACTATGGATCAGTTGGAGCTGGAAGTGGCAAAGATTCTTCAAAATTTGACCTAAGCCCAGGATTCTCTTGGTCATTTTTGGTTTTTAGTCTGTTTTCATCTTTTGCTTGTTGGCATTTTGTATGCCAGATGTCTTTTCTTTAGCTGTTGTCTTTTGTTTATTTGTGAGTTAATGCTTATCTTTTGATCTTCCTTGTGTACTGGGTTTCAGGGACCCATCAAAACTAGTTTTCCCTTAATCAAAAACATATGGCCCTTCAAAAACCCCCTAAACCTAACATTAGGAGTTAGTTTGACCCTCTAGAAACTCACCTAGAGTTTGCCTACGGGTCAAACTTGAGTTGACCATTCTAATGGCTCTATAACGAAGACTCTTCTGGGACCACACTAAGATATTTTGAATAATGCATTTCTTATACAAATTCCCTCCAAGGGATAGGTCATTTCCAACTCACTTCATAACACAAGTGTCAAGTGATAGCATAAAAATACACAATACTTTAATATGCATGGCATGTCCCTTTCTGGAATTAACAAATTTAACAAATACAAATTAAACAAACATTCAAGCATTCATTTTTACAAATATAACACATAACACATGAGGTGTTGCCTCTCCAAATAGACAACCCTTGGCTTCACAATTGTACATAACCTTAGCTTGATTCTCTGAATAGTTTGCATGGTCACATGGATTAGTTTTCCTGCACATCTCACTTTGCACATTAGTAATCTCAAATAATCATATACAATATTAATATATGAAAAGAATAGAAATCAAACACTTTGGATACTTTAAATCATAAAAATCAAATTATCAATTATCTAATAGAATCCACATGAAATAATTTACTCAATGGCATCATCATAATCATCATGAAATTGAATCATTCGTAAGGCATGCATCCATGTTTTTTAACATCATAAATAAAGTACAACAAATCAAAATTAAATGACATACATCATATAAATATTATCCAATCACTGGATCATATGGAATCTATATCCATAATGCATCAAAATAAAGTATCAATAATAGGTCCAACATGAAAAATAACTACAATGCTATGACAGTTCAAGGTAGGGCCTCACACCCTCCCCCTCTAGGCATGAACTTCCTCCTAGATTTCACCAAAAAGATGGGGGTACTAAGATCTCATCTATGTTGCATCCTCCCATGATGTTGTAACCTCATCATAATAATCCCACTAGACCCTAACCTAGTCCAGCTCTTGGCCTCAAAGAGCCAGCGTCTAGCAAGCCAAAATACGAATGGGCTCCAAAGCCAACTGCCCGTCAGACTCCACCTACAAGGAATCCCAATCTATAATATGAGACTCATCATAAATATACTTCCTCAGCACAAACACATGAAACACATCATGGATGCCTAGCACGCTAGGTGGAAAAGCTAGATGATATGCAAGTGGACCTATCCTCATAAGGATCTCAAATAGTCCAACAAAGTGAGGTATGAGATTAGAACCCTTTCCATAATGGATTGGACTCTTATGCGGTTGCACTCTCAAGAAGATTATGTCCTCAACCATGAAGGTATGATCTATTCTCTTCGCATCTGCATATTTCTTATGTCTATCATGTGCCTCTCTAAGGTGTTGTCTAATCAAATCCACCTACTACTCTGTATCTCAAACAATCTTAGGACCAATAGCTACTTTATCCTCAATGGGGTCCCAAATCAGAGGTGTCCTACAAGGTCTGTCATACAAAGCCTAATAAGGTGGCATCCCTAAGGAAGTGTGATTCCCATTATTATAGGCAAACTCTACCAAAGGAAGATACTCTTCTCATTTGGTCTGATGATCCAAGATGTACATACATAGCATATATTCCAATACCTGGTTCACCCTCTTTGTCTGTCCATCCATTTCCGGATGATAGGTTGTGCTAGAGTTGAATTTGGTACCCATTGCTTCCTGCAACACCTTCCAAAAAGAAGAAGTAAAGAGAGAATCTTTTTCTGAAATAATCTTGTGTGGAACTCCATGAAGTCTAACAATATCCCACAAGAATACCTATGCCACTACTAGTGCTATGAAAGTAGCCTGAACTGGTGAGAAGTGGGACACTTTGGTCAACTTGTTAAATGTCACCATGATGGCATCATGAAAACATGATGACATAGGAAGACCAATGATGAAATCCATCGAAATAGTATCCCACTTCCACTCTGGTATCACATGAGACTGGAGTAACCCACCTGGATGGCGGAGCTCCGCCTTGACTCTCTGACATTCAAGGCATCAGGCTACTAGTTTCACAATGAGTTGTCACATACCTAGCCAATAATATAATTGCCTCAAATCAGCATGCATCTTCTTAACTCCAAGATGTGATACATAAGGGGCTCTATGAGCCTCCATCACAAGAAATCACACAACTTTCAGGAAGAAGATACATAAATGCACCCTCTATGGCATAGTAGTCCATTAGACTCGAACGAATAGCCTGTAAATCTCCCTTCTAGGGTCTCCTAAGATTTCACCACCTAACATACCTCTAAATACCACTCATCCTCAAGCAACTACTGCAATATGCAATCTCTCAAATCTGTTTCTATAGACATGGAGTATATCTCATGACGTCTCCTACTCAAGGCATCTGTAACTATGTTTTCTTTCCCCTTGATGTAGTGAACATCAAAATCATACTCACATAAAAAATCCATCCATCTTCTCTGATGAGAATTAAGATTAGGTTGAGTAAATATGTACTTCAAGCTCTAATGATCCGAATGAATCTCAAAACAATGACCTAAAAGAAAGTGTCTCCACCTCACAAGTGCATGCACCACTTCTACAAGCTCAAGGTCATGAGTAGGGTAGTTAAGCTCATGAGTCACAAGTTTCCTAGACTCATATGCAATAGCTCAACCATCCTGCATAAGGACTGCTCCTAAACCATCCAAGGAAGCATCTGGATATACCATCAAATCAGCTAAGGGATCTGGCACCAAAAAGAATAGGTGCACTAGTAAGTGCCTTTTTAAGTTCCTGAAAGGCCCTCTCACACTTTTCTATACACTCAAATTTCTTTACCTTTCACTGAAGATATGTAATAGGATGTGCAACCCTAGACAACCCCTCAACGAAGCATCTGTAATAACCTACTAGACCCATGAAACTCCTAACTTTTGTCACAGTAGTTGGAATTGTCCAATCCATAATAACTTTGATCTTCGATGGGTCAACTGAGATCCCATCACCAGATATGACATGTCTTAGATATTGGAATTTTGATCTAAAGAATGCAGATTTCAAAAAACTACCATACAACTAATTATCTCCCAAGCACTGTAATACCTTTGTCAAGCGCTCCTCATGCTCCTTCTAATTCTGAGAATATATAAATATATCATCAAGGAAAACAATCACAAATTGGTCAAGGAAAGTGTGGAACACCCCATTCATGAGACTCATGAATATAGATCAAGCATTCGTAAGACCAAATGGAACCACGGTGAACTAATAGTGGCCATACCTAGTACGGAAAGCGGTCTTGTGGATATCGCTCTTCACTATCCTCAATTTATGGTACTCTGACTTGAGATCTATCTTTAAAAATACTTTGGTACCCTAAAGTTGATAAGATAGGTCATCAATCATCAGCAAAGGGTACCGATTCTCAATGGTTACTTTGTTCAACTGTCAGTAATCCATGCATAATCAAAGGGATCCATTCTTCTTCTTTACAAAGATGAATGGTGCACCCCAAGGGGAGATGCTAGGATGAATGTGACCTTTCTCTAAAATTTCCTCAAGCTGCATCTTGATCTCATTAAGATCATTAGTGGTCATCCTATATGGTGCTCTTGAAACTAGCTCAACTCCTAGTACAAGATCTATGTGAAAAAAAATCTCGTTATGAGGTGGCATACCAGGTAGCTTGGAAGCAAACATGTCTAGAAATCCCTTAAGAATAGGATGATCATCAAGTGAAGGTTCCTTCTCATCCTCTTCTTGTCTATCACTAATGGTGATGGCAAATGAATGGCATCCCTTTCACATTCTCTTCTTAAGCTACATAGTGGAAATCATACGAAGTGATACGGGTCTCTGAATCCCTAAAATTACTATGAAAGTATCATGATCATCCACACACTTGATCTTTTTCTAGCGATAGTCCATCTTGACTATGTGGGCGTAGAACCAATCAATTCCAAGAATAATGCCATAAGATCCTAGTGGTGTGACTTGAAGGTCTACTAGGGTGGTTGTACTTCCAATCTGAAGCTGACAATCCCTAACCACTGATTTAATGAATACTCTAGCTCCTGAAGCAAACTCCACTTCCCAACTAATATGTTTCCTAGTTGCCACTAGCCTGCAACGCTCCACAACCAATGGAGATATAAAAGAATTTGTATCTCCTTAATCAAACATGATAGTAACACTACTACCTCTAATCATACATGTGGCCTCTATGATTGTGGCCCGATGCTTAGTTTGGTGGTTGTCAACTGCTGCAAAAACTATATGGGACTTACCCATGTCCCCAACTATAGGTTTTGAACCTACCATATGCTGACTACCTGCCATCTGACCCTGTGGGAAAACTCTCGCCATGTGTCCCATGGCCTCACAAGTGAAACAAACACCATATGTCTAAAACTAAACACCTAGTGGTCTAGAGTATCCTGACCTCCTATCCTACTTGATCCACTATAACCACCCCTAGAGAATGATTGAGTTTGAGCTGGAGGTGTGTATGGTACCTATTGTCACTGATCGCACCTAAGACCCTATGTCTTCCACTGCTTGGGCTTAAAGCCCTGTTATCCCTATCGAGGCCTTCACCTTTGATTCTATTGCGGTAGCTGCAGGCAGGGGATTTGAAGGACCCTGATTAATATCTATGATTACCCTTCTAGTGGGGTTTTTGAAACCCAAAAGATATAGGTATAGGGTTTTGGTTCTAACACTGATCTCGTGTGTCCTGAGGTCTACCCTAAATCTCCTTTGATAACAAGGCCTTCTCTATGGCAACTCGAAGGCTTTTTGGAGCTACCATCCGAACTGGTCCTTCTATACCAGCATTCAATCCACTAATAAATTGGTTGACAAGTAGCTTCTCATCCTTCATGTATTCAACATAGGGTAGAAGCTCAAAGAATTTTCTCTCATACTATGATACTAAAAGCCCCTTCAACTAGAGGTCATGAAACTCTTCAATTTTCCACTGCCTAAAGTGCTCTGAAAGGTATTTGTCTCTGAATCTCTCCATAAAGGTGTTCCAAGTGATGATATCTACAACTATGTCATTCTTATACTCCTCCTACCTTCACCATGTGGAAGTTGTCCCTCTCAAAATGTGCATATAAAACTATGTCTTCAAATTTCTCTCATAGGGATGCAATCTAAAGCACCTTTCCAAACTCAATAGCCAAGACTCAGCCTCTACCCTATAAATAGATCCTGCAAATGATGGTGGTTGAATACGTAAAAGTTCTTTGATCTGATCCCCAGGATCACGAGGTGTTCTCTCTATAATCACAAGTGCCACAACTAGAGGTGACTAAGGTTGTTGGGCTGACTTAGGCTCATGCTCTTCCCGACCCTCTATATGGCTAGGAGGTGGACTCCTGCTCCGTTCCCTAGATGTTGATGTATGACTCTTAGAAATCTGATGTTCTGCCTCATGTTCTACTATTGGGAGCCTATCCTGAACTATTCCTATCAGGTTCTGAAGTGCAACCAAAATGACTCAATCAAGGTCAATCGATCATTCGGGAGGACCTTCCTAATTCCCTTCTAAAACTGACTCTTCCTGCACAACGTCTTCACGTACCATGCAAGCACGTCTAGGACCCCTACTGCACCTACGAACTTGTTGCGTAATCAGAGGCATCCTTCATGTGAAATAAAATAAAATAAATAAATAATTTAAGAAGAAAAAAATAATTAAAGCCAAACGTAATGCAGTAAGGTTCCTAGTGTTGGAAACCTTGCTCTGATACCAAAATGTCATGCCCAAACTTTTGGGGAAAAACACAACAATAAATTTTTTTTAAAACAATACTAAACCACTTGATGTTCTACGTTCAAAAGATGAGATAACTTAATTTGTCTACACTAAAGGTTAACTCATGCATCATTAAGAATGGGTTCCTAAAGAGAGTGATAATTTATTTAATTAATTAATTCACCTAAATAAATTCCCCATTTTATATTAAGAGTTAATAATAATAATCCCTTGTAGTATTTAAATAGCTCTAAAATTTATTAAATTAACATTAATACAATTATTTGTATTAATAATTAAATAGGCAATTAATTGAAAATGTCTCCAACGTCCTTAAATAATTATATTAAGTTCACTAAGAAATCAAATCTTCGTATAGATTAAATCAATCCTTATAAATAAAAATTAATCATATACAATTTAATTACCCCGTTAGGGGTTTAATTGACCATTAAAATTAAAATACCCCTTTGATAAATTATATAGAAAACTAAACATATGCATATATATATATATATAATCAAGAAAAATACAAAACCCCAATACTCTTTTAAAAAAACATCTAACCTTTAAAATAAATAATAAACCCCTTTAACATAATAAAGTTAACTTTAGTTAATATGGTTTCCCAATTCACATTATTTCAAATTTTAAAATGAATCCTCTCTGTTATTATTTTAATCCTCTTTTTAATATAACATTTTATTCTTTTACTTCTAATCCTATCTAGGTTTTTTTTTCTCTTACTTATTAACTGCCATCAAACACTTCTCTTTGTTTACTTTTACTAACCCAAACCCAAAAATAGGGTTTTCTTTTTTTTATGCAGGTTGCTTGTAGGTCGAAGGGGCCATGATAGCAGCAGAGTTACTACCAGGGCGAAGGATTTGCTATGGTGGAACCATAGTGGCTGGGTCGCGCCGCCCAGGACGCGGCTTCATAGTGGTCCCCACTATGGGTCACATCAAGGATGTGGCCTCACAGTGGACGCCCACTATGGGTCGCATCGAGGACACAGCCTCACAATGGTCATGCACTGTGGGATGCGCTGAGGACACAGCCTCATAGTGGTCACCCACTATGGGATGGGTCGAGGACACGACCTTACAATGGTCACCCAATGTGAGTCGTGTCGCCATGGATGCCGTCGACTTCTTTATCAGGGTTGACTGTTGCACCCCTCGCATTACTTTTGATTTATATTTTTATTTGAAGTTTTCTTTTTTAAAACACAAAAAAACAATTAAGTTTCAAGGTTGCAGAAAATATATTATGGTATATATATATAATTTTTGTAGAGATAATGAGTTCATAATACTTAAAAGCAACCTTAGTTCTATATATATATATATATATATATATATTGACAACACATTAATAAAAATATAATGTGGGATGTTCGATTGGGATGCATGATGTTACTTGAGGTTTTCCCTTGCCCAAAAATTGTCATGGTTTGCACCCAAAATTATGATGAAAATAAAATCAATTGTTAATAAAAATATCCAAAAGGAAATTTTATCCCTTATCGAGAAAGAATTTAGAAGTTTTTTGGACTTAGTATTTGGAGCAAAAATTTTTTGAAACTCAAATGTCCACATTGACCTAGAAAAGCTTGTCTATGATTATGAAGCAATCAATGAAGAGGGAAAAAATAATTATCCCTAAGATATAACAATGGATAGTATCAAATTGGATCAAAATCATAAGCCTCCTTATAAAGGAGATATTTTTGTTCAATGGGTTCAAGATACTATTGCCATGCTAACATTTTACCTCTGATTGTGAAATATTATGGAAGTGGGTGCAAGCCTCCTTGAAATGGTATTTATTATCCATTGTGTTCATCAACCTGTTAGATATAATTTTGTCGAGTATGTTGTTAAATCCATGAAAAAACAATTTGTAATGATTAAAAGAGGTTCTTCTAAGACATTTAGGTTTACAACCTACTTCTGTGATCTTCTTCTAGTGAAATATCGTGGAACCTTTAAGACCAACCAGCTTCAAATTTAGGTTTATACGGATGATGAGATGACAACAATGTGCCTAATATATGAATGGACCACTAAGATAAGGATGCATTATAATAGAAGGAACTACAAACATTTTCTATAATTCTTTTTAGCTCTAATGTATCATAAAACTACAAACACTCCAATGTGTAGATTGTACAAGCCTTGTAGAGATTGCATTCAACTAGGACCTCAAATACAATCGGATGACTAGTTCCTCATAAAGAATATACTATGTTAAGGTTTTATGGATCGGGAGTACAACCTTACAAACTTCCAATACATGTGATAAAGAAGGTTTTTGCATTGAAATATTTACAATAGATGGAGAGTACAAATCATCTCTACTTTGTTGGTCAGCAAAAGAAAAGCATATTTCCTTCATTACCTTTTTCATATGGAGGGTTCATATTTGAGAGAAAAGCATTTAGTGCGGTACATGAATGTTTGAAAATTTATAATTTTGATGTTGATAGTATTTGCTAGTATGATCCATGCAACATCATTAAAGAAATGGTTGTGGTCAATAAGAACTTTGCAAGTAAAATCCAACATGAAAGTAAACCCTTATTACAAATGTTGAAAAATAAGGATTCTTGGGATGAGGTAAAATAAGTGATGGAGGAAACTGCTACTGAGAAAAGTATTTCTCTAGAACAATTGTTAGCACAAATTAATGCATTGCACCCACAAAGAGCAACAGAGAAATAGATCCAAAGAAAGAGGTTAGAGAATTTTTAAAAAATAGCTGATGTTCCATCTAATATAATAAGTATCCTAGTTTCTATGTCAAAATATTGTATAGAGGAAAATTGGACATGAAACACAATCAAATTATTTTGGTCTATGAGGAAAAATATAGGTGAATCAAAGACTATTACATATTTTGAAGATATCCCAAAGAATTCTGAGTATAGAAAATTGTGGAATATAGAGAATCCCTCTGAAGCATATGATGGTAGTGATGAATATGATGATAATAGAGATACGAATAGTGATATTGAGATACCCTCATGTCACACTACAATAGTTACTCCAGACTATGAAAAAAACATCTATTTTGAGTGAGACCATGAAATGAACATATACTTCAGGAGCAGCAATAATATAAAAAATGGGTTATCAAGGTCATCGTCTGGGGTCCAAAGGACATGGCCCTTTGACGCCACTGGAGGTAAAACCAATAAAAACTACAAATCATCAAGGCATTGGAGTTGAGTCAATAGGGAAAGCTAATAATTATACACTTAAACCTTATTTTCTTTAATCTTCAAATGTGGATACTTGGATTCAATCACAACCAGAACATGGTGGGGATGGTATGGGGACTAGTACTAGTTGTGGTCAATAAATACAATAACAAAAAATCACTTAAAAGAGGCCAACAATAGGAGATACTATATAGAATCCTAGTGATCAAGGCATTATAAAGAAGAAAAAGGTTATGACAACAATGATGAGTATAACTCTAACTCAATCAAGTTCCATTATGAAGGTATTGCTTCCAACTTCTAAACAAACCCCTAAAATGAGTCTGATAACCACAACTATATGTGAGAGTTGGATAGGATTAGGAATGAGTTTTGCATCTTTTTCTAGACCTCAAAATGAAATTGTTAGGGCCACAGGCATAGGTGGAGGTTCCTACATCACTACAAGTGGCATTTTACCATTCAAACATTCAATTGTGTCAGTAACCCCAAATTTTAATAAAATAATTACATTGATCAATTTAGAGTGAGAGAAGATAAAAAAAAATGGGAAGCTACTAATGAAGGTTGCAAGTACTATAGCTATAGTGGAACAACCTACAATGAAAAATGTATTTCCCACATATGACCCAAATAAAGAAATGATGGAGTGTACATGGTTGTTATTCCCCAAATTTCAAATCAAAATAAACTAGAGAATTAGATTGACCCCTCCCAATTTCATGTTAGCACCATCCAAATGGATCTTTCAGGAGCTAAAACTATGCACAAAATAAATGTGTTAATAAAGGCCAATAAAGTGGTGTACACATCATTTCTCAAGCAAGAGAGAGAGAGAAATAAGCTAGAGATACAAATACATAAGTTACAGAGAAACCTTGAAAATGAGAAAGCAAAGAGGAAAGATGCAAATAATAAGAGAAGTAAATTATAGAAAAGGATAAAAAAATATGCCTCTACATCTACAAGTACAAAGATCAAATGGATAGAGGTGGAGCTAAATGAATTGAAGAAAATATTAGCTAAAAGCATCAAAAAAATTGAAAATGAAAGAGATTCTTTAGTACAATTATACAAAAAGTTGGAGAATGTGACTATGTCAACATAAAATTTACAAAACCAATTAGACTGTGAGAAGGAAAGAGCAAAGAAAAAGTAGAGGAAGAAATAAAAAGAAACAAAATACTGACACAAGAGCTACAAAAGGCATACAATGAAATTAAATCTTCTAAAGATAGATTGACTAGATCTTGGAAACAAACAATGAGGTATATAAAACAAAATATTTGGGAGAAAATAATGTAGAGGACTAACCAATTGTGTCAATTGTTTGAATTTATTGGAAATTTTAGAGTACAATATGAGAAGCTCACTAATACAATGCTCAGAACAAAAACATGAATTCAATAGAGAAAATTGCAAATTAAATTTTGTAAACAGTCTACAAAGACAATGACAAATATTTGGCATAAAAGGGACTTCACGGCTGCATTATGCCTTAGTAAAGGCATCATCTATGATTCAAAAATGTATGAAACTAAAGAATGTCTAGATAAGTCTAAAAAAAGATGAAGAAGTTGCATGGAAAGGTACAAAGATTGATAGATCTTGGTTTGCCAAAGAGTTTTGATACAACACAAAAATACATTGGAAATGCTACTTTCCAAAATAAGATGGAGAAGAAAATGAATTTTGATTTGGGCCTGTTTCCTAAGGACACAAATGAGGATAACTTTCTAGCCTTCACCAAACCATCGATAACCTTGAATGCATCTTTGGATGAAACATTGATGTCAAATTCCACTTCAAATTATGAATTGTTGACAAAATTGCAAGTCACTTACTATATGTTGGAACAAATTGGAGTTCCATCAGATGGAGAGTGGAGCATGTTACAAAAGCTGGTACAATGATTTCATTATATGTATTCTCTAGTTTGTATTCCCAAATACTTTTAGGTTTTCTTCTTTACTTTATTTGTAATTTCAAGCATATTGTAATTTGACATGGATTGAATAAACTCCATTTTATGATACTATGAATGTATTATTACTATTAAATTATAGGATAGCTTGGGATTTATTCATATTTAGGCTTTATCTTGCAACTTATATCGAGTTCCCTCAATGATAGGAACAAACCATAATATGGGTGCAGTCATAACTATGGAATTTTCTCAGTTTTATATTAGTATATTTAAATATGGTTGGAGACAATATGATAGGTTGACTATGGATAGTGTTGATAGTGTTGATTTCATGTTATAGGTTACCAATCCCATAATCTGGTGTTGTGTTTCTCCTTAGGATTGAAAGTA
This sequence comes from Cryptomeria japonica, assembly GCF_030272615.1. NCBI lineage: Eukaryota > Viridiplantae > Streptophyta > Pinopsida > Cupressales > Cupressaceae > Cryptomeria > Cryptomeria japonica. The sequence continues at coordinate 514,303,752 of NC_081415.1, forward strand.
GCAAGAAAAATCGATAACAATCTCCATGAACATGATGTAATGACTAATGCAGCACTACACTTTTTTTATTCTTGAATGTTGAATTAAATAAATAATTGCTAATATGACCTTATTCTTGAACACTAAAAATTAGTTGTATGTTAATTTACTAACTTGTAAATAGAAATTTGAAAAATGCAATTGCATATCAATATTAAATGACATTGGTAGAAACATAAAATATCATCAATCATTTTGGATTTTATAATATGAATGATGAAATATATTATGCAGTAAAAGTCTAATAAATATCTAATAATTGCTAGTGCTAAATCTCTTAACTTGTCAAATCATCTCTTCATCTTGATCATCAAATGGAGAGCTTCCTTGATTATTGTTTGTGTTTTCTTCACTTTGCCTATCTCTTCTTAATTGCATCTCAAAACTACTGGTACATGTGTCACTAGCATTTATTTTATCACTATCCATTGTCCCACTTCAGTTTGTAGTGTTTCCCAACCCTCTTCTTTCAATTTTGGACTCCTAGATTCCTAGTTCCCTTTCATAAGGAAAACTTTGGACATCATACCTCAATGTGTACAGCCACAAGAAATTTTCCAAATTCTTATCTATTTTGTTCCTTAGCTTTGATTTTAAGAACCTGAAAGAATTGAAAACTCTCTCATCGTCCATCTAACCCAATACCATGTTTTGACATAAATCAGCAAGTTTGAGAAATTCTAATAATGAATCAGCCAAAATTTTCCTTTGACCTATATTTTTCCAAACCTTGGTCACTGGTCTTTCTTCCAAGGGGTTCTTTGGTTTTTTTAAATCTTCAAAACGATGCCTCATAGTTAATGCAAAATGGGCTGATTGCTCTTTATGAATTCTTTCATTTAAAATTCCTTCTATAATTTGTCCATTGATTTATATAGATTTGTAAAAATGGTTTATCAAAGTTATTACCCTCTAATGATAATCATTTGGATTGTTGAGTTACCAATATTGAGGAAACACAATAAAAATGGCTTCAAGTAACTCATCACAAGGGAATCATTTTCTAATTTCCGAGGAAATAGAAGAGGTGATTTTCTTCAGACTAGCAGTCACAAAGTCAACAATCTTGCTAAAATATTCCCTTGTGACGCTTACTTCTTGCTTCTTAGAAGGCTTTCCTAGTTCTATGATCATGGAAAGGTAGTGCAATGGTATCTCAAATCCACATACTAACACATAACTCTCCATTTGATTTAAAATAAAAATATTGTTAGAATTTTTCAAATTTGTCAATGTCAGCCAACTAGCAAATTTTACATTTATAACTCTTTAAATTTAATGATAGGGATTATTGAGGGTCATGTCTGTCATTTTACCTAGCTTATCATATACTGCAATATACATAACTATCTTTCTTGGGATTTTTTCACAAGAAGGTTCATTTCCTCTAGCATGGGAAGAAGACCTGCTAAAGTTAAGATTGTCTCCATATCACTTAACCTATGAAGCAGGTTAGGAGCTTTGTCTACTTTCTAGTGATGTTTGTACATTAATCCAATAAAGGATCAATATTATGAATAAACTCAATGCACTGGACCATGCAAGGAGATCCATCTAGTATCAACATCCTTAAGAAGCTTTTTCCCATCAATTATTCCATTGCCAAAATCTTAAAATTCCAAAAAATGTTTGGGACTTCGACAAAAGTATAAGTAGAGCTCTCTGACTAAATCTTCAAATTTTTCTACTAGAGGATACTTGCTCATAATTTAAGAAGGTAGATTCATTTTGTGGGCCTTGAAGTGAATGGCAATCATGTAGGGTGAACAAGAAGTTTGTAGATTTATGCAAAGACCTTTCCTATGATGTTGCATTACTGAAGCACCATCAACTCCTATGCATACCACCTTTTTTGCAATTGTCAAGTCATCGATTCCTCCATATTCAATTAAACAATTTATAACTAGTTGAAAAAGAATTTTTGTTGTCAGACTCTCCTTCAATTTAGAAACACATAGTAGATTTGGCTGGTGGACATGATTCTATATAGTATAAACATGCAGACATACCCAAGACATATAATCTATTGTCATAACTTCATCAAAACACAATTCAATAAAGTTTTACTCTCTTATTTTTCAACCTCAGCAAGACAACTTGCCCATTCATATCCACTTTTTATTTACCAAAGACTATTAGGAAAGTTAGGAATGCCCAAAAAGTATAATAAAGTACTAATTTTTGGGTAGTCCTCCATAGGACACCCTTTGGTAAAAATATTAAAAACAACACTTAACTGAACAATTTTTCCTAGTTTTTCTATTGTCATTGCCTATCCAAAAATATCTTCAAGAGAACCTCCACATTCAATGAGCTTTTCCTATCTTTTCAAATGCACATCATATTCTAAGGCACACTTAACATGCTTACATTGCTCCTTTGTTTTCCATCTTATGACTGATTTTTCAATTCCATCTATGATTTGTTTTTGGTGAACTTTTCCAATATGCTTTTCTATGGTATCAAACTTTGGCTGCAACCTCTTCTCCCTTTTATATTTCCAACTACAAAACTTACACCTGCATTCAATTGCAGGGTCACCTTTCTTTTTATTTTTCACTTGTTCAATGAATGGATACTTTGACACCCAATCAATTTGAAAATGCCTCACCATATCCCACTTCCGAGCTATTTTATATTTTGATTTTTGTTCTGCTTTAGTGCATCATCATCATCTATGACATTGTTAACCAAGTTGATTATCTAATTCCCACTACCCTGGGTATCTACTAGATCTTCTTCTTCATTGTCATATGAGATCTCGTATTTTTTGCCTTCTTCAATATTCAGTGTAAGTTGTGAATGTGGTAGTTGTGATGATGTACCTTCATATTTTGTATAATAGACATTGTTAAAGTATACATTTAAAGTTCTACATTTTCCTTGCCTCTCTTGGTCTTCACCATATTCAGGAGTCTTACCCTTCTTCTTCTTTGACATCTCCAATGAAATAAAGGGTACAAAAATTTATCTACTTGTTCAAGAACCAATAATAGACACAATAAGATTCATTGCCCCTGGGGCCTAGAGTCTATATGTCTGAGTTCTCCCTATTCAATAAGAATGAAATAAAAATTGTAAATAGATTGAGATGAATAATTTCATAAAACTTCAAAGAAATGATGAATTACCTTTAGGTTCATTGTGAGTAGCACTAGTACTCGACAATGCAACAATGGTCTTTACATTGCTCCATCTTTTTGTAAGTGCATCCTACTTTATCGACCTTTTGGCCTATTGCACCCTACTTTTCCATCCAATTTCCTTGGTGTAGCACAATTCGGGAAAATAATCCCAACTACCCTGTATAACTTATCATGTCATATCCTCTGTATGCACATCATATCTCCAGACTTGACACAAACTTTTCTTGGATTTGAAAAGCTTTTCATTTAATCCTCCAACTTACCTGTTGTACCATTAGTAGGTTTGACATGGATTGTGGGTTATTTGAAATACAATTTTTAATTCTTGTTCCCTATTTACTACGCATAATAGTTTTTTATTTAATGTAAGGCTCTACACTTTGATATTTACTCTTGTCTGAGAGGGTCCAACTCCATAGAGATGTTAAATGTTAGAAGTGAGTCTCTGTTAGAAGTTGAGTCTGATATTAGTCTGATTGTAATGTTGATTAGTGTATGAGTTGCAGTTCAGTGAGTCTATGTAATTTTTATTTTGATTAATAGAAAATCTATCTTTGTCTTCATTTTTGTTGTTGTCCTTCATTTCCTACATCTGGTATTAGAGCCTAAGGTTAAGGGTTGAGTGGAATTTGAAGTCTCTCTCTATTGGTGTCCTATTTGCTTCTGCATGTTTCTTTGCAGCCTCTTAGTAGAGTTCTGGGTAGTGTAGAGCTCACGTTGTTTGGCTCTAAAGGAAACTAAGTGGTCAGTAAAGCTACAACTTGTTGTCTAGTGTATGTCCCTCAACCATGTAGGTCATTGTGCTCTTCTCTAAAATGTTTTGCCACTGCCAACAAAAGAAATGTTTGGAGTCTTTGAAGTAAAGTAAAAAATTATGGTGTTAATGGACTTGCTAAAGTCTGAGTTAAAATAAGTTTGTAAAGTGATTTAGAACAAGAGATGTTGCCAAGGCACATGAATAAGCTAAATCTATGTTTATTATGCCAAATGGTTGGTGGATCACGACATTTGAGGAGAACTGAAACTGTCAAAGTTTGGAGGCTGCCAATCAAAGGATCAATTCGCCCCTAAAATGTTACAAGGAAAGAATGTTGCAAAGATTGAGATCAATGAGTTTAAAGACAAAAGAAAAAGAAAGTGTGCGTGGGCCAGGAGACTAAAAGTGTGTAGAGATAATTATGGATGTGTTAACAGTCACCATAGAAAAGTTAAGATCAATGTCCTTTGTATGATGAAGTCACCAATTTCAAAGAAAGGAAAGTAAATTGTATGACAAGCTATACCAGATGTTTGTGAGTTGTTGCCAAAGGGAAAGGAGATTGTCGTTATTTTGAAGCCGCTTGATGAAGAAGTTGTTTGTATATGTTGTAGAGTTTGATGACCTTGAAAGAGATACCAAATCCGATTACTGGCTGTGTAAAAGAAAGTTGAAGATAGAAGTCAAAGTTGCTTGCAAAAGTTTGCAACTCAATTACAAAGGAGAGTCATAGATCATGGGAGATAACAACCAAAGAAGAATTGCCTGGTCGAAGGTGAAGGTAAAAGTTATGACGCTGCCAAACGAGGTTGTTGAAAAAAATTCAATGGAATCCATTCAAGTTGTCAAAGCAAGAAGAGTTGATGATAGCAATCAAAAGTTGAGATGATCAAGTGTTTTAAGCTATGAAAATGTAAGTGATGTTGTCAATTTATGAAGAGGTGATATTGTTGAATACAGTATAATTTTGTTTCTAAATGTAAGAAATGTGTGAGGCCATCAAAGCCCACTAAGATCTTCGAGCATCTACAATGTGACTGTATGGAAGGTGTTGATAAAAAAATTGAATCACACCTAAACCTACAATGGACCGGTAACCAAGAGGGTCACAGCTAATGGTTAGAGCATCCCAACAACATCATGGGATTTCCTAACTTTGATCTTTAGTATTTGAAGATTTTACATGTATAAACATTAGTAAAAAAAGTTGAAAAAAGTGAAAATAAGAAATCTGAATTGGTAGTTCTAATTAAGGGGACTATTGGAAATAATCCCAACTACCCTATCTAACTTATCATGTCATATCCTCCATATGCACATCATATCTCTAGACTTGACACAAACAAAGATAGAAGCGTACTTTCCTTGGATTTGAAAAGATTTTCATTTAATCCTCCAACATAGCTATTCTACCATTACTAGGTTTGACACAGATTAAATGGATGATTTGAAATACAATTTTAAATTCTTCTTCCCTATTCACTAGACATGACAGATTTCTATATAATGTATGGCTCTGCACTTTGATATTTACTCTTGTCTACGAGGGTCCAGCTCCATAGAGCTGTTAAATGTTAGAAGTGGGTCTTTGTTAGAAGTTGAGTCAAATATTAGTCTAATCGACTTGATTAGTGTATGAGTTGTAGTTCAACGAGTCTATGTAATGTTTATTTTGATTAATAGAAACTCTACCTTTGTTTTTGAATTTTTGTGGCTCTCCTTCGTTTCATACATATTCTAGTTTCTAAATTTTTGTTAGTTTTTGAAGATAAGGATGAATGATGCATTGGAGTGAATAAATTATGTTTTTTTGTTTAATTATCTTTATGTGCTAATAAAATAGTAGTTGTAAAACTAGTACATAGACCTTAAAACAACATTTTTTTTGTTTTGTTTTTTAGGCCTTCCTAAAACTACTTTCTACAGGATAGAGTGATCTATCTTAGTTTGTCTTAATTGTCTTTAAGTTTCTTTTATTCTTTTATTGTTTATGTTTGTTCAAGATCAACTCTCTATAAAACCATGATATGGTTACTGTAAATGTCAAATTTTTGAATATCAATACTTTTCTCTCTATTGCAGTCTTCTTCTTTAGCTCTATTTTCCTTGTGTGTTTTAGATTTGTAATATTTCCTTTGGTATCAGAGCATTAGAGCATCAGTTATCTCTAGATGGCTAATGGAAAATATTTAGCATTTCATCTTCCATTATTTACTAGAGAAAACTATGATCATTGGAGCATCAAGATGAAGACCCTACATTTATCCCAAGATCTCTAGGAATTAGTGGAAGGTGTATACATAGAACCTGTATATTAGAATACATTAAATACATGGACACCACAATAGAAAAATCAGCTAAACAAAGATAGAAAGAAGGCTAACAAATATATTTTTACCATTCAATCTACCTTGGATCTGTCAATCTTTCCAAGAATTGTTAGTATGACAAAATCAAAAGATGCACGGGAGGCTTTACAAACTACGTACTAAGGTACAAACAAAATCAAATTGGTAAGACTTCAAACATTTTGAAGAGAATCTGAAAATTTGAGGATGAAAGAATCTAAGTCCATTCATGAATTTATTACTAGGACTCAAGGTATTAGTAATCATCTTAGCACTCAACACTCAACATGAGACTATATCAAACCAGAAAATTGTAATTTTTTTTTTGAGGTCTCTTCCTCCTAAATTTGGTCTAGTAGTAATTGCTATTGAAGAAAGTAAAGATCTAACTACTTTCAAAGTTGTATAGTTAATTGGTTCTTTGCAGTCTCATGAAGAGTGTATGCAACGTTCTACAAAAAAAAATGTGCAAGATTTTTAGTCTTCTATGAATATTGAGGAAAATTCCAAATCTCCTCCCTCTCACATTGCTAAATTTCTAGGTGAATCTTCTAGTAAAAATATAGGAAGAGGAAGAGGAAGAGGAAGAGGATGAATTTTTGTTTATAGGAGTATATAATGAAGATATTGTGAAAGATATGAGCACTATGAATTTGAGTGCATGGAGAAGAAATCTCACTTGAATAAGTCAAAAGCTAGTTATGTAGATGAGTCTTCTGATGCAAAGAATTATACATTGTATTGGAGTTGAGGAAAAATCAACTCTACAGCTCTCAAAGTTCACCTGCATGCAAACCCATCACACAAGAAGAGAAGCATAAAAGCTATGGAGGTCAGAATTCAAAGATCCAGAAAAGAGGAGTCATATTGATTGTGCGAAAAGAATGCAATTCAATAATTATAGTTGTTATGAAAATACAAACAGAGAATCCTTATAATAGGATACATGAAACCATAAAGGAGAAAACCCAAAAGAATTATAAAATTCATAAGTTTAGCTTAAGCATAGAGTATAATAGACTAATAATTAAATAAATAATTATTAACTAATAAAAGATAACTCTACCACCCCCCATAAGATGAACTTAGGGAGTAGCTAAAAAACAGCTAAGGACTAAAAAAACATGTAAAAAATACATGAAAGCAACAATGGGTCCCAACTAGGCCTAATGAGGTACCCAAGTACAATAAAATCTCTGTAAACTGGACCTAAAGGAGAAAACCCTGTGGAAACAAAAATCCTCTCCAAGAAGAGATGAAAGCTCAAGTGAAGAACTAAGAAGCCTCCAAACAAGAGTGTTCCATATGATAGGAACAAAAAGAAGAGAATGAAGAACACCACTAAAACATGAAATAGCTACAAACACTGTCAAAGAGTAACTGCTGATCTTAAGAACCTCCCTTGAAATAGAACATGACCAGGTAGAGAAGACTGTAATCTACATGAGTGCCATCAAATGACACTACTCAAATCAGATGGCAAACAAAGGCAAACAACTAAACTCGAAGATACAGATGGTATGAAACACCAAAGCCTAAATAGATGATCAATCAAACCAAGGAAGCATTAGAACATCAAGACAAACCTCCTCATTATGGTGAAAAAGGGAGAGGGATAGGTACACTGAAAAGAACAGCTAACAAGAACTGCATGACAAAGAATGAGGAACATCAAAGGTACAAAGAAAGTACATAGTGTCATGGAAGGAAAACACACTTGACACACATCATGAGGCTAATGTCATGGAAGTAACACTCACGTGACAAATATAGATGACAAACAAAGGCAAACATTGACCCCCCAATGACACTTTATAAGTAGTGCATGTACAATAAGGTAAAAGATGTGCAAGAACCCAACTATACAATGCATGGTGGCACTTTATCTCAGTCTGTTTGCATAAACAAAATGCTACAATGACCAGAAGAGACAGAAGACTAGAAACAGAAAGAACAACCAAAGACGAGACATCCTACTCAAAGAAAGAGATCCCAGGACCTGAAACATCCAAGATATTCACTAGAGTGCTGAAAAGAAAAAAACTGAATAAAATATACTTGGAGAAGAGTTTAGAAATAAAACTCATATGAATGGAAAGAAAACATAACAATCTTTCCAACGATATAAAGTTTTCGAAAAATGAAGTTCAGATGCTCAAGTTATGTCTCCCAAAGTGCGAAAAGGAACCTTTGGCTTTGACTGCAAAAAATGTCATCAAAATAGAAAAATCAAATGTTCAAATCTCCAGATTTGGATAAAGCTTGGAAATAGTTTTTCGACAATATAAGATTTGTCAAAAAATGCCTCCATGTGCCTAAGATACGACCAAAATAAAATAAAAACCCTCTTGTAAGGCATAAAGAGAGTAAAAATAAATAAAAAATAAAAATTTTGACAAAAATTTTCTAACGCATTTGTAGGTACAACCATACGGATTTTCGTGCCTCAAAAAATGTGCAAATAAAAAATCATTTCCTAGATGCCCCTATCACCAAAAATAAGCAAATTATACATCAAAATTCATGGAATCAACCTTTTGAATCCAACTGTGAGGTCTTTTTGGCACCAAAATGTACCAAAAAATCAGATACCCCCAAAAATGGAAAAAAAACAAATGCACAAACCCTTGAAATACACAAATCTAAAGAACAAGGCCCAAAACAACTCATGAAGAGAACAGGGGCATGCAGATATTGAGCTCTAATACCATATTGGAGTTGAGGAAAAATCAACTCTACAGCTCCCAAAGATCACCTGCATGCAAACCTGTCACAGAAGGAGAGAAGCAAAAAAGCTATGAAGGCCAGAATTCAAAGATCTTGAAAAGAGGAGTCATATTGATTGTGCAACAATAATGCAACTCAATAATTACAATTATTATGAAAAATAGAAAGAGAGAATCCTTATGAAAGGATATTTGAAACCCTAAAGGAGAAAACCCTAAAGAACTATAAGATTCCTAGGTTTATCTTAAGCATAGTGTATAATAGACTATGAATTAAATAAATAATTATTAGCTAATAAAAGATAACTCTAACACATTATTTGCAAGCAATATGGCAAAAGAACCCCAAGAGGGTGTCTGGTTCTTGGATAGTGGGTGCTCCAATCACATGACAAGTAAATCTAATTTTTTTATCAAATTAGATGATTTAATGAGAAGTACAGTTTAGTTTGGAGATGATAAGGAGGTTGATGTAATGGGCATAGGTACCCTTGTAGTCAAGACTAAGTAAGGAGACACCACACATATTCATAATATTTTCTTTGTGCCAAAGTTAGAGCATAGTATTTTGAGTATAGGATAATTTCTAGAAAGGAACTAAGATAGCTGCTGCAAATTTTTTGATAAATCTAATAATCATCATCTTGTAGCAAAGACTGATATGACAAAGAATAGATTGTTTCCTCTCAAATCAATTTCTAATAAGTTGCACGCACTAAAATAAACCATAGATGATTCATGGCTACAATATCAATGATATGGTCATCTTAATTTTTAAGGGCTAACTTTGTTGAATAAGAAGAATATGGTAAGAGATCTTCCTCCAATCAAGGTCGAAGAAGAAGTTTGTTCAGGTGGTGCACTTGGCAAGCATCATCGAGATAGTTTTTCAGTGGGCAAATCTTGGAGAGTCAAATCTCCTTTTAGAGCTTGTGCATGCTAACATTTGTGGTGATATGCAAGAGCAATCATTGGGTAAGAACCTTTATTTTTTTACCTTCATTGATGATTACTCTCACCACTCGGGTTTATTTTTTGAAGCAGAAATCTGAAGTTTTTGCATGCTTCAAGAATTTTAAAGCAATGGATGAAAAAAAGAGCTGGTATCCTATAAAGATACTCAGAACAAATAGAGGGGGAGAGTTTACTTCTAATGAGTTTGCTGATTTTTTGTCTTAAGAATGACATACAGAGACAACTTATTGTTGTATATACACCTTAATAGAATGGTATTGTTGAAAGAAAAAACCATACCATTATGCAAATGGCATGAAGCTTGTTATAGACAAAAAACCTTCCAAATAGTTTTTGGGGAGAAGTAGTTGCCACTACAGTATGTATTCTCAACCATAGTCCCATGAAAGAAGTTCAAAACCTGACTCCAAAGGAAGATTCTAGTGGTCACAAGCCTTTAGTGGCTCATCTTCAAGTCTTTGGATGCTTGGAATATGTACATATTCTAGTTGAAAAGTGGAATAAGTTGGATGCAAAATTCCAAATTTGTATCTTTCTGGGCTACTCTATTGCAACTAAAGGCTACAGATTCTATAATCTTGAGACAAAGCAATGGTTAGTTAGCCAGGATGTGATTTTTTATGAAGGGGGAGTATGGCAGTGGAAAGATGATGTACAAAAAAATCCTTGAAAAATCATAAACATAGAAGATAATAGTGTTCCTCCTCCTCTCCCCACAAGATCAAGTGGAAGTTCAAGCTCCAATTCCAATCCTCCAAGATCACCTAGTTCTTCAACTAGAACAAAATCGGGTGAAGATTCGCCTTTACCATCACTTCCACCATCCATTCCACAAAAGGTAGGAACTTTGGTTGATATTTATCAGAGGATTGCCAATAGAAATCCAGCTGTTAATTTTTCTTTGCTTAGTACAATTAAATTTGAATCCTCTATGTATGGAGAAGATGTGAAAGAAGTTGTATGGGTTAATCCTATGAATGATGAGATATATTCAATTCATAAAAATAATACATGGGAATTAGTTCAACTTACCAAAGGTAAGAAAGTGATTGGTGTGAAATGGATGCACAAACTACTAGAGTTGATTATTCAGAAAATTTTGCTCCTATGACTTGACTTGATACATTCAAGATTATATTGGCTATTGTAGCACAATACAAGTGGCCAATATTCCAAATGCATGTGAAATAAAAATTCCTTAATGGTTACATAGATGAGGAAGTCTATGTAGAACAAGTAATGAGTTATTAAATTCTAGAAAAAAGAACACCTAGTCTATATGTAAGGAAGTTAAGTAGCGGAAACAACTTCCTACACTAACCTTGAGAGGAGGGTAATGCAAAACTTTTTCAGATTGTTACAATAGTTACAGAAAATAGAAATAGATATAATAGCATGCATACCACAACACAGTGATTTACGTGGGGAAAACCCTTTCAGGAGAAAAACCCCACACTCCAAAAGCAGCTCAATATTTTATTCAGCAATCAAAAATAGATTACAACATACTTGCAGAGAAAGCTCTTCGTAGGAGTACCACCAATCAGAGATTCAGAGGCAACTCAATAGCCATAAGACTCTTACACACAACCTCTATCTCACACACCTCATAAATAGGAGATACAATACAAGAAACCGTCAAACGGTATTACAAAACCATGGGCTAAAACCACCCAATAAGGTGTAGCCGACCTTATCTCCCTTCTAGATGCCCTATGAAATGTTAAAGCACACATCAACACGTGTCGCTCCCATTTACAGCTCTGATACAAATTATTTTTCCTATTTCAGGAGTACAAACTTCCGGAGGCCATAACTTGAGAACCGGGTGTCCGATTGACGAACCGTTTGAAGCGCCAGAAAGCTCGCGAAGTGCTCTATCACCTCATAACCCGTTCCACTGATTACGGCCACTTTTCAGGGCATTTTGGAGCCTCTAAAGCCCCCAAAATTAAGTTTAAACATTTTATTGCACCCCTCCAAGATGAAAACTTTAATATCTTCAAAACTAGCTGTGACCTTGCGACGCAACTTTACCGGAATGCTTATCTAGCCAACCAGAAGCTTCAGGGAGAGTTTCACACCATTTCATGCTCAAATGAAAACTTACTATAAATAGTAACCTCACATAAATGCAAGGTTGAGACACCATTTTTCCCAACAAATCTCCCACTTGTCGAACACCTTGCAGGAGCGGAAGGGAATGTCAACACAATGAATCAATTGCTAGGGGCCATAAGGCCCATAGACTCTGAACACCATCTGAACTTCTCTATGCTCACAGCCTTAGTTAAAGCATCTGCAACATTCATCAAAGTTTCCACCTTAACCAGCTTCACCCTACCATCTTCGACCATATCTCTAACAAAATGATATTGAACATCAATATGTTTGCTCCGGGCATGAAATGTCAGGTTCTTAGCTAGGCTAATTGCACTCTGAATGTCACAGTAAACTGTCACTGTACCTTGTTTTATTCCAATATCCAAACATAGTCTCTTAAGCCAAATGGCCTCTTTACAAGCATGAGTAGCTGCCATATACTCTGCTTCAGTAGTGGATAAAGCAACCATAGCCTGTCACTTAATCATCCAACTAATTGCACCACCAAACAAAGTAAACACATAAGCACTGGTGGATCTTCTGCTATCAATATCACCTGCCCAATCTGAATCCACATAACCATGGATATCAGGGGAAGTCATGTCTCCAACTGAATTACCATGATAACACAAAGAATACTCTGAAGTACCCTTCAAATATCTAAAGACTCTTTTGACTGCATCCCAATGAACTCTACCAGGATTAGACATATATCTAGAAAGTACTCCCACTGCTTGGGCAATGTCTGGTCTAGTACAGACCATAGCATACATCAAGCTTCCAACCGCACTCTGGTAAGGCACTCTGCTCATGTCTTCCATCTCCAATGGGGATGTAGGACAATCTGAAACAGATAGTTTCGTTCCAACTGTAAAAGGAACACTCAATGGTCTACAATTCTGCATGTTGAACCTCTGTAACACTGAATTCACATACTTACTCTAGCCTAGCCATAGCTTTCTGTTCACCCTATCTCTTCTAATTTCCATCCCAAGAATGTGCTTTGCTGCACCAAGATCTTTCATTTCAAATTTAGCAGCGAGCTGAGACTTCAGTTCTGAAATCATACCTTTCCCTTTACCAATGAATAACATATCATCAACATACAATCCAATGAATAAGAAATGATCACCATCAGATTTATAATAAACACAGTGATCTGATTTAGAACGTTCAAATCTCAAACTCAACACATATGTATCAAATTTCTGGTACCACATCCTAGGACTTTGTTTGAGGCCATACAAAGATTTCTTCAATTTACAGACCAAATTACTTTTGCCTTTCACCACATAGTGCTCCGGCTGTGTCATATAAATATATTCCTCCAAATCACCATGAAGGAAAGTAGTTTTCACATCCATTTGCTCAACCTCTAAATCATAAGCAGTAGCAATAGAAAGCAAAAATCTAATGGACTTCATTTTTGCAATAGGAGAAAATATCTCACCGTAATCAACACCCTCAACCTGAGAGTAGCCTTTTGCAATCAACCTTGCTTTATACTTCTCAATGCTTTCATCTGAACCAATCTTTTTCTTGAACACCCATTTACAACCAATAGGTTTTCGTCCTTCAGGCAATGGTACAAGATCCCATGTATCATTCTTTTTCAAAGCTGCCATTTCTTCCTCCATAGCAATCTTCCAGGATTCTGCATCATTCATACCTAATGCCTCTTCTACAGATTTCGGTTCATCCACACTACTATTCAGAGCAAAAATACATCGCCAATCATCAGGTGAATACCTTTCAGGTGGTTGTCTATGTCTTGTAGACCTTCGAACAAGCTGAGTTGGAGGTTCTTCCTCCTCTTCTGAAGATTCAGAGCTAGATGAGCTCTCCTCAACTTCTTGCCTATCTAGGGGTCTCGATTCAACTCTTTCAGGTGTAGAAGGAAGTTGAATCACATCTTCTTTTTTAGTCTGTTCTAGCTACAATGTAACAGAAGGAGACTTAATTTCTCTAAAAATAACACTTCTACTGTGAATTACCTTTTGTGCAACAGGGTCCCAAAGCTTGTATCCTTTCACACCATAACTATACTTGATGAAGATACATTTCACAGCCTTGTTCTCCAACTTTGTTCGCTTCTCCTTTGGCACATGTGCATATGCCTCGCAACCAAAAACTCTAAGATGTCTCAATGAAGGCTTGCCACCTAACCATGCTTCCATAGGCGTTTTATCAACAAGAGCTAATGTAGGAGACCTGTTAATCAGGTAGCAAGCAATGGCAACAGCTTCAGCCCAAAACTTTTGTTCGAGACCAGCACCACTCAACATACTCCTAGCCTTCTCCATTAGTGTCCTGTTCATTCTTTCTACAACTCCATTCTATTGTGGAGAATACGAAGTTGTCTTCTGCCTATTAATTCCACATTCTTTACATAATCTATCAAAATCATTAGAGCAAAACTCACCACCATTATCAGTTCTCAAACATTTTATTTTCTTTCCACTCTGCAACTCAACCATTGCTTTAAATTCTTTAAAACGACTAAAAACTTTAGATTTACTCTTTAGAAAATATACCCATGTCCTTCTACTAAAATCATCAATAAATGAAACATAATATGTGGATTTTCCAATCGAAGAGACATCTACTGGACTAAACACATCAGAATGGATAAGATCCAAAACACCACAAGTTTTATAAGAACTCGAGTAAAACTGAACGCGGTTTTGTTTTCCATAAATGCAATGCTCACAGAAATCAAAATCAAGATTACAATCATTCAAACCTTCAACAAGGTTTTTATTTTTCAAGGTCCTTAGACCCTTTTCTCCAATGTGGCCAAGTCTCTGGTGCCATAACATAGTCTTCTCTGCAGGTAACTTTGCTTTAAACGAAAGAGCACCCTTAGGTACCCAAAAACCATTTCCATCTGCTAAAGGTGAAACCTTCAAATCTTCCAGTGAAGTATCCGCAAATTTACTTTTTACAGAAGTGCTATTACACTCAACAGTGTATGCTTCAAGCTTATACAAAGTGCCAAACCTAACACCTCTAGCAACTACCATAGCACCCTTAATCATCTTACATCCTGCTTCAGAAAAGACTACCTGCACACCCGCATCTATCAGTTTGCTCATAGATAACAGGTTTCGTTTTAATCTAGGGATATGCAGCACACCATTAATCCTTTTTATTCTACCATCAGAAAACCTGATTCTAACTTTACCTCAACCAACAATGTCTAGAGGTGAATCATCACCCAAGTACACCTTACCTCCATTAAATCCTTCATATTCAGAAAACCAATCTCTATTGGAATTCATATGAAAAGATGCACCTGAGTCAATTAGCCAGGCATCATTACCTGCATGAGTCGCCAAAGTCGCAATAAATGCATCGCCATCTTCCTTGTCAGACTCAGAATCAGAATCGAACTTTTCTTCTTTGCAGTCCTTACGGATGTGTCCTAGTTTACTGCAATTCCAGCAAATGACTTTGGACTTTTCAGGAGATTTCGATCTCCCTTTGGATTTGGACTTGTCGCGCTTCTCATTCTTCTTGCCTTTCTCCTTAGGTCTTCCACGAACGGTTAGGGCTTCCTTTGAACTGATGGATACCTTCCTTCGCATCTCTTCACCGAGTAGGGCACCCACCACATCTTTAGATTTCAAAACAACAGAAGTACTACCGATAGCCATAACAAGAGAATCCCACGAATTAGGCACAGAACAAAGCAAGATCTGACATTTCTCCTCCTCGTCCATCTTAACACCGACGGATACTAATTGAGCCACCAACATATTGAATGCTTCCAGATGGTCTGCAATTCGTCCACCCTCTTCCATCTTCAAGGAATACAATTTCTTTCTTAAGAAAATTTGATTTAATAAAGATTTCGCTTGATACATCTCACCAAGCTTAGTCCATAGCTTCTTTGCAGAGTTTTCTTCATGGACATTGATTAAAACAGAGTCTGCCAGGCATAGTCTGATTAGACCCTTGGCTTTTCAGTCCATAACATCATACTGAGCTGCCGCAGTAGGATCTGAGGGCCTTTGGACATTCGCATCAACAGCATCCCAAAGATCTCGATCTATTAGCAGATCTTCCATCTTCAGCTTCCACATCTCAAAATTACTTCCATTAAATTTCTCCACCTCTATTCTCCCTGACGAACTTGCCATTTGAATATTCCTGCAACAAGATCAAAAAGTGTCTTCTGCACAAGCTCCCACTCAAATCTGGATTAGTTCAAAAAACCCAACTACCCACAATTGAAACCAAAGGTGATCAAGCTCTGATACCACTTGTAAGGAAGTTAAGTAGCGGAAACAACTTCCTACACTAACCTTGAGAGGAGAATAATGCAAAACTTTTTCAGATCGTTACAACAGTTATAGAAAATAGAAATAGATATAATAGCATTCATACCACAACACAGTGATTTACGTGGGGAAAACCCTTTTGGGAGAAAAACCCCACACTCCAAAAGCAGCTCAATATTTTATTCAGCAATCAAAAACAGATTACAACATACTTGCAGAGCAAGCTCTTCACAGGAGTACCACTAATCAGAGATTCAAAGGCAACTCAATAGCCATAAGACTCTTACACACAACCTCTATCTCACACACCTCATAAATAGGAGATACAATACAAGAAACCGTCAAACGGTATTAAAGAACCATGGGCTAAAACTGCCCAATAAGGTGTAGCCGACCTTATCTCCCTTCTAGATTCCCTATGACATGTTAAAGCACACATCAACATGTGTCGCTCCCTTTTACAGCTCCGATACAAATTATTTTTCTTATTTCAGGAGTACAAACTTCCGAAGGCCATAACTTGAGAACCGGGTGTCCGATTGACGAACCGTTTGAAGCGTAAGAAAGCTCACGAAGTGTTCTATCACCTCATAACTAGCTGCACCCGGTACGGCCACTTTTCAGGGTGTTTCAAAGCCTCTAAAGCCCCCAAAATTAAGTTTAAACATTTTATCGCACCCCTCCAAGATGAAAACTTTAATATCTTTAAAACTAGCTGTGACCTTGTGACGCAACTTTACCGGAATGCTTATCTAGCCAACCAGAAGCTTCAGGGAGAGTTTTGCACCATTTCGTGCTCAAATGAAAACTTACTATAAATTGTAACCTCGCATAAATGCAAGGTTGAGACACCATTTTTCCTAACACTATAAGTTGAAGAAAGCCCTTTATGGTTTGAAGCAAGCTCCTCGTGTTTGGTATGCTAGAATTGAGAGTTATTTCATGAAGAAACGATTCAACATAAGTCACTCAAAGACTACCTTGTATGTCCAACGTATTGGTAATGATATTCTCATAGTATGCATTTATGTTGATGACCTTATTCATACAGGTAATAGCAAAGCTCTCATGGAGAAGTTTCAAGAAAAGATGAAACATGAGTTTGAAATGTCAGATCTAGGACTTATGCACTACTTTCCTGGTGTGGAAGCACAACAAACATCAAAAGGTATATTTATTTTCCAAACCAAGTAGGTGATTGATTTATTGAAGAATTTTAACATGGTGGCATGCAAAGCACTTGCAACTCTCATAGCCCTCGGAGAAAAAATAACCAAGGAAGATGCTTGTCCCAAGGTTGATGCTACTTAGTATAGGAGTTAGGTTGGTACCCTCATGTACATCACAACCACGAGGCCTGATATTATGTGTGTTGTGAGTCTTATGTCTCAGTTCATGCAGGATCTACATGAGTCACATTGGTGGGATACTAAAAGAATTTTGAGGTATGTGAGTGGTATGCAAAATTTTGGCATTCAGTATGCTCCCACTGATAAGTTTGAACTAGTTGGTTACATAAATTCAGATTGGGTCGGTTCAGTGGATGATAGAAAGTCAATATTTAGTTATATTTTTTTCATTTGGCTTTGGAGTTGCATCTTGGAGTAGTAAGAAACAAGCAACAATGGCTTTTTCCTCAGTAGAAGTAGAATACATGGCATCTTCATCAGCAAGTTCTCAAGCAGTATGGATTACAAGAATATTGACAGATTTATACTTGGTTCCAGAGCATTCAACCACCATCTATTGTGATAACAACAATACTATTTCCATGACAAAGAATCTAGTGTTTCGTCCTAGAACGAAGAACATAGAGACCTGTCATCATTGCATTTGTGACTTGGTTCAAGATGGACAGGTGGAGTTGCAGTTTTGTCCTTCATCTGAACAAGTTGCACAGATATTTACCAAATCTCTTCCAGTATTGACTTTTGTTAATTTCATAAATCAATTGGGACTTACCACCTC
Organism: Cryptomeria japonica; assembly: GCF_030272615.1. Classification (NCBI taxonomy): domain Eukaryota; kingdom Viridiplantae; phylum Streptophyta; class Pinopsida; order Cupressales; family Cupressaceae; genus Cryptomeria; species Cryptomeria japonica. Next base: position 514,322,097 of record NC_081415.1, read on the forward strand.
CATTCACCATTCAAGGGGAGTTTGAAGATAAGGATGAATGATGCATTGGAGTGAAGAAATCATATTTTGTTGTTTTTTATCTTTATGTGCTAATAAAACAGTAGTTGCAAAACTGGTATGTAGACCTTAAAACAAAATTTAGTTTTTTTTTTTTGTTTTATGCCTTCTTAGAACTGCTTTCTACAGGATAGAGTGATCTGTCTTAGTTTGTTTTAATTGTCTTTAGGTTTGTTTTATTGTTTTATTTCTGATCATTGTTCAAGATCTGCTCTTTATAAAACCATGATATGGTTATTGTAATTATCAATATTTTTCTTTCTATTGTAGTCTTCTTCTTTAGCTCTTTTTTTTTTTTGTGTGTTTTAGATTTATAATCTTTCAGTTTTAATTTTTTGTAGTCTTTAGCCTAATTATTCAACCCAATTTCTACGCGATTGTTTTGACCATTTATGTCCTACTATTTCACTCAATTTAAATTGGTTAGGGCCGGAAACAAAGCATAATTGTTACATTTTTCATTTTTTTTAATAAAATTAAGTGTTCGTAGTCTTTGGTCCGATCTCTACGACGACCTGTCTATTCAACCGAATTTATGTTCTGTAGCATTGTTTTCAGCAAGGACGATAACCGATGTAGAAAACTTTGAGCAGAATAAATTACGATGTGAATAGTTATGATGGCTCATCATATTCCAGATTTTGTTGAATAAGCTCACAAATGAAAAGCCAGGAGAAAAATCAGCGGTTTAATTTGCTAGATTTTTTAATTGAAATAAACATTGTCAATTAAAAACAGGTTTATATTTTGTTGACAAGATAAGATTTCTATCTTCACCTTAATTCGCCATAAATAAGCAATTTTATTGGGGCCCGAGCTGATATACAACACTTAAAATATTTGTGACTAATATTTGCACCAAAACAATACTTTAAATAATATATTGGATGGTAATGTAAAAACTACATTATAATTACTTTATTAACTAAATAATAATTTAATAGAATAAAAAAAGAATCATTTAAAAAAAAATGAGAGTTTAAAGAAAAATATTATTGACATGATGAATATAAACATATTTATTTTGACACACAATACATATTACGCAAAATTCATAGTTGAATCTTTCACTTTCAATGTGCCAAGACACATGAATTATTTATAATTTTGACATATACAAGAAGATGCTCGTGAAAGGTCATACACCTGTCGATTGCATTTAAATTCTAACTGTAGTTGAACCCCAACCCTTACATAATTTGTAACGCAAACCTAGTCATAATTGTAATTTATTATTAATAGTATTTAAGTAATATTTATTTTTTATTAATTCTAAAATAATTGATATAATGTAAAATCATTAAAGATACCTGTACACTGAAAATTCATTTTTACAAATAGATCATAATCTAATATAAAAATTAAAACATGAAGTTAAATGCATTTGAATGAAACAAGCAATCTACAAGTTAACAAATGCATGCCAAATTATAATATTTAATTAAGTAAATTTAAATTAAAATTTTTATAAATAATACCTTATAGATTACCAAAAATACTATCTTATAGGTTAATAATAAATTGCAAATTACAATGTTTAATTAAGTAAATTTGATTTTTAAAAGCTTAAAAAATACTACCTTATAGATTAACAAATTAAATACTTAATACACCCAAACCAAAATGAATCAAAATATAAAAAAATTAAAAATAAAAAATCAACTTTTTGCTATTTTCCATAAATAGATCATTAATATTTTAATATGACTAAAAAACCAAACTTTATCTTTAACCAAATTAAATTACTTTTAAAAAATCAATTAAAGATTAAAAAAAAAAAAAACTTCTATATGTTGTAAGATACATTGCTAAAGATAGATTTAATAAATATAATAAATATCCAAAGAACAGAAAGGAATAGAACTATATTAGAAGACCAAAGAAATTAATCCTGATAAGAACAACAAAATCCTTAAGCATGGAAGATTGATTCTATAATCTATATTACAAAAGAGGGAAATATTATCTTGTTATAGCAGTTTCAAAAGTTTGGGCAATTTAGGGAATAATCAATTTCTTCTGATTTGATGATTAACGCAGATTCCCTTTGAAAAACATCTTGGTAGACACCAATATTTAATATAAGTTCTTAACATTTTGATGTGATAAATGTTTCTAATATTTTAATTTAAAGCTAAAAAGCTTTCCTTCTCAAGAAACAAATGCACTGTTGTGTTCATCAAGAAACGCATTGAGGTCTGTCTTTGTCTAATCTCAATGCATGCCATTACAAGCAAGAAAATCACACTCCTGTATTAATGCATCTAAAACTAAAGCAATATGATATAACATAAACATGAGCAATATGCGAAATAATACTTCATAAAGATTGCATAAATAATTTGAAGTGAGATTCGAGAATTGAACCTACCTAAGAATCAAAATAAGAAAAAAAAAAAAAAAAAATCAAATATTTTTCATTATGATAAGAAGTTCCTAATAGTAAACAAGTTCTACCTTTTCAAATAGATCATATCATAACACTTAATAGCTGTAAAAGTAGAATTGATTTCAATCTTAAATGAAAAGAGAAATCTCAAAATAATAAATTTTGGTATTAAAATATAAGATTACAAAATTTCATTGAAAATAACAATGCGTAGGCTTGTAATGCTTGCAAAGTTGATAAGAAATGTCTCTTTAACATAAGGCAATATTTGAGACAAATATAGCAAGCCTCTATACTTGCCTGACCCATGCCTCAAATTTAACAGGCAAAATGGCCGTTTTTTAACTTTTGAATCGTATTTGACAGCTTAAAAAATTAGTAGAATGTATGCATTGACATGCTATTTTTTTCTAAAACCGTATAGATGACATTTCAAATTATAAATAAACAATAAAAAAATATAGTAGGTAATATATATATTAGTTTAGAATGTTTATTATAAAAAATACGAATTTATTTAAAATATTTCGAAATGGAAGATTTAGAATATGGAAGGATGTAGTTGTTTCTAATTTTATAATATTTTAATATGATTTTTTAGAATAGTTCTATTTTTTCATATGAATTTAGAAACTTGTCATAATTGAAATGATAGAATATAATTGATAAAATATTTTCATTATTTAAGATTTTTGCATATATTACTAATTTATCATTATTTTTTCATTAAGATAATGATTTTCATTGCACATCTTCCCAAGAAAGATGTGCATTGATTTTCATTGCTTCAATCTTCTACTTTTATATTTTTTGACAGTTAATATTTTTCTTAAAACGTCAAATGAAAGGCATTGAAATGACTAAACCATCATCAAAAATTCATATGACAGGTAGAGGTGACCGTTAAATTCCAAGCCTGGCCTGACCAGAGAAATCCCAAACCATTCAAACCACTCATTATCATAACAAACAGTTCCTCATAAGATAAGATACATAATGGCTAATGCATACCTAAACCAAAAATATTCAAAACATCCTTCTTTGCTCTTCTATATAAACAAAACTGTTGTAGCCCTATTTCAAAGGAATGAATGTACATGTGTTGATGACACCAATAATAGTGTATAACAACAATGTCAGTAACAGTAGAAGAAAAATATAAAGATTATGTTGTAAAGATAAAGAGGTAATATATTATCATCATACAGCTCAATTATTAATTTATGGGAGCGAACTATTCAACCAACTAACTAATCTTATTGAATTTATTAAATGTAAATCTTATATCTTAACATACCAAGCCTTCCATGTTTCACTTGATTTGTGTGAAATAGGAAACCCAACTAGATAATGTCCTATCATTTCTGACCAAAATAAAAATAAAAATGTATTAATTAATATCATTATTCAATGTTTTTGAATGATCTAAAAAAAAAGACTAATGAGATAAAATAATTTCTATTTGTGTGAGGTAAATATACGTACTAAAAATAAATGATTGAAACAACAAGGAAATCAGCTAAGCAAGACATAAAACTCAAACACCTCAAGATAGGGATGCTAAGAAGAAGGACACATAAACTAAATAAACGCAACCCTCATTTACCAACTTTGATTTGATTATCCCATGTTTGGATGTGTGCTCGTGACATCAACGGATGCTCAATTATGCTCCATTATAGTCGATGCAAATGGTAATGGGTGATTTTTTGAAATATGCAATGTGAGTAGCAATTCCAGGAGAGTAACGATATTTTAGCATGAAAGTGGATAATTTGGTCTAAAATTATGCTAGGGGATTATTTAGAATCTTTGGTAAAAAATAGCACCCCATCAGCTTGAGAATGATATTCCTTACTTGTCAAACATGTAAGTTTAGATTGTTGTTAAAAAAAATTTAAAAGAAATTAAGTTATATAACTTGTTTTTATCACTGCAGAGATAATAGAAGACAAAGCTATGTTTTCATGAGACCATCAACTTCTCTTAAATTTAAGATTTTAAAATTTTAAACTGAACAACACTACAAAATTCATGAACGAACAACTTTAAAATATTCTTAAAAAATTTCAGCAACTCCTACTAAAAAGACCCCTGAAACCCAATCTTAATCCCAAAAATCCAGTGCTAAAATCTTTCAAATGGCGAAGAAGTTTTGTTTATTTAGATTTAAGCTTAGGATTGAGTATCGTAAACAAGTAGGAGGAAATCTCTTTCTCGGTCAAACTATAATTTCATTTATCTTATATTTCTTCAATTAGTGGCCACCAACTATAGTCTAGAAAAACGTTTCCTAAAAAAGAAACTCCTCGGAACTGATTCATCGATGCTTTCAGTATGCTGTTCTCGCTGGCAAACGCGAAGCTTTAATTCTTTCAAATAGTATGTGGTATTTCCCAATATTGAATGCTTATCTATCTGCAAACAAGGACATCAGAGGCTTCTTGTCTTTCTTTGCCAGAATCTGCTTGCAACGATAAAGAAATGCCGAAAGTTAACCAAGGTTTACACAAATTTCTTAAATTTATTATTAAGTTGTAGTTCTACAGGACAAGTAAATCCGAACTAAAAGAATAATTACCATTCCAGTTTTTAAAAGATTTAATGGATTATTGCAGCTAACTAAAACTTCATAAAATTTCAGATCGCACTCCATAGATATATACGGAGTAGGATCTGCTAGATCGGCTGATTCCACTCCATATCCATATAGAGGGGTCCCGAGTGTCACCATTTTAATTTAGTATAATAAAAAAATAAATGAAAATAGGCAGTGATTTAGGATTCAAAGTCCCTATGAAATAAGGCAGTGGTACAATTCCCTCGAGTCAATCTGTCGGCACAGAATTGATAGAAATAATTGTTGCATTCACCATCGACCAGCTTAAGATCCAAAAGAGTTTGTTTCTAATGCATGCTGAGTTATGTATTTCATCATCTTCCATATACAAACTAAGTGATTGTAGGTTTCCAATTTACTAGTGGTTGATAGGTTATAAAGATTCCATTTTCGTACTCTTTAGATTTTTTATTCTTAGCATGTATGACACCCTTACATCTCTACCATGGCAATTTGACCATGTTCAAGACCATCCTGCATTCTTTCTTCGTCGACCTTTGTTGAGACATGTCAATTTCAATATGATCTTATGAGTTCATAGACATAGTTCTCTTTGTATGTGCATGTTTATTAAGGTGCCCAATCTAGTAGATTTCCTTTCATTATGGGCTACCTGCAAAAACTTGAGTCCACTTTTTGGTCAAAAAGTATTTTCTTTGCTTTTTAGAATTCATCTTATTTATCTTAATAATTTGAAGCACTTAAAGAATGAATTTTGGAAAAAGACACCACTAGAAAATGTAGTGTTCTAAGTCTAGTTTCCAAATTTGGTGTTCAAATATATTCTTGAAGTCATTATTTTGTATGGAGATTGATTTGGCCTTCATGTTGCAGGTCCTACCAGGTCAAAGCTAAAGGGTCAACACTCCAAGCCATTTCCCAAATAGAAATGTGAAGGAGAAACTAGGCTAAAATTTGATTTTTTTAGAAATGGTATCTCATTTAGTAATCGGGATCCCATTTAAGATACATGATCTCGTTTTATTTTCTAAAATAATTAAAAATACATTTAAAAAATGGGATCATGTTTTAAAACTAAACAGGATCCCATCTATCTCATTTTTTTAAAATGTATTTTCAATTTTTTTTATATATATAGCAACTATTTTTAGTAATATAAAATGTCCTTTTGTATTTCTTTTTATATATTATTTTATGATCTAGTTGTCTTGTGGATTCTCTTTTGTTGCAATTTAATATCCATTTTTTGAAGGTGTCAATCATTGCATAATTTTTTAGTCATGGGGTTTAAACAACGTCAAAAAAAGAAACAAAGGAGGGACATGACCGCAAAGGAAGTTCAAGCACAAAGAGAGGAGGCCAAACATCAAAGAGATAGAAGAATGAGGATTCAACAAATGAATAATCCTGATACTTCTGGATCCATGACAATGGAAGAGACAAACATTCAAGATGATTCCTAGGGGAATAATATGGATGTTGATGATGCAATTATAGACGATGTTGATGTGGAAGATAATACAATTATGGAGACTAATCCAGGTACTATATCCTCAAATCCAAGTACATCTTCAAATTATCTAGGTACATCTTCAAATCCTTCTTTCAAAGACATGGATAATGTGATTATAGATGATATTCATGGTGATGATCTACTAGAAGTTGGATATAGCAATGTTGAGATTGATATTGTTCATGAGAAAATGAAACAAATTAGAGATACTAGAAATGAAAATCCTGATGTTGGGGAAGATGAGATTCCTCAAAATGTTGAAAGTGAAAATCCTTATGAACATGGTGAAAATGAAAATCCTCCTATTGTTGAAAATGATCACAAAAATATTTTTATAAAAATTGAAAAAAAAGTTTAGGATAATCTTCTTGGTAATATTCTTGGAGACAGGTAATAACTTATGTGATCAGAAAACAATCCAGGAGTGTCCATATGGTGTGGGCACAAGCAGTAATGGAAAATATCGAAAATATAATTTTTTCGGTATTTTCTATGTTTTAGTAAATGGCATTTTTGGAGGTCTTCGGAGAATTTTTGGCCCTCAAAACTTTGGACAATATGTGAAACTATAGCTCTTGGAGGTCTTTCCAATGGTGAAAATGGTTCGCAGTTTCCAGCCTTGAGTGAAAAGATATGACTTTTCAAAGTTGGACTAAGTATTTATATAGCTTTTTGATATTTTTGTTAGTTTTTAGATTTTCTTTTGTAATAAATATTTCAGAATGTTCATTTTTAATTCCAAGGGGATTTGGGTGACCCTTGGGATCTCATGAAATTTGTATATACAAGATTTTTGAATAGAATGACATTACTTTTTGGTTGTAAACAATTCTTGTCGAATTATGTTCTTGTAATTTGATTGTTGATCCCGCAAGTTATAGACCAAGTATTCTACTCTGAAGCCTCAATTCAGATCAGTGGTATTAGAGCTTGTTCACTCTTGTATGTCACATTGCATGAGATTAGCATATCAAAGGCTTTTGTGGTTGAGTGGATCATTTTCTTTTAGTCTAGATATGTATTGGATAGTGTATTGGGACATTATTGTGGGTCTCACAATGGCATGTAGAGATCTAAATGTAGTATTTTACATTGAAAGAGCATCTATGGCCGATTGGTTGTTATATCTACATGTAACATTTGGTAACAAGTTTAGAGAAAGTGTTAGCATGTGTGGATCATTAGATCAAGTGTGGAAGGATGTATCGTAATATGTTTTGATTCCCTCTCTCTCCTATAGTGGACTGATTCAAGTATTTTAGGTTTGGATGGCTAATTTTTTGTAATATGCTTATTCTATTTTGGTCAACCCTCAATTAGGTTTATAATGTTGTATCTCATATTGAAGATGTGTGGGTGAATGAGTTGAGAAGTATAATGGGGTAGATCGTGTAAGTTTCTGAGAAGTGTATGTGAATGATATGCAAGTAGATTTGAGTTTATAGTTGTGTGAAGGTCGGTTTGAGAAGAGCTTTGAAGGTAATATATTTAGCAAGACAATGTGTTGTGACAATGGAGAATATCAGAGATGTTTTCCATGATGTAGGTCACTTGAGTCAATTGTTCAAGGATAATTTCATGTTTAGGACAATCCTTCTCAATTATAATTCAACTATTTCCTTCGTTGTTGATTAACAATGTGTCCCTTGGCAACAATTTGTATCTTGCCCCGGAGGAGTGATCTTTAGTTGTGAAAGTCCTCTTTTGTGTCTTGCCTAAGGTTGTGTGCCTTAGTTTGCAAGTCCAGAGTAGTGAGCTCTTTGTCAAATATCCATATTCATTGTAAATAATTATTATATATTGTGAGTTAGATTCTCACCACGATTTTTTCCAAGTTAGGTTTTTCATGTAAATTTGGTGTTCATGTGTTGATGGTTGATGCTTATGTGTTTATGATTAAAGTATTAATGCTAAGTTAGCTAGTATTGTTTATAATCAAATCATTTTTGAAGCTTCAGACTAACTCACCCTCCTCTCAATCTTGTTACATGTTCAACAATTTGTATCAAAGCATTGGTTCCTCTTTGGAAAGCTTAACCAATTGAGGTAGATCCAAAATGGTGCAACAACTTCATGCTAAACCACTAATGTTTGATGGAAAAAAAATTTCTTATTGGAAGGAAAGAATGGAATAGTACTTGGAGACATTGCAAAATGAAATCTGCTAGCTTATTCAGATAGGTTATAAATGACCTTAGAATGGACTATCAAATCCAAATGAAATTAAGGCTCAGGAAATAAAGGTAAAGGATAGACCAATATTAATTAGTTGTTTGAGTGATGATGCATTAAGGAAGTCTGGAACAAGTTATCTTATGCATATGAAGGTGATCTGAAGATCCAACAAGCTGGAATTTTGAACTTGAAATAAAAATTTGAAGGTTTTAGAATGGCTGATGATGAGAGTGTTGAGAGATACATACATAGAGTGAATGATACTATATAAGCTATCCAAGTTATTGGTGGAGTGCTAGAAGAGAGTGATGTTATCAGAAAGACCCTCTTTACATTGACCAAACTCTACAAAGAAAAGAAGCATGCTATTGAAGAATGTAATAATCCGAATAATTACTCAATTGATAAACTTCTCAAAATATCAAGTCTGCTTATGAAATTAGAGAGAGAGAAGATATAAAATCCTATTAGGGAGTAGCTGCATGATTTAACATTTCAAGGATATCAGTAGATGAACCAAAACCAAGTGAGAACCTATATGAGATTGAGGCGAACTTTGTAAGAAGATTTAAGAGAGATACTGGAAAGTACAAAGGTAAGTTTCCCTTAAAATGCTTTATATATCTATACATATATAATATTGCAGAAAATCTAATGATGATAAAAAGAAAAGTAGATATAGAGGACATGATTTTAAGAAAAGGATAGATGATAGAAATAAGGAAAAAGAGATTTTGTTCCATTGAGACACATTCATCTGAAGAATAAGATGGTGAGGACTCAAATATAATCTTTATTCCTAGCTATTTAAAAGAAGAATCAAGATGGGTCTAGAAGACTAAGTTGCATGCTAAAGTTGAACCAATATCATGGATCATTGACTCCAGATGTTCAAATCATGTGATAGGAGATAAAGACAAGTTCACTGATCTCAAGAAGTACAATGGTGGATAAGTAAATTTTGCAAGAGAGGAAGTTGCATAGATTTATAAAACAGGAAGTATAAAAATAATGATTATTACTATATAGAAGATTCAAAACATAGTTTATTGAGTGTTCATCAAATGTGCAGTAAAGGCTATAAATTTGTGATCACTAGTACTAGATGTATAATCAAAAAAAGAAAAAATCGAAAGATGGTAGTGGAAGGCATTAAGACAAGTGGAAATGTTTATTACATAAAGGACAAGAGTGGAAATAGATGTTTTCTAACTTAGAGAAATGAGTTTTGTTATGTCATAAAAGGATGGGACATGTTAACTTTGATAGCATATTGAAGATCAGTAACACTAAAGGAGTGAGAGATTTACCAAAGGTTATGATGTCCATTGATGTTGTGTGCAGGGGATGTCAGTTACGGAAGAAAACAAAGATAAGTTTCAAGAATGAGTATTCTACTTCATATCCATTAGAGATGATTCATACAGATCTGTGTGGCCCTACAAGGACAAGCAAACTTTATAGAGAAGGGTATTTCATGTTATTTATTGATGATTACTCTAGAATGACATGGGTTACATTTTTTAGAGAAAAATCGAAATCTTTTGAAAGAATTAATTTTTTCAAGTCAATGGTAGAAAAAAAAACTAAAGAATGCATCAAATGTTTGAGATCTGATAGAGCTAGAGAATTTACATCAAATGAATTTTACATTTTTTGTGATAAATATTGTATTAGAAGATATTTTTCTACTCCAAGAACTCCTCAATAGAATGACATGGTGGAATGGAAGAATAAGACTATTATTGAGATGGCTAGATCTATGATGAAGGATGCTAACTTGGCTAATGTGTATTGAAAATAAGTTGTGTATAATGCTATTTACATTCTTAACATGGTATAGATAAGAGTAAATCATACTAAGACACCTTATCAGCACCAAAATGGAAGATATCATGTTGTGAAGTATTTTAAAATCTTTGGGGGTAAGTCTTATATTAGATGAGATGGAAATGATCTAAGAAATTTTGACACCAGAGCAGATGAAATAATATTCTTGGGATATGCTACGAACAACAAGGCATGTTGGTGTTACAATAAAGGGTTGAAAAAGATGGTAGAAAGTACAAATGTGAAAGTATGTGAAGTATAGAATCAAACTACCCCTAAACCTATTAAGAGTTTGAATTTGAGATTATTCCAGTTACTATAGAAGAAAAGACTGATATGGAAGATAACAATGAGGAAGAGATAGATGAAATTGAAGAAGATAAAGAAAAATTGGAAAAAGTAATCAAGACCTCGATATATGTGCAAAGGAATCATTCTGAAGGTCAGATAATTGGAGAGAAAAACAAAGGAGTATATAGAAGAAGTGTTATAGAGGAAAGTAAGCAAGCAAATTACTATTTTATTTTCATTTTTGAACCTAAATCATATGAAGAGGAAATAAAAGAAGAAAGTTGGGTAAAACAAATGGAAGAAGAATTAAATCAGATACAAAATAATTAGACTCGAGAGTGGCTACCCAAACTAGTGGTCAAAAATGTGATAGGAACTATGTGGATATTTCAGAACAAACTGAATGAACAAGGATAGGGCACATGGAATAAGGCAAGATTGGTATGTAAAGCCTATTCTCATGTAGTAGGCATTGATTTTGAGAAAAAATTTCCTCTAGTAGCTAAAATGGAAGCTATTAGAATGTTTCTTGCTTTCTTTGCCTACAAAATTTTTAAGGTATATCAAATGGATGCTAAGTTAGCATTTTTGAATGGAGAACTAGAAAAAGAAGTGTATATTGAGAAACCAGATGGATTTAGATTGTTAGAGGATGGAGATGTCCCTTGTATATTAAAGAAGGAATTTATGGACTCGAGAAAACATTTAGAGAATGGTATGCTAGATTGGACATATATTTGTTACAACAAAACTTCAGGAAAGGTATTGCAAACAACAATCTTTATTTTAAGGTTCAAAACAATAAATTGTTGGTTTTTGTTGTTTATGTTGATGATATTATTTTTGGAGGAAGTGATGGTTTGTGTAAAATATTTGCAAAAGAGATACATAAGGAATTTTATATGTCTATGATTAGATAGATGTCATTTTTACTTGGTCTTCAACTTACTTAGTTGGATGATGGAATCTTTATTTCACAAGCTAAATATGGCAAAGAGATGTTAAATAATTTTGATATGGAGAACTATAAACCTATTTCTTCCTCTTTAGTCATCCATTGCAAATTAGGAAAAGATGATACATGTCCAGATGTTGATCAAAAGAAGTACAAATTTATGGTTGGAGGATTGTTGTATCTTATTGCATCTAGACCAGATATTATGTAGGCTCCATGTTTTGTGGCAATATTTCAAGCTAATCCACAGAAAACTCATGATCAAGTAATGAAGAGGATTTTTAAGATATCTAAAAGGAACTTAGGAGGCTTATGGTACAAGAAGGATGGATGTTTCATGTTGAAAGCATATATAGATGTTGATTGGGTCAAAATAATTTGTCATAGGAAAGGTACCAGTGGTGGTACATTCTTTTTGGGAGATAGATTGGTTTCATGGATGAGTAAGAAGCAAGAATCAATGTCACTATCTACTACAGAAACAAAATACATTGTAGTAGCATCTTGTTGTACTCAAGTTATATGGATGAAGTAGAATCTTAAGGATATTAGTATGATATATGATAAAGCTATTCCAATTATGTGTGATAATACCAATGTTATAAACATTTCAAAGAATCATTTTTTGCATTCAAGAACAAAACATATCTCAATCTGTTATCATTTCTTAATGGAGAAGGTTGTAGAGAAAGAAGTTAGATTAGAATACTTTCCTATGAAAGAACAGGTAGCAAACATTTTTACTAAGGCATTAGTGGAGGATACTTTTGAGTATTTCAAGGTGAAGCTAGGGGTTACTTCCCCTCCTTTTTCTAACTAGATGCATTTCAGTGGTGCATCTTTTTAGAGGGAGATTCAACACTTATACTTTATCTCCTTGATTGATGTTTTTCTTGCTATTAGGGGGAGAAATGGTGTGTGTTGGTCAATATGGTATTTAGTTCCCTTTATCATTGATGTGAAAAGGGGAGGGATATTTTTTGTGATACTGGAGAGAGAATTCTGAGATTGGAGATAAAGTTGTTTTGATAGTGGAGAGAGAGCTATTGTGAGACTGTTCAAGTATGATGATCAACTATTACCATCAATGACAAAGGGGGATATTGTTGGAATTATGAGTGTGTATGATTGTCACTGATGTCAAACTTGGTTATCTTGATGGATGATGGTCTAGATATGCTCTTGGTTGGTATAGTTCCATTGAGTACTTTTGGTGTTGATTATGATATTTTGTATTGGATAGTTATCTTTGTTCTCTGGTAGGAAGTGTATCAGTTAGAATAATATAGAAGCTTTTGGTGCCCTTTGGATATTTTTCTAATTCTGTTTTGGTTTAGTGGATCATATTATTTTGGTCTAGATATGTGTTGGATAGTGTATTAGGACATTATTATGGGTCTCACCACGGTGTGTGGAGATCCACATGAAGTATTTTGCATCGAAAGAGGTTCTATGGTTGACTTGTTATTATATCTACATGTTACATTTGGTAATGGATTTGTAGAATGTGTTAGAATGTGTGGATCATTGCATTAATCATGGAAACATGTATTTTAATATGTTTTGGTTCCCTCCTTCTCTTGGAGTGGACCGATTTGAGTATTTTAGGTTTGGTGGTTTATTTTGTGTAACATTGCTTATTCAGATTTGGCCAAACTTCAATTAGGTTTTCAATGTTGTATCTCATATTTAAGATGTGTGGATGTATGACTTGAGAAATGTAATAGGAAGTAGATTGTGTGAATTGATGAGAGTTGTATGTGAATGATATGCAAGTAGATTTGAGTTGTAGTTTTGTGAAAGTCAGCTTGAAAAGATCTTTCAAGGTGATATATTTAGCAAGGAAATGTGTTGTGATAGTGGATATTATCAAAGATGTTTTCTATGATGTTGGTCACTTGATCCAATTGTTCAAGGATAATTTTATGTTCAGGAGAATCATTCTTAGTTGCAATTCAACCATTTCTTTCATTGTTTATTGATAGTGTGTCCCTCAATATTAGTTTGTATCTTGCCCTTAAGGAGTGATATTTAGTTGTGAAAGTCCTATTTTTTATCCTTCCTAAGGTTGTGCACTTTATTATTCAAGATTGCAGTAGTGGGCTATTTGGCAGGAAGACATATTCATGCTAAACAATTATTATATATTATGTTACATTCTCACCATGGTTTTTCCTAGTTTGGGTTTTCCATGTAAATGTGGTGTTCTTGTGTTGATGGTTGATGCTAAGTTAGTTCTATTTACTATTAAATTTATTTTGAAGTTCTAGATTGATTAAACCCCCTCTTAGCCATGTCATGTGTTCAACACTAGGCTCATTAATTGATGTTTATTTTGTTGTTTAATCTTATGTTTACCTTTATGCCTTCATCGAGTTGATACAAAGGTCTAGAATTTGTGTCATGTTTTGAAATTGGGGATCACAATAGAAATCATTAATTATTTACTTAAACAATCCTTGTATAAGCATGCAAGGAAGTGGAACCACAAATTAATGGTGTTTATATTATATAGAAACCCTAATAATATTTGTTTGAACACCCTTCTAGCATTTGTGTTTTTTTGTCATTTTATTTGACTCTTCTAAAGATCATGAAGTTGTATTTACTATGGGATACTGTAAATGAGGCTATCACCCTCTGTCTCCACCCCTAAACACCCTCCTTTGATCCTTTAAATGAGTATACCACTATCAATCTTATTTGGTTAAGAATGGCTTCCCTCCCCCTACATTTTTTGTGCAAATTAGCTTGTGAGGGTATTCAAAAAAGGCTAGGTTATGTCCTCAAGGTGGGCCCTAAGACTAGTAATTTTACCCACACATCATATGATGAAATCTTTGTGGAGATGGATCTTTCCAAGGTTCTCCTCAAATAAATAATTTTGAAGGTGGGTGAGAGACCTTTGACATATATGATTGACTATGAGGAGTTCCCCTTGAATTGTAGACATTTCTTTTCTACCAAACACTTGGATTCCTCTTGCCCCCATGGGTATTATCTATTCTTTTCCCTCACTTGATCGAAAGATGATAACTATTTCCATCTTTGTTTCTTTCTTGCTACTTTGGGTGATGAATTGGCATGCTTACACTAGTACATTTGGGGCTCATTTTTGATGGACGATTATCAGAATTTTGACTATTTTTATTCGAACTACCGACAAATGAAGCATAAAAAACTCATCGTCGGACATTTTGATGGTGCCAACAAACGTCGAAATTCCAACGATACTCTGAACTCTTCCGATGACGACCATGACCGCTCATCCAGCAAGAGAATGTTGTTGGGTGTAGGACATCCTTGTTGGATAGAAATCAAAATTCTGACGCCTACCAAGAACTATGCACTGACAAGGATGTTGTTTGTCTGCCATGAGAGTTTTGTCGGACATACAAAATCCTCGTCGGATGTTTCGTTGATTGGCGTCAAAATTACGATGCCTACCAGGAACTATGCACCGACGAGGATGTTGTTTGTTTGATGGTTTGGTCGTCGGTGCAAATTTAGGAGGATGTCAAAATTTCAAAGAGGATTTAATTTTTTTTTTAATATATAATATGCATTCCAATTATTTTTCATTGGGATGAGGATCAATCATCCATTCAAGGTTGGTTGGAAGAAATCAGCCATAATTGAAGTTACTCAATAATTATAATTATGTCAACTCACAACTACCCAACAATGACACCAAATTCAAAATACAATATATTTTAGATAACCTAGCTTATATGCCAACTATTACATTAAACAAGACTATACAACACTACAAAAATCTAGCTTAAATAGCTATGACAAACTAAAACATAAAATCTTACACCCATGAAAACTTTGTATCATCTAAACTTCGTATTGATGATTTTGACCATGATTAAAGTTTGAATGTGACTTTATGTGGGATCACTACTTCAATCGAAGGATTTTTGTCCTCTAATGTGATACTTAACGTCTTTTCATCCCTTAACCTCCATAGTTTTCTAGGATTTTGTCCTTAGATTTGGATGCTTGAACAACAAGTGCTCATAGTCATTTCTAGTTTGGATTTGTGTTGGTTTGTTTGAAGATGCATCAAGTTTACAATGGCATCCTCGTATGTAAAAATAGTCTTGGAAGGTGTGGATGAGGGTCCTTTGCAATATGCAATTCTCCAAGTATGGAAATGAACTACTGCATTAATGGTACTTGTTAGTTCCCTTTTAGCATGTCCTACTAGATGGACCCAAGTAGTTAAATTTCAAGTATACTAGGATGAATTTAAATGCCATTTGGAATCCCACATGAAGCCACATTGATATTTTATCCATTAATTGTATTAATAATGCCAAGGGTGGTAGGTGGAGAGGGGTAATAAAGACATGAATGTGGTTTGAAGGTATGGGTTGGGAAAAGGGATGATGGCATGTACAACTCTAACTTTGCAATGCAGATATGAGTGAAAGAAAGTAACGGTTGTGAGGTGTGGTAGGGGAAGGTTAAATACCTTGATGGGGATAGAGAGAGAAGTAAAATTGAGAAGGGAGTCATTTTGGGAAGGTCAACTTTGTAACTCTAATTTATTACACAAACTCATGAGATTTACTATGCTTTCATACTTTGACCTTTAGGGGACTTAGACCAACACTTGGAAGATAAAGGGAAATGATATACATGAAAAGTGATATCAAGGAAAGTTTAAAAGTCAATAAATGTGCATTTCAATCCATGACATGAGTTACATGAAAAGAGGACATGACAAGTCTAACCTAACCAATTTATTTTTCCCTCGAGCAATTGAAATCTTGGATATTCAAGAAAGTGTGGGCCTTCCCATGTTGTATCCTTAGTAAGAATATTATTCCATCTAATCAAGTACTTGGTTATGGTTTTTCTCTTGAATTTCCTTTTTTCAGTCTCTATGACTATCTTAGAGACCAAGATGAGGAGATATGTTCGAGGAAGGTTCAATATGTTTTCCTAGTGCCCTCTTCAATTAGACTATATAAAACACATTATGCATTTTAATTCCATCTAATAATTACAACTCATATGCTACCTCAACTACCTACTTTAGGACCTTATATGGCCTCTAAAAGTGAGGACCAAGTTTTTCATATTTGATTGCCTTTACGAATGATTGCTTGCAAGCCTACAATGAAAAAAACACCAACTCTCCTATTTAAAATGTTTCATCCATATGATGTCAATCAACACACATACATTTGTTGATTTTATGGTTGTTGGAGATTATTTTCGAGTGACTTCAAAATGTATTAGCATTATAGGATCAAGTCACTTGCTCTTTAGAACCTATTATCAAAATAAACAGGGTCAACAAATTTTTAATCTTCATACCCATATAATATCATGAAGGGGTTCAACTCATTGACAATATGATGAGTTGTATTATAGTGGTACTTCTCCAAGGGAAGCCATTTTATCCATGCATTTTGCTAGTCCATTGCATATTTTTTTATTGCATTCCACCCATTTATTTACTATCTTAATTTGTTCATCCATTTGAAGGTAATTGTTAGTGTTGGTAATGAATTTGGTTCCAACAAAACAAAAGAGCCTTTTATATATGCTCAAGGATTGAGTATGTATGTCACTCATAATTTTCTTAGGTGGTCCATGAATCATAAACACTTCCCCGAAGAACACTTTAGCAACCTATGGTGCCTTTTAATTCAAATAAATGATAAAGAGGTGTACATAATAAATGGATTATTCCACAACTATGTATATACAATCCTTGACTTGGACCTTGAGGAGTCCTACAATGAATTCCTTGAGGTACTCACCCATTTTTATTAATAATTGGCAAGGTATGAAACAATCTTATTGGAAATGACTACTTTATTTTGTTTCATTTGCAAATAAAATAATCCTTGACCTATTAGAGGATGTCACCTTGGAGTCCCTTCCAAGTGCACCTATCTTTGATTTTCTTATCAATTTTAAAATACTACTAGTGGCTCACAAAAAGAAAGTAATGGATTACCCTTAGAAATTTTGTCTTAATCTTAGATTCTTATAATCTTGTCCTTTAGAGCATGAGGTCATTGAATATTAAGTACGTTTAATCGGTTATTTCACTTCTAGAATGCCAATACTTAATGTATTCTTTGTGTATGATGTGTCACATATTAGTCTTCTAATTGCGGAGATGTTGGACATTAAGTTCAAGGTTGTTGTCATAGATAAAGAATTAACAAAACTATTTATTTTTCCCTTCACACACTTGAGATCAAAATCAAATGCTTGAAGTTTAGTTTACCATCTTTTTTTGTTTCTCATTCAAATATTTTTGGTTGATGAAACATTTCAAGATTTCATGGTTCATCTTAATCTTGAAATTTGTCAATATTTGCATGAGGGCCAAAATATCTTATCATAGATTAGAATCTCCTTTTTGCCTACTTGGATTTATAACTTTGAAAGTCCATGGGGTGATTTTGCATGAGTGTTACTTTGATTCCCTCTCCAAAATAATTAAATTCCAAAATAAATGGAAGAAAAAATTTAGTAATAGCTAATAGAGGACATGACCTCATTACCACCTTTAGCTTGTCAAAATTCTATTGTTTCACTTTCATCCACTCGAAGGCTCCTTCCTTTGTTAGGCTGGTTAAGGGAGTGGCTAGCTATGATAAACCTTTATAAAATAGTTTTTAGTAAATCTATAGGCCAAGAGGTAGAGGCAAACCCACAACCCACAACCACCTTGATCTTTTCGTAGTCTACTTGCACTCCATTTACATTGATGATGTGCAATATATATGTAATTTATGCTCTAAAAATATTGTAGGCACATTTTTCAAGGAAAATAAAATGATAAATATTCATAGTGCATATGGTTTCATCTAAAGTTGTCTTATATATATCCTCCTCTCAAATATGGGTTTGATGATGACCCAATTCAAGGACTATTTTTTAGAAATATATTACTCCATGGAATTTGTTTATTAGCTTATCAATCTTAGGGATTCGGTACCAATTTATTATTGTAGATACCTATTTAGTATTTTTCACTTAATGCACACTCTCATTGTGTCATGCTTATTTATTACCAAGACCAAAAAGGAAGAAAAAGGGCTAAATCTAGGTTGAACGTACCCTATTTGTAATAAATTCTTTATTGTGTTTTTCATTGTATTCCTTTTGTTGTTTGAGATGAAGATAAGAGGTAGTGATAATACTCACAAAGTACAATACATCCAAAACCACACTCATGCTTATTAGCCCTCTTTCACTCATTGGAATATTCTCACAAAGACCTCTCCAACATGTATGAATCCAAACCACATGTCCTCTAACACTCCAACACCATAAGACCTTCCACTAGTCATTCACCCTAGTACATGCTCAATTAGGACTTCCAATCTGCATTCAAAGGATACAATGGATAACCCCAATGCATATACATCATAGGAATCCCAAGAATAATTCTTAACATACACAAAAGGGGTCTCTACTCCACCAATCAACCAAAGTACAAAGGAAGTCTTAGTGTTACACCACTATCCTTTTGTACTAGTCATGTAGGCTTGGGATAATCATGAACATGGCCTTCCTCCCCTCTCCCTAGTGCCTCCAAAAGGCTTCTAGGAATTTATAGGGTCCACGTACTAACCTTCCCAAAACTCCAACCACTAAACTTCCCATCACACCCTATTTGGCAAACAATAAATTGTTGTCTCACTGGTTTTGTTAAGATAGTCACAGTCACTTTTAACTTAGGATAGCCAAAGGTTTTCTTATTTATTGGTTCTTCAAATTGGTGACCCTTTCCCTTTTCAATGGAGCCCTCAAAAATTCCTCTTTCCCTTCACCAGACTCCCCAAGAACCATTGATGCATTCACACCACTTCAAACTCCATAAAATCACTATGTTTCAGACTCTGACTCAGAAATCAATCCCTTGCATTCAACTAGCATGTGCCAAAAATACTCATGAGCCCTTGCAAACACCAAAATAAGAAAAGGAATGATATTTTTTAATTTCCCACTAGTTTTGGTGGTTTTCCTATGGCTACAAATGATGCATTACATTATTTATGGTCACTATTAAGCCTAGGAAGGGTTTTGACAGTGCTTTACAAAAATTGGAATATCTTTTTTAAAACAAAATCAAATTGGATGAAACCAAAGCCAAAATAGAGGGGATTCAGTCCTCTTTCATCTCCAATGGGTAATAAATGAAAATGAATAACAAAATTTAAGGATCCAAGGCCTAGAAGTGAATGTCACATGGACTAACACATGAAAAGTGCAAAAAGCTTCAAGATTTTATTGATTTTTCCTTAACACATGGCATTCCAACCTTACAATGAATGAGGATAGGCCTTTTTATAGGTTTCTCAACCTTCCCAATGCTTATAAATACCTTTTAAACTCCACTTAACCATTGGAGACATAAAATTGCCCTTTACAAAGAAAAGTTACTCATGACAATATTTGTCAATAATGACAACTTTCAACATTTTGTTAAACCATGACCTTAAACACATTGAAATAGGTCCAAATAGACATGAAATTGAACCATGACCTTAAACCTTTTCATTTTGTAGAATCAACCTAATTATTAGGAATGGTGTTGGAGTAGAATGTAAGGGGAATGCTTGGGTGAGTTTATGTCTTTTCCAAGAACAGTTGAAGGGTTATAAAATAGTGAATGGCTCAATGAAGTAAGACTATTGCATTGGTGTTTTGTTATCTTTGTGAACAGTGTGAAGACAACAGAAGGTCAAGATGTTTCATAGGGTGGTTGGGAGGGTTTAGAATTGTGTTTTTTTTTCATGGGAAAGAAGTCCATTTATGTGTCATTGGGAACCACTAGTTTTGTCTGTGAAAAAATGAAAATTGGGAGATGCGCCTTTAAACTATTACTGGTCCTAATTAGAATTAGTATTGTATCAAAGTCAAATTGTGAGAGTTGGAGTGATTCAAAGAGTGAAGGTCCTCAAGATGGATTTGGGAAAGATGAGTATTTCAGTAGGATCACAGTAGGATAGTTACATTAGGGGTAGATAGTGATCTCATTGTTATTGTTGTCTTGGCACATAGTGGAGTCAAATGTCAAAGAAAGTGCAAGTGGCAATTTCCTTTGAGTCGAAGAAATAACCAAGGTCCTATGATTAAGGGGTTGATCCAAGTCAAGGATCTAGAAAAAGGATGTGTTGGAGGTTTGTTGAGAATAGGTGAATGGATGTGTAAGGGGGTTTGTTGCCCTGAGGTATGAATGATCAGTCATGAAGAGAATCAACTAGATCCCTCTCCATCAACATCATAATAAATATATTAGCAATAACACTAGCATTTAAAAAGCAAGTTCACAAGTCCAAAGAGGGATTAGTTTTAATGTATAGACAATCATCATCACCTAAACTACCTACAATACCCTAATCATGGCCACCAGGTTGACGAGGACACATAAATTTCTATAACAATAACACATACATATTTTAGTTAATGACATAAAAGAGTATAAAATATAAACCATTATTGAAGTTTTGTTATAATTAAAGCTTTCATTACTACTTACTTGCAAGTTTTCTATTGTCTACATCATTTTTTTGCACCCTCTCTTGTACCTCATCAGTCTAAGGCTGCACAGATGCCAAAGCAACAATATCTCTACTAATTTTTCTAATAGACTTTTTTATCAATTCTATAGGGTTTGTGGAATTTGTGATGTCATCATCTCTCAATCATGTTGAGTCCACATCCCTAGAGAGGTTCTCCAGTACTCCATCTCCCTTTCCCATTCCCCGAACATCCTCTATGACAAGAATATCATTAACTATAAAAATTACTCCAAAACACTTACGAAAAGAACATAATAATGTAACAGTTTGCTTCTATCTAATTTGTACAATTACAATGAGGTTTACCTACTTGGTAGAAGTGTTGTGACCTACATCTCTATCTGTGCTATGTGATGGATCCATGTCTCCCTATGATAAAGAAAAAATAGAAAAACATTAGCGAAATGAAACCAATAGACTCAACAACAAAAAATTAATAATAAAATGGTATAATGGAGTCATTAATTAGAGGTTGGTTAATTTAAATGGTATATAGTACGTACCACCCCCATGATAGTAACTTTATTTGTATCTATACAATTCAAATTATAATCAAGTAGGAGTTCTTCTCCTGCACTTATTAATTTTATCACACATACGAATACATGATTTCCCTCGCGTGCCTCAAATATCCAATTGGGTTGCTTATTATTTGACCCAAGTCGGGTACTATTTATAAAACCTACAATATTCCCTATTTCTTTTGGCCTTCCATCAATGTATACAACCACTCATTTACTTTTATTGTTCTCTTTATATTGTATATAGTTTGCCGATAGTGCATACCTAGGCATACTTTTTTTATATCAAAAAACCTACATCCAATAATTGTAATTGTAACAAGGTTCGACAAACTCCATCAATTCAACAACTTTGTTGTAACATACCTTTATGCCATCCATAAAAATTAGACCCAAACCATGTAACGATGATGGTGCTATGCGATATATCCTATTTTTAACACAAAAATTAGTGTTTATTGGAGGAAGTTCCTTGACTATCCATTGTTTCTGTAGATGTTTGTACCTCAAGGGCACCTCAATGTTGCCTTTGGTGTAATGCCCCACTAGGAACCCCAAAGGAAAGCCCACAACAAGAGTGAAACAATTTTTTTTTAAAGTATAAACACAATAAGTGCATAACACACAACATCCACAATAACACAAGCGAGAGACTTACACCAGAATTCCTTAAGGGTTACCAACGAAGAATTAAAACCAAAAGATAAATTTGACAATTAAAGTTAATCTAATAATCCATCATTAACTCAATGATCACAAGAAGCCATATGCAATAATAGATTGCACCATTTGAAAGATTGAAAGGATACACCATAATCTCTCTTAAATAAGCATATACACATAACATAAAGGAAACTGATATATAACATCCCAATACTAAGATTACAATGCTCTTCCAGTACATGGCTTCTCAATATACATATAAAGATAGAACTTAACCAAATACAAGGTTACAAAAGATCATGAAACAATGACCACATAGGTCTCCAAATAACAATATTCTACAACATGAGATAAGCATGAGCCACTAACCATAGAAATATCTGTGAAGCCAATCCTCGCATGAAGGTACGAACAAGAACATCTGATGGGAAGTAGCACTACCACTCAACCATGTAATTCCCAAAATGGAATCACCCCACCGTGCTAGAAGATAGCTAAGGACCCTAAAGCAAGCAACAACATGACATGGTCGACAAAACAATACAACACCATGACATCACAGAGAGACTCCACAATAACCCAGGTGACTTAACATGGCAAAACACAAGTGAACCGGCTTCGAAAACCACAAGTGAATCTAAAGAGAGAGTGTCATCGCATAACTTATGATGGTTACCATGGTCAGCCTCCATAGGTTCCGACCCCCATCCTGGGTTATCTTAGTAACCTTTCCTGAAACTCCGACTCTAACTAAGTCTCATGCGGACCCTACCAACCTTTTGTGAAGACAAGGTGGTCAGTTTTCCATTCCAGGCCTTCTTGCTACATTATGAACCTGGTGCAAGCACTCACCTATGCCCGAGGTACAATATCTTATTTAATGTTATGAACTACCAACCTAATCAATTAATTAGATTATCACTTTATTATCTAACTTTCGATGGGTTATCCTGCCAACCATTTGGGAGCAGCCCCCACTCGAAAGCCACTCTCTCAAAGAGCACTAAATGAACATGGTCACTTCATGAGGACCCTATGACGAAGCAAACAGCCATAACAACACTATCCATAAATAAGTGATCAAAACAAGGATATACTGACTCTTGGTTAACCATAAGGAAAGACACTACATGGTTAAGACAATGAAGTCATCATATATCACTTAGTCAAAGCTACCAAATACGCCACCACAAGATGAATAAACCACAGACCAAAAATAACACAATATAACTCTTGCAAGGAAAGCTAATTTCACTAAGTCCACACTCAGACAATCTTTGAGAAAATTAGCATCATAAGCACTTGCAACATCATTTATTGAAAATTGAATAAAGCACTCCTTTACGACAATCATATCTATTCAATTTCCAAATCAATATTCCATCAAGGATTAAATTCACATTAAATACTCAACCGAATAAAACATGAATTCTTAATAGGCATTTAATTCATTTCCAAAATATATCCAAATTAACCAATTTGGATTACTAATTCATGCCTTGATTCCCAAAGATAACTTTATTAAACCACATAATAAAAATCAATTGAAAATCACTATTTTATTTAACATAAAAATCCACTTAAAAATATTTCATTTGATAAAAATTAAATTCATAGCACATAGGAATTTGTACTGCTAAGGGACAAGGTCACGCGGGGGCAAAGGCCAACCCGCAGTAGTGCTTCTATCGAGGTTGTAGACACTACATGTCGGTAGTATTGTTGTCGACCGGTAGTAGGCCTACCGACCGATAGTGTTGCTGCCAAATGATAGCAGCCACTACCGACCAGTAGCACTGCTACTAACCAGTAGCAGTCCTACCAACTGGTAGTGCTGCTACTACCAGTAGCAGCCACTACCGACTAGTATCAATCCTACCGATCGGTAACAGTCGTACCAACTGGTAGTTCTGCTAGCAATACTGTTGACCGGTAGTAGACACTACTGACTCGCATGGTGGGACTAGCCTGCCACGGATAAGGTAAAGTCCATATTAATAAAAATTTATACTTCCCAAAGCATTTAAAAATCAAAATGATACTAAATCTTTTAAACATGAAAATGATTCATTTCCAGATCATTTCACGGGCACAAACACACAGTGCCAAGATCCAAAATTCAAAGGGATTTTGACCAGTAAGGTAAATGGTGAAGTAAAATCACACAAGAACCAAATAGATAATGATTTAGGCAACAATAGAAGAGGTAATTTCTAGAAGTTGATTTCAAGAACAAAACATACAACAAATAGAGAAATGAACCATTTATTTCCTATAAGCAATCATAGGCATTTTTTCTTCCATTCCAATCATTTCACAAGAATTTATAAGGGGATTTGCATTTTTTCAACACATAGGAAGCAACTAAAAAATTCAAACTTAAATTTAAAACAAGAAGAGATCATCCAACCTTGAAGCAAACTAGCAAGCAAAATGATGGATAATCCCAATCCTTGCTAACCAAATGGAATTCCATTTCCTCCTTCAGAATGGTTTTCTAAATTTCTCTCCAAAAATTCTGCCTTTCCATTCACATGAATTTTGAGGAATATATGGGAAAATAATTTCAACCTAAAATTTGTAGGTTGAAACTTTTCTCCACCAATCAGATACATTTATTTAAAAATTAAAAAGCAATCAAATTTACTCCTTTTCCATCAACAATTATTTTCCAACAATTAAAATGAAGTCAAATGGAAAGGTAAAAAGAAAAGCTTTTTATTTTATTTTCTATTTCCAAAATACTTTCCTTCAACACAATCATTTAACACTTAAATGGCTAGGCAATTATTTACTTCCTTCCACAAAATATATTAATGCACTTTACACAATGAAATAAGCCATTTAACCATTTAATCTAGCAAATCATTAATTTAATCAAATCAATAATCTTAGAGCATAATAATTAACTAATTACGCCAACATAAGATAGCATCATCCATTCAATTAAATAACCATTTAGATAAACAAAAAAACGCAAAACGAAGAATGATCAAATGATGACTAACAAATGACCAAACCAAAGCACTATGACTCGCATACCAACCAAATGGAAAGAGAAATGACTGACAACACTCACACGAATATAACTGTGGGTCAAGATAGGGTCCAACAACTATCTCCTCCACTCCCATTAAACATATAAGGCATTCTCAGACCTGTGGAATGAGGTGGAGTCGATACCCCATACCTACCCAGTACATGTACCTGCAATGTCCTACACCAAATAGCGATAAGTGCATATAGACACACACACACACACATATATATATATAAGGAAATTTTCATTGCTCTATGTGTGCGTGGATGTCATTCTAGGGCTGAAGTGCCCTAGCCTGTAATTTGCACTCTACTTGCTTTGTCCCAAGGGGGGGGGGAGTTCTTGCTTGTTGGGGGTCAACTTTTGCTTGCTCGTGGTTGGGTTTTTTGGGCTTTCGTAGGATTTTTTTGCAACCCTCCTCTGTTTCTTTTGTTCTGTGTTGTCATTGGATTTTGTGGGGTTTTAGGGTTGGGTTTTCTGCCCCTTTTATTTTTCTTCTTTTGGTATTTTCTCTGGATCCATGGAGAATAGAGGAGTGTCCTCTTCTCAAATGGTCTCTGGAGATCTGGCTATGGCGGATCTGTCTCATTTGATGCATGCATGTGGAAAGGAACGCATTGGTCATTCCCAATCAGGGGCAGGTGTTTCTTCTTCGAAAGAGCCTTTTCGCATGAAAAAGGTGAATGGTTGTTTGGAGAGATCCCAAGATCACCCAGTTCTAGTTATTCAATTTGAAAAAATTTCAGAGGATGTTGAATATTGGTGCAACCATGCTCTCATATGCAAATTCATCGGTCTTCGCCTCTCTATACCTGTTTTAGAGTCTTGGGCACACCGTGTTTGGAATACTGAAGGAGACATGGAGCTACTTATGGCAGCCAATAACTATTTTCTAGTTATTTTTTCCAACCTTGCAGACAAGAACAAGGCTTTTGAAGGTGGCCCTTATTTTTTCAACCAGGTGGGACTCTTTATCAAACCTTGGCATATTGGATTTAACTCTAGTGAGGAGCTTCCCTCTTGTGTGCCCATGTGGATTTGATTGCCAAGGCTTCTGCTAGAGTTCTAGAGGGAAGATATTCTTCACTCAATCTCACCGTTTCTTGGTAGACATGTGGGTTTAGCTTCACAAACTCAAGATCGAAAGGTAATTTCCTATGCTCGCATATGGTAGAAGTTGATTTAAATAATCCTTTTCCAGACTCTATAGAAATCTGTTTTGGGACATCTTCTTGGATCCATTAGTTGGACTATGAGTCCATACCATTTAGATGTAGAATTTGACATGAATATGGTCATTTACAGCAACGATGCCTCAGAAATAAATCTTCTAAACCAACTATTTCTGATCCTCCTCACTCTGTTCTAGGGGAAGATAAGGGGAAAGCCCATATGCCTAATGGTCCTTCTGATAAAGATGGCTTCATTCCTGTGAAACCTTGAAATAAAGACAAGGGAAACAAGAGAACTTGGTTGGATAGGAAAAATGATGTCACCCTAAATAGGTTTGAGGTTCTAGAGGATTTGGTCCAAGAGGAAGGAGTTCCAGTTGAAATGTCCTTGGGTGCCCAATTTCAGCATGAAGTGCTGGATGGGGATTCCAATAAAGAGGGTCAGGCCCTATCTTTGGAGAATCAACAGGATATTCAAATGGTTACGGATTTTCTATCCCATGTTCAAGACAATAGAGATCTCAGTGAGTCATAGGTCCCTGAAGGTGTAGTGGTCATGGTGTCTAGTCCCCCTTCCACTATTGTGGCTTCAAGTTTAGTGAAGAGTAACAAAGCCCCACCTATTTTAGGCTTGCAACAAAAGATCCTCAAAATGGGTTCTTTAGACAAACCTTTAAGGAGTGGACACAAAACGGATCAAGAAAAGGTTAAGCTTATTGGTGATACTTTGGTTGAGTTAGGGTCTGTAAAGCCCATTGATCATCACTTCTCTCAACCACATAAATGATTGTGCTCTCATGGAATGTAAGGGGGTTGAACAACATCCCTAGACAAAAGGTTGTTCGTAGATTAATTGACTCTGAGTCTCCTGATGTTGTTTTTATTCAGGAAACCAAGCTTTTAGTGGATGGTTTGGCTAGTTGTGCTTGCCGTGTCTAGCCCTAGGGCCTTTGGCAGGGAGTGAGACCTCATGGTAGTTTAGGGGGGTTGCTTGCTTCTAGAACTTGAGGAAAGTTTCCCCTTTGTGGTGGTTTTCTAGCAGGTCTTCCATTTCTATGGTCGCTTGTAGCTTTGAGACCAGAGAAAGATGCCTCTTCTCTAATATTTGTGCTCCTACGGATCTTGTGGGTAAGTCTCATCTTTGGGCTCACATCAATTTTGTTTAGGCTCAGGATCCTTTTCTACCCTAGATATTGGCTGGAGATTTTAATGTCGTTATTAGTTTGGAGGAAAAGCGAGGTGGGTTTTTCAGGCTTGATCCTTCCTCAAATTTACTTAGAGATAATATTGGTCTCTTGAATCTCTTTTATGTGAAGCCAATTAATGGTGTCTTTACGTGGAATAATAGGAGGAGTGGTTTTGAGGCTATCTCTGAAAGGCTTTATAGATTTTTGAATTCCTATTTTTGGGTGCATGATAGGTGGTCCACCAGTTCAAAAATTCTTGATTGGAGGGGTTCTGATCATTGGCCTATTAAGCTTTCTATTGCATCTTTTAGAACCTCCAAAAATCCCTCTTTCAAATTTCAATTAATGTGCCTTCATCATTGAGGGATCTTATGGTTGATTGGTGGTATGAAGGGGTGCCTGCCCATGGGCAGGCTATGTACTCCTTTGGGAAGAGATTACAACATGTAAAATATAGGCTGAAGAGGTGGAATAAACAATGTTTTGGGAACCTGCATAGACATAAGATGGCAGCTCAATCCAAGCTGGATGAGGTTGTGCATCAAATTAGGGATCAAGGGATGACTGTGGAGCTCAGTATGGCCGAGTCCCTTGCTCTAAAGGACTTAGAAGAGTGGGAGCTACGTGAGGAGATTTTCTGGAAACAAAAGTCTCATGTGGATTGGCTCCAAGAAGGTGATAGAAACACTGCTTTTTTTCATAATTATGTTAAGGCTCGTAGGTATGGTAACTCTATTACCTCTCTCATTTCTTCATAAGGGGTTCATCTTTCATCTAAAGAAGAAATTGCTATAGAAGCTATTAGTTTTTTTCTCTAATTTGTTTACCAAAGAGGATCCTGAAGCTATTGTGGAAGAGAGGGCCATCCTGAACTGTATTCCTCCTCTTGTCTCTGTTGAAATTAATGATGCTCTCTTGCACCCCATTTTGTTGTTTGAACTTGAGGGGGTTGTATTTCAAATGAAAAAAGCCAAGGCTTTTGGCCCTGACGGGTTTCCTATTGATTTTTTTCAAGAATTTTGGGAGATTATAAAGTATAATCTTCTAGATGTGGTTCAAGAATCTCATAGGAATAAACAAATGCTCAAATCTATGAATTCTACCTTCTTGGCTCTCATTTCTAAGAAGGAGGGGACTAATAGATTGGATCAGTATAGGCCTATTTCTCTATGTAATGTTGTCTACAAGAAAATCACTAAATTGATTGCTGAATGACTCAAACCTCTCCTCTGCACTTTGGTTTCTAGGGAGCAAGGTGGTTTCATTAATGAAAGATAGATCCTTGATGGATTTGTGATAGCAATGGAGGCTATTCATTCGATGGCTTCCTCTAAGGAGAAGGCTATGTTTATTAAACTTGACATGGCCAAAGCTTATGATAGGGTGAGTAGGGATTTCTTACAGAAGATCCTTTTGGATTTTGGTTTTGGAGAAGAGTGGGTGAATTGGGTTCTTAGTTGTGTGACTTCTACCTCTTTCTTAGTTCTTATTAATGGGGAACCCTCACAATTGTTTAGCGCTTCACAGGGGCTTCGGCAAGGGGAACCTCTATCTCCCTATTTATTTATCCTCATGGCTGAAGGTCTTAGTAGATATATCACTTCCCAGGTGAGACATGGTCTTATTCAGGGCTAGAGTTGGAATAATGCTTTACCTCCCTGCTCCCATCTTCAGTTTGTGGATGACACAAGTTTGATGGGTAGGGCTAGAATCAATGAGGCAGTGAATTTCAAGAGAGCTTTGGATATCTATTGCAAAGCCTCAGGTCAGAAAATTAATGAAGATAAATCATCCATATATTTCTTTAATACCCCTCAGCTTATCCAGAATAGGATTTCCAGGATCCTCGGATTTCAGACGGGGTCTCTTCCTTTGTTGTACCTTGGGATTCCTTTAGATTTGGGGGGTGAGCGTGGATATTTTTGGAAAGGAATTTTGGATAAATTTCATGGTAAGGTTAATCATTGGACCTACAGATGGTTATCCTCTACTGGAAGAGTGATTCTTCCTAAGACTATGGTGAAAGAACTTCCCATTTATAGGTGTTTTGTGCAGGCTCCCCCCTCTAGATTTGTGAGAGAGTTTGATGCTCTTTCTCATCAATTTCTTTGGTCTGGTAGTTTTCTTTCTTCTAAGTGGAGTTTAGTTAAATGGGACTCTGTTTGTAGACCGAGACATTCTGGGGGTCTTGGCCTTAGATCTATTGCTTTGGTTAGCAAGGCCTTAGCGGCTAAGTTGTATTGGAGGTGGTGTAACAGTCAGGATCAGGACTGGGCCAAAATTTTAACCCACAAGTATCTCCCTAGTGCTAATGATCATGAGGTTCCTCATCTTAGTTTAGTGGGTAGGGGATCTTGTATCTGGGATACTCTTAAAAAAGGTGCCCAACTTATTAAAGATGGTCTTTTCTGGATTTGTAATAGAGGCTCTGAAGCTCTTATTTGGTAGGACTCTTGGGATGGTTACCCTCCTATTTTGTCTAGTTATCCTCAGTTTCAGCCTCTTTCCAACATTTTCAATGATGCTAGATGGGTTAAGGTGGAGAATTTTAAAACAGTTAGGTGCATTGGACAGGTTGAGGTGACTTGTTGGAAGGATCCTCTTGAATGGCCCTTGGGTGGTTCAGATGAAGATCATGTGGTGTTGTTTATCATCTTGGAGGGTAGGTTATGTAGTTCCCTCAAGGAGAGAGATACTCTGGCTTGGGGTCCTAATCCAAAAGGCAATTTTTCTATTGCTGAAGGTTATGCTCAACTTGATAGGCAATTGCATGGCCTGACGGATGTTCCCTGGTGGAAGAAGGTTTGGAATAGCTTTTCTTGGCTGAAATGTAATTTCTTCATATGGCTAGTTGCTCAGAGGAAATGCCTCACGTGGGAGAATCTTCGTAAGAGAGGCTTCCACGGACCATCTATCTATTATCTTTGCATGCATAATGAGGAAGACTACTCCCACTTGTTTTTTCTATGCCATTTCTCTAGGGATATTTGATACAAGTGGTGGGAGGCTTGGCAACATGCTTGTTTTCATGCTACCTCCTTAATTGAATTTTGGGATAGCTTGGGTAGACCCCAACAAAGACCTCTTTTCTTCAAGTGGCCTAGGCTATTGGGCCAGCTCTTATTATCTAGAATTTATGGCTGGAAAGGAATCAGAGGGTCTTTTGTGATTCAGATATAGGGAGTTCTTAGCTATGGCAGAAGATAGTTAATAGGGTTCAGGAGACAATCTCGGATAATTGCAATTTGTTTGTAAATGTTGATCCGAGTGATTATGCTATTGTAAGGAATCTGCAATTGGAAAACATTAAAGTGGACTGTGCTGCTGGAAATAGATCTTGTCATGCAAAGTAGCGGATAAGTAGAGATGGAAGGTGGATTCCCCCTCTTGTGGGAATCTTAAAAATTAATACTGATGGCTCTTCTCATGGGAATCCTAGACATGCAGATATTGGAGGTATAGGTAGAGGTGATGATGGTTGTGCAGTTTTTTTCTTCTCTATTTATACAGGGCAGCAATCCAACAATCTTATGGAGGCCCTAGCTATTAAGTTTGTTGTTGAGCAGGGTTGTTCTTTAGGATGAAGGAAGATTATTTGTGAGTCAGACTCTCAGATTGTTGTGGACATGTTGAACAAACAAAATTTGAATGATGTGAGTTGGCAATTAGCTTCTATGGTTAGACGAATTTTACAAATGTGTAACACATTGTAATTTGTCTCCTTTTGTCATATTCCTAGGGAGTGGAATAGAGTGGCTGATTGTTTGGCCAAGTGGGCTTCAGAGCATGTATCAGTTGGGATTTTAGTGGAAGGGATGGTATATCTCATGATTATCTTGAAACTTTAGACAGGCTAATTCTTGAAGATAGGATGATGCAAGAGCACCCCGTGGTGTAGGATCAAATTCCTTTTTATGTTTGGTTCATTTTTATTATCATTTTTGAGGCCCTTCGAGGCTCCGGATGAGCTTGATTTTTTGTGCTATTCCAAGTAGTTGGCCTTTGGCCTTATTTTGTGGAACATTATCTTTTTGAGGGCTTTCCAAAAAGTTATTATCATCGGAAATCCGATGGTCGAATCTATTGCTATGGTCACTAGACTTGTAGTGGTGGTGTCGGTGGTTCCTTTAGGTTCCTTTTAGATTTTTCTTGTTGTCTTGGTGGGCCTGAGGCCTCTTCTTTGTATTTCTATGAATTCTGAATAAATTTTTACCCTGTTTTATATATATATATATATATACAGACACATCATGCACAACGATGAAGGAGAATCGTGACACTCCCTGTCTCACTGGAGTGAGTGAAGGAAAATCATCTCCTCACATCCCATACACATGCAAACATGCAACACATAAATAACACATCACACATATAAGGTAAGAGTGTCAGTCCATGATAACGGTCCATAAAATAACATTAATTATAAGCAATAAGGTACTGCATAAAATCATACACCACAAATCCAGATAAAGTATGAAATAACATCGCATAAAATCTGAATCAATATACAATAATGTTCCACTGAAGTCAATCAAAAACATACAAAAAGAGTCTGATCAAGGAGGGGTACTACATCCTCCCCCCCAAGCCTAGGCTTACTCCTGGAAGCCTAAAACAGATAAGAATAAAGCTCTCTCATCTTCACTGCATCTTCCCATGTCGCTAAGGTCTCATCACTTGGGTCCCATAGGACGCTTACCTGGTCGATAGTACAACCCCTGTGGGTCAAATCCTGACGCTGAAGAATGCGCACAGGCTCCATGGAAAGCTACCCATCCTTGACCTGCAAAGCATTGCAATGAAGAACATGGGTCACATCAGGATGATAAGGTCAAAGAATAGAAACATGAATGACATCGTGGATGCGGGATAGACTTGGTGCCAAGGCAATACTGGGCAACAAGTCCTATCCTCTCAAAGATCTCAAAAGGGCCTACAAAATGAGGTGCCAACTTAGAACCCTTTCTATAACAGATCAGACTCTTCCGCAGATGCACTCTCAAAAATACACAGTCGCCAACTGGAAACTGGCGATTGACTCTATAGGCATCGATATACTTCTTCTGCCTATCCTGAGCAGCAACCAAATGCTCATGAATCTCCTCAACCTGCGGCTCCATCTCACAAAGAAAATCTGTTCCTAAATGCACCCTATCCTCTAATCGATCCCAACTCAAAGGAGTACGACAAGGATGACCATAAAAAGCATGGAAGGGAGACATACCTATAGAGCTATGATATCTATTTTTATAATAAAACTCCACATTGCAAAGATATTCCTCCCAACGCGATTGCTGGTCCATAACATACATGTGAATCATGTCCTCCAAGACCTGATTCACACACTCAGTCTAACCATTGATCTCTTGGTGATAAGCTTAACTGAAGTTCAACTGGGTTCCCAAAGCATGCTGGAGTGAGGTCCATAAGGCCGAAGTAAAGACAGGATCTGTATCAGAAATGATCTGTCTTGGGATCCCATCCAATCTCACCACATCTTCCAAGAAGACTCGTGCCACCACTGGTGTTGTATAAGAAGATTGAATAGGAACAAAATGAGCAACTTTGGTCAATCTATCAACAATGACCATGATGGCATCATGACAATGTGAAGAAACAGTCAACCCCACAATGAAATCCATGGAAATGATATCCCATTTCCAATCCAGTATCAAATTAGGCTGTAAAAGCCCTGTAGGGTGCTGATGCTCCGCCTTCACCTGCTAACATTCTAAGCACTTCGACACAAAATGAGCAATATCACGTCTCATACCAGCCTTAATAATATATCTATCTAGGATCTGTGTACATCTTCTTGACATGAGGGTGTGCCAAATAAGGTGCATGATGGGCCTCAGTCATGATCAAAATGCAAAGACCCTCCAAAGGAGGTACATAGATTTGTCTAAGATGTCGAAAAAGACCATCTGACTCAAGAGTATATCTAGAATATCTACCCTCCAATTATCTTCCAGACTCCACCATGGTTCTAATATCCTGATACCAGATGTCCTAAGGAAGAAATCTAAGAATTATCTCACTCAAGTCCACACCAAGGGACAATGCTGCAACCTCATGCCACCTATGACTCAAAGCATCTGCCACTACATTCTCTTTCCCCTTATTATAAAGAACCTCAAAATAATACTCGTAGAGGAATTCCATCCATGTTCGCTATCGAGCATTCAAGTTTGGCTGCATGAAAATATACAACAAATTGTGGTGATCACTATGTAGCTCAAACTAATGCCCCAATAGGAAATGTCTTCATCTAACCAAAGCATGCACTACAACTACCAACTCCAAGTCATGAATTGGATAGTTCAACTTGTGATCCTTGAGTTTGCGAGACATCCATCCATCTTGCATAAGCACCGTACCTATATCTTCTAAAGAGGCATCTGTGCACACCATGAAATCTTTGGATGGATCAGGAACTCCCAAAATCAGAGCACTAACAAGGAGTTCCTTCAAGGTATGAAAAGAAAATTCTCACTGCTTTGACCAAACAAACTTCTTCCCTTTCCTCTGAAGAGAAGTAATAGGGTGACCTATCCGAGAAAAGCTCTACACAAAGAGACGATAATATCTGGCCTAACCCATGAAACTTCAAACCTTAGAAACATTGGTTGGTGTTGGTCAATCAACAATGGATTGGATCTTAGAAGGATCCACAGATACACCTTCTCCCGAGACTATATGACCAAGATAGCTCACCTCTGATTGGAAGAAATCACACTTAACCAAATTCGAAAAAAGTTGATTCTCCCTCAAGCATTGTAAGACCTGATGCAAGTGACCCTCATGCTCTTCCATAAATCTAGAATAAATCCATATGTCATCCAAGAACACAAGGACAAAGTGGTCAAGGTAAGTGCAAAAAACCCCATTCATAAGAGTCATTAACACTAAAGGTGTGTTCGTCAACCCAAATGGCACCACTGTTAACTCATAGTGACCATAACAAGTACGAAATGCCACCCTATGAATGTCTGCATCATGAATGCACAATGGGTGATACCTAGATTTCAAATCTATCTTAGAGAACACCTTAGCTCCCTTCACCTGATCAAACAGATCATCTATCCCAGGAAATGGATATCGATTCCGGATGGTTACCTTATTCAACTATCAGTAATCAATGCATAGCCAAAGGGAACCATCCTTCTTCTTAACAAAGATAACCGACAGACCCCAAGGAGAAACACTAGGATGAATGAACCCCTTGGACAACAACTCCTCACCCTACAACTTCAACTCACTCAACTCCTGAGTAGTCATCCGATATGGTGCTCTCGAAATAGGTTCCGCACCCGGAACCAAGTTAATGTGAAAGCCTATGTCTCGCTTCAGAGGCATATCGAGAATATCCAAAGGAAACACATCAGCATACTCTTGAAGAATAGGGTGACCATCAAGAGCAATTTCTTGACTCTCTTCCTCATCCACATCCTCGAGAGCAACTACAAAAAGCTGACACCCTTGACGCATGCACTGCCTAAGTGGCATAGAAGAAATCATATGTAAGGATATCAATCGCTAAACTCCAATGATCCCTACTCTCTTGCCATGGTCATCTAAACACTCTACTGTCTTTCGACAATAGTCTACACAAGCATTGTGAGATGATAACCAATCCATCCCCAACACAACTCCATAGGACCCCAAAGGAATGACTCAAAGGTCAACTGAAGTGACAAAGGGTCCTACCTCCAACTCAAAACTAGGAACGAAAGCATCTACAAACACACGCATACCGGTAGCCAACTCTACTTGCCACCTATCCACCTACTTAGCAGAAATGAGCCTGCACCTCTCCAGAATGGATGAAGAAATAAAAGAATCTAAAGAACCAGAATCAAAAAGTATAGAGATAGGAATACCACACAACACACTTGTAGTCTCAAACACAGTACTCTGATGCTCACCCTAGAGGTCGTCCACCACTGCAAACACTTTATTGGATCTACCTACATCCCCCACTATCGGCTCTGATGTGATTGGCCTCTGGCTACATGTCTTGTAAGGATGTTGAGGGAATTGAGCGGCTTTGTGGCCAAACTGACCACAGGAGAAGAAAGCTCCTTTAACAGGTCCTCTGCTCCCAGATGACCAACTCAACTTTTGAAAGCTTTCCCCACTAGGGGCTTGAGATTCATCGTGAGAGGACTGCCTTGGAAAAGTCTGCCTACTCCTCTGCTAGTTCCTGCTCTTCTGAAACTGAGAGTTGCCACTCTGCTGGCCTTGAGACTGCTTCGGTCAAGGTGGTTGCTACTGTTGTAGCTGACCACCCTTAGCAGGTGCCTGAGGACCCCTAGGAGGTGCAGTAGTCTGGGACTGATTCCCTCTCCATCTAGACCCATTGAAAGGATCACTCCCAATCTGAATTCTAGACTGGCCGCCATGAGCATGACTAAGGTTCTTCTCTACCAACCTGGCTTTCGCCATGACTACCTCTAGTGAAACAGGCTCAAAAACTCTCACTCCTCCACTGATGTGATCATTAAGACCCCTCAAAAAGTACTGAACAAGAATAGCCTCATCATTGTCGACCCCAGCATATTGTTTTAGCTCATAGAACCCATGCTCAAACTGATCTACTAACAACCCAAACTGGTGCATACCATAGAACTTGTCTACATGCAACTGCCTCCACTGGGGTGAGAGAAATCATGCCCTGAATCTCTCTAGAAAGATGTCCCATGAAATGGTGTTAATGCTCACACCAATCCTCTCCTCCTCTAACCTCCACCAAATAGAAGCAAAAATCTCGAGACGCATGATAGTGTATCTCGCCTTGGTGTTGCTACCATATGGATACATGGTGAAACACCGATCCAGACTGATAAGCCATGTCTCTGCCTCGATACCGGTACCTTTACTGTCAAAGAAGGGAGGATTGGACCTCATCAAGTCCCTCATGTGCCCCATGTTAGTTGGATCCTGGTCCATTGGGACCTCTCTCCCTCTACAAGATCTCTATCTCTCTCACTTTGGAATCTGCTAATGGGACTCCACTACCTAGGCATGGATGGGTTGATTCACCTAAGGTCTGGGCCCTAGTCTAGCTAGCACCTCCTAAAAAATCTACCTCAACTCTTCACTTTTGGGAACCTGCTCTCTTGAATGTGGTCCCTTGCGATGAACAGACTGATCCCGATCCATAATCACATGAGTGTGTGGGGGTGAAGGACTATGGCAGTTGGAACCTCAACCCCATCCTCCTCCTCTACCTCTGGTGCAGCCACCAACATGACCACCTCCCTTAGCTTTCCCAGCCATGACCTAACACTGCATAAGAGAGAAAAGTTCAGATCAAAGGTAAGGAAAGAAGCAAGGAAGTCACACCACAAGACCTACACAAAAGGTCAAGCTGAATGGGCTCACTACAAACCCGGAGTACCCAATGTTGAAACATGGGCTCTGATACCAAATGTAATGCCCCACCAGGAACCCCAAAGAAAAACCCACAACAAGGGTGAAACAATTTTTTTTTTAAAGTATAAACATAATAAGTGCATAACACACAACATGCACGATAACACAAGTGGAAGACTTACACCAGAATTCCTTAAGGGTTACCAACGAAGAATTAAACCCAAAAGATAAATTACACAATTAAGGTTAATCCAGTAATCCATCATTAACTCAATGATCATAAGAAGCCATATGCAATAACAGATTACACCATTTGAAATATGGAAAGGATACAACATAATCTCTCTTAAATAAGCATATACACATAACATAAAGGAAACTGATAAATAACATTCCAATCTTAGGATTACATTTCTCTTCCAATACATGGCTTCTCAATATACATATAAAGATAGAACTTAACCAAATACAAGGTTACAAAAGATCATGATACAATGACCACATAAGTCTTCAAATAACAATAATCTCCAACATGAGATAAGCATGAGCCATGAACCATAGAAACACATGGGAAGCCAATCCTTGCATGAAGGTACAAACAAGAAAATTTGATGGGAAGTGGCACTACCACGTGACCATGTAATTCCCAAAATGGAATCACCCCACCATGCTAGAAGATAGGTGAGGACCCTCAAGCAAGCGAAAGCATAACATAGTCAACAAAATAATATGACACCATGACAACACAAAGAGACTCCACAATAATCTAGGTGACTCAACATCACAAAACACAAGTGAATTTACATCACAAACCACAAGTGAACTGAAAGAGAGAGTGTCATTGCATAGCTTATGATGGTTACCATGGTCGGCCTCCATAGGTTCTGGCCCCAATCCTGGGTTATCTTGGTAACCTTTAGCAAACTTCCAGCTCCAAGTAAGTCTCATGTGGACCCTACTAGCCTTTCATGAAGACAAGGTGGTCGGTTTTCCATTCCAGACCTTCTCGCTACATTATGAGCCCTGTACAAGCACTCACCTATGTGTGAGGTACAATATCTTATTTAATGTTATGAACTACCCACCTAATCAATTAATTAGATTATCACTTTATTATCTGAGTTTCAATGGGTTATCCTGCCAACCACTTTGGGTGCGGCCCTCACTCGAAAGGCACTCTCTCAAAGGACACTAAACAAACACGATCACTCCATGAGGACCCTATGGAAAAGCAGATAGCCATAACACCACTATCCAAAAATAAGTAGTCAAAACAAGGACATACTGACTCTTGGTTAACCATAAGGCAAGACACTACATGGTTAAGACAACGAAGTCATCATATATCACTTGGTCAAAGGTACCAAATATGCCACCACAAGACGACCAAACCACAGATAAGAAATAACACAATGTAACTCTTGCAAGGAAAGCTAATTTCACTAAGTCTGCACAATCTTTGAGAAAATCAGCATCATAAGTACTTGCAAAATCATTGATTGAAAATTAAATAAAGCACTCCTTTACGACATTCACATCTATTCAATTTCCAAATAAATATTCCATGAAGGCTAAAATTCACATTAAATACTCAACCGAATAAAACATGAATTCCTAATAGGAATTTAATTCATTTCCAGAATATATCCAAATTAACTAATTTGAATTGATAATTCATGCCTTGATTTCTGAAGATAACTTTATTAAACCACATAATAAAAATCACTTGAAAATCAATATTTTATTTAACATAAAAATCCACTTTAAAATATTTCATTTGGTAAAAATTAAATTCATAGCACATAGGAATTTGTACCACTAAGGGTACAAGGTCACGTGGGGGCAAAGGCCAACCCATAGCAGTGTTGTTGTCATGGCTGCAGACACTACCTTTCGGTATTATTGCTGCTAACCGGGAGAAGGCCTACCGACTGGTAGTGCTGCTACTGATCAGTAGAAGCCGCTACTGACTGGTAGCAGTGTTACCAACCGGTAGCAGTCCTACCGACCGGTAGTACTGCTACTGATCGGTAACATTCCTATCGACCGATAGTACTGCTACCGTGTAGTAGTACTGTCGACCAGTAGTAGTGCTACCTACTGGTAGGAGACACTACTGACCCGCATGGTGGGACTAGCCCGCCATGGATAAGGTAAAGTCCATATTAATAAAAATTCATACTTCCCAAAGCATTTAAAAATCAAAATGATACTAAATTGTTTAAACATGAAAATGATTCATTTCCAGATCATTTCATGAGCACACACACAAACAATGCCAAGATCCAAAATTCAAAGGGATATTTACCAGTAAGGCAAATGGTGAAGTAAAATCACACAAGAACCAAATAGATAATGGTTTAGGCAACAATATAAGAGGTAATTTCTAGAAGTTGATTTCAAGGAAAAAACATACAACAAATAGAGAAATGAACCATTTCTTTCCTATAAGAAATCATATGATATATGCTTCACAAAATCAACAATAATAGGCATTTCTTGTTCCATTCCAATCATTTCAAAAAAATTCATAAGGGGATTTGCATTTTTTCAACACACAGGAAGCAACTAAAAAAATCAAAATTAAATTTAAAACAAGAAGAGATCATCCAACCTGAAGCAAACTAGCAAGAAAAATGATGGATAATCCCAATCCTTGCAAACCAAATCAAATTCCAGCTCCTCCTTCAGAATAGTTTTCTAAATTTCTCTCCAAAAATTCTGCCTTTCCATTCGTATGAATTTCCAAGAATATATGGGAAAATAATTTCAACCTAAAATTTCTAGGTTGAAACTTTTCTCCACCAATTAGATACATTTATTTTAAAAGTAAAAAACAATCATATTTAATCATTTTCCATCAATAATTCTTTTCCAACAATTACATTGAAAAAGTCAAATGGAAAGGTAAAAAGAAAATCTTTTTATTTTATTTTCTATTTCAAAAATACTTTCCTTCGACATAACCATTTAACACTTAAATGGCTAGGCAATTATTTACTTCCTTCCACAAAATATATTAATGCACTTTACACAATGAAATAAGCCATTTAACCATTTAATCTAGCAAATCATTAATTTAATCAAATCAATGATCTTAGAGCATAATAATTAACTAATTACACCAACATAAGATAGCATCATCCATTCAATTAAATAACCATTTAGATAAATAGAAACATGCAAAATGAAGAATGATCAAATGACAACTCACAAATGACCAAACCAAAGCACTATGACTCACATACCAGCCAGATGGAAAGACAACCAACTGACAACACTCACACGAGTGTCACTGCAGCTCAAGATAGGGTCCAACAATTATGTCCTCCACTCCCATCGGACATATAAGGCACGCTCAGGCCTATGAAACTAGGTGGAGTAAATACCCTGTACCTACCTGGTAAATGTACCTACAATGTCCTGCACCAAATAACCACACGTGTGTATATATATATATATATATATATATATATATATACAGACACGACACACACACCGATGAAGGAGAATCATGACGTTTCCTATCTCACCGGAGTGAGTGAAGGGAAATCATCTCCTCGCATCCCATACACATGCAAACACGTAACACATAAATAACACATCGCACATATAAGGTAGGAGTGTCAGTCCATGATAATGATCCATAAAATAACATTAATCATAAGCACTGAGATACTGCATAAACTCATACACCACAAATCTAGATAAAGCATGAAATAATATTGCATAAAATCTGAATCAATATACAATAATGTTCCACTGAAGTCAATCAAAAACATACAAAAAGAGTCTGATCAAGGAGGGGTACTACATTTGGTCTCATCATCATAATTACATGACCCCCTTTGAGCAAGGAAAAATTCCATGCGTTTATTGAATTTTCTTCTAATCTTTTGACCTCTAGTTGATCTCCCTATTGTAGACCTACTACATGTCTCACTTTCATTTTCTATTCCTGCATTTCCCTCACTTGAGGAAGACACATCTCACAAATACGTATTTGGTGGTACTTGCACTCCATCAAATGAGAGAGTTAGTTGGTAATGAGAGAGATATTTTGCAAATGAGGGTAACGTTGATGAAGAAGTCAGCCCTAAAGTTGATGTTGAGATTAAAATTTGAATAAGTCCAACTAGGGCCTCAAGCATTGATAATTGTATTAGATTTTCTGCTAATGTCCAGGTTTGAAAAACTGAGGAAGTTTGTTTTCCAAGTAATTTAAAAAAAATAAACTATTTCTATAGGGTGTATTGACTTATACCTATCGATCTATGAGACTATACAAGATCCGCGTCAAAGGGGTTTAGGTTCCTGCACATGTAATTCAATTATCTTATGCTAGCTAAAAATTGTATGATACGTATACTAAATATTACATAGTACACAACATGAACTATGTAGACAAGAAAAATATTAAAAAAAAAAATATGCTGTCATCATAATCATTGTAAATTTTTTAATTCCTTGCCTTTCCTTTATGTAGACTATGCAATATCCTCAACTAAAGGGTTGATGATGTCTATAGTCAATTACCTATTTCCACCAAGGGTGACAACATCACACAAAATATATACATGAAATCAGCACCATCAATTGAGCATCATAAGCATTACATTTGTAAGTTTATAAGCAATAAATATATATTTATCATAAGCATCATAAGAATCGCATACATATCATCATATATTTAATTGAGCATCATAAGCATCACATATGTGTGATCATAAACATGTAATCCATCACATATGTATCATAAAACACCATCCATCACATAGGTAATAAACAATCCACATTATATAAATAAACACAAAGCTCAAAAAATGTCACATGTATCATCATAAACATGTAATCCATCACATAGCTAATAAATAGTCCAAATTCCATAAATAAACACAGCTTAAAAATTGTCACATAAATAGTCACTCTCCCTATCTCCATCTCCTCACGGTGGCATAGTTCTACTATTAGGACCTTCTAGAGGTGGAACATGAATGAAAAACATTAAAAGGTGCATCATGAATTAATTATGTAATGGCAGATTTCAAAACATAATGAATTAATTATGTAACCATATAAGTCAAATAAATTTCTCTCAAGAAATCAATATTGAATAGATAATATACTAATTGCATACCTCATACATTTCATTCATGGTATTGATCTTCTTATTCATCCAACTCATCATCATGACCATCATGATCATCATCATGATCATCATCATCATCATCATCATCACCACCACCACCACCACCACCACCACCACCATCATCATCTTCATCACCATCACCATCACCATCACCATCACCATCACCATCACCGTCACCATCACCATCACCATCACCATCCCCATCACCATCACCATCGCCATCACCATCAACATCACCATCACCATCGCCATCACCATCACCATCACCATCACCATCACCATCACCATCACCATCACCATCATCATCATTATCATCATCATCATCAGCTTCTTCTTCTTCATCGTCTTTGAGTAACTATCGATCATGATCATCATCTACATCATCTTCTACTTTGGTATCTTCTTCTTCAGTCACACCTTGGGTGCAAG
Organism: Cryptomeria japonica; assembly: GCF_030272615.1. Lineage (NCBI taxonomy): Eukaryota > Viridiplantae > Streptophyta > Pinopsida > Cupressales > Cupressaceae > Cryptomeria > Cryptomeria japonica. The sequence continues at coordinate 514,364,993 of NC_081415.1, forward strand.
TGAATGATATTACATATACTTTTGGGATGAACACCATTGAGAGTCATAGACCCAAGCTAGTCTAAAAGGATATTAACTATCCATTTCCATGCTAATGCATACTTACATCACTAATGTTGCCCTTGTGTATCCTAAACATTGGAGAGACCTTATTTGACTTGCTTAATCAATGTGGTTGTTGTCCTAATATGAAATATTGAGTTCTAACCTTGCCTCTACATTTAACTTCTCACATCATGTTTCTTCAACAAAACACACTATTCCCAATCTTCCTCAATACCATCAATGGAGGGGCATGTATAATGGTTTCAACATACAAAGTCAATGATCATACACTCCATTCTTCTAGACACCCTTGGATACATTACATGGCTTCTAGGCTTGGGAAAACTAATATGAATTGAGCCAACACCATGAGGATAGGGTAAAGTATCATGGCAACTAATCATAATTTGTGAAGACAGGGTTCACACCTAAGTGTGGGATCTCAACAATGCCACACTTCCAAAATTGTCAGCCTCAAGACTTCTCCTATTGGGTCAACACTCATTGATGGCCACAAGGCTATATCAATGTATCTAGGCTTCAAAATCCGTACTCTAGGCTTGGAGGACCCTACACAAGGTCTATGAATTTTACCATTATAATTATTTTTCAATGGATGTGGATCTATATTATCATTTTCAAAATAGTGTTATGAATATTCACAAAAGGAAAGGTAACTGGAAAGAGTCACATCCCAAAGTCTAAACAGGCAATAGCTCAAAACAAAAAACAATTATCACAAGACAACTAAGAGGAGGAGGTTATTCCTAGTCATTTGTTTTGCTCTTTATCTACAATTTCTTGTTTTGCATATGTCACTTGAAACTACACTTCTATGACCCTATTGCAAACAATAGGAATAATTTTGTAAAATTAGCAGTAGCACTATCTTTTCACCTAGCTATAGTGAATGTCCCAAATAATCTTTGGTGGTTCCTTAGTAAGAATACAAATGTGTCTCATGTAGCATAGGAGCTCATTTTCTATGTGAAAATCAAGAACCTACCACCTAACTATGAATTTTTGGTATATGTCAAAGAATTCAACATCTCTAATGTTAAGTTAAGGTCATTCTAATGTTTCATGCTTGCAAGAACCAAGTGTTGCAGATGAAAGATAAGTCAACCAAACAAAAACCTTATCAATACTCACGTTCTTGTGTCAAATGTTCAATTGAAAAAAAATGTTTTAGGTACGTGGAGCACCTTTGATGATGGTAATTTCAAAACTCATGTCAAGTCTACATGAACTGTAGAGGCTTGTAATAAGTATGCATGACTATCTCCTTACCCAAAATGTAATCCTTCCATTGCATGCAAACCTAAATGATAGCATATATCTCTTTGTTATATTTTAGGTACTTATCTACTATGTTATAAAATATCTTGTTATGGTAAATAGAAAAAAGTCTCGAGTGACATTATGTTAGAAATGGCTCACCATTGTAGGTACATGGAGCACCTTTGATGGTCATTTTGCAACTCACATTGAGTCTACATGAGCTGTAGAAGCTTGTGATAAGTATGGATGACTGTCTCCTTCCAATATGTAGTCCTTTCATTGTATGCAGACCTAAACAATAGCATAAATCTCTGTCATATTTTAGGGCCTTTCTTACCTTTGGGGTTGAGTTTATCTTCAACCAATATTTTGACGTTTAAAGATGTCATTTTCATCTAGATGTACTGATGATAGATGCTAGACATTACAATTTATAAAGAACAAATGCTTCTTAGAGTTATTGATGTCAAGTTTTAAACACAATGTGTGTTAAGTATTGATGTAATTAAATACAAATTTTGTCTCACACTTGCCACAAAATTTACTTTTCTTCATTTGTATCTTTTGGAAAAATATTCCTTGATGACCTCCATGAAACCACCCAAACTAAATTCACCTCCATCACTAAATCAAGGGGAGTTCCTTCAACTCCTCCTTGGCTAGCAAGCTAGCATTCCAACACTGTTGAACTAGAATTCTAATTTAAGTAGGGCAGACATAAATTCTAATTTAACTGAAATTCTCTAATCTAAAAAATTACAAAGAAATACATCTCCAAATTTTAATTTAAGTAGGGCAAACATAAATTCTAATTTAAGTAGGGCAGACATAAATTATAATTTAACTAAAATTCTCTAATCTAAGAAATTACAAAGAAATAAATCTCCAATTTAGAAATATAATCATCAACAACATCTACATCAATTTTCTTGTCAAACTTAGGGATGTCACAACTTATTTTGGTTACTTCAGAGCATTAGCACAAATCGGTTCATCATCCTTGAACTTTGTTTTCCTCAAGCCACATAAAATCAACAACTTGAAGGAATTTGAGGAGTTAGTAGCTAGTTCTTCAATATCATTGAATCTCATCTTTAATTCAAATATCCAATATTTGACTACATTTGATGGTACATGCAAGAGCAACTAGGTTGTGATATCACTTATCTAAATTAGGCTAGTAATTTGGGGAACAATACACTAATTGAGAAATTTATTGTACCAAATGTAAAATTTGAACAAAATAAAACACAAAATTGATAATTATAATATAGCTGTTACATGGGCTTAAGTTTATAGTTGGCACTCTTCTTGGGTGCCTTAAGTTTATAGAAATGGGATCTAGAGGGTGTCTTTGAACAAACCAACATAAACACTAACTAAAAGTTGTCATGAGCACTCGTTCAAGTGTCTAGACCTAAAGATGAAAACTCATAGTTTTTTCGAAGTCGAGGGACAAAAAACTTCTAGATCTTATGACGAAGAATGAAACCCCTTTGGTTGAAGGAGCGATCTCATGTAGAGCTCGCATTTGAGTTTTAATGGTGGCTAAAATTGATGATATTGAGTGTGCATGACACTTATAGATGTCATGGATGTAATCATTTATGTTACAGTTTGTTGTAGTTGTTGTCAACTTGTAGTAAAATATTGTAATATTGTAATGCCCCATTTAATATAATAGATGACCTGTGATCTAGATTCTTCTAAGTATTATATTCTTAGTTTGTTGTTGCTCTTTTGTATGCATAGGTTGTTATCATTGCAATTGTCGTACTTTAGTCTATTATTGTTGTGGCAGAAATGTTTCGTAAACCATTTTCAACATGTTTAATTTAAATACAATTTATAGTTTATCTTTCATTGTGGATTTCCTCCATAATTTGGGTTATCCATGTAAACACAAGATCGGGAAAAAAATTTGTGGGTACGCTATTATTTATATGAATGCGATGGGAAACTTCTAGTTTTGTGAGACTTGAGTAAAACAGATTAGGGTTTGTTTATTTTAGGGTTAAATAATGAAGTCTAAAGCATATTTTTAGAATTGCCATGTCACATTAATATAACCTAGGTATTTTTTGAGGTTTTGGTTAAATATTTAAGTCCAAACTTTAAATAGCCAAAATATTTTCATAAGATTTTGTGGTTATGTTTTCCAGTTTATCAGTCAAAGATGCTTTGGTGGTTATGTTTTCTATTTGGGGATTCATTGATTGAGCCCATGTAACAGCTTTGTGAAGTCATTTGTGCCTTCAAAATTCAAAACCATGGTGGCTATGGTCTGCATATGATAACTATTCATTTCTTGTAAGAGTAGAAAATCATAATGGCAAATGCTACAAAATGCTTACATAGGAACTCAAATAATCACCATTTATCAAAACACACTAAACTCCTATGAAAGTTTCCATTTATCACCATCTATCTACATCCAAGAATTGTTTCAATTAGATCATCTCCCTTCAAATGTGTGTGATTTATCATTGTTAACAAAAATTTGTATAGAAAATTTTGTATTCAAGTGGATTATCCTAGATTTACACAAGTATGTTGGAATGAAAATATCTTCATAATGAAGTGGTATAGCATCCTTGCATGTTGGGTATATGGGAAGGTCCAAATTTTGAGTCATTTGTGGTTCATGGGAAATTACAAGGTATGTGTACCTTGCATCCCTGCATCGGGAAGATAGAGAACAACAAGCTTGAAATTTGTACACGTACCAGAATTGCAAGCATTGGGATGGAAATGTCTTGCAAAAACTTTGAATACCTGCATATTGGAGGCAAGGGAAAAAATTCAAAAAAATTTCTACCACCTCATATCCAAAATACAAGCAATGCCCCAGAGATATCATGGCATAAATTTAGAGTCATTGAGGTGATACTTCATTGGTAGACCGTCAAATACCATTAAGCATATTACTGTCTCTATTAGTAGAAGAAAACAATCTCCTGGAAACTGTGACTACTATCACTTCATGCAAGTACTTGAATTCCTCCTAAATAAAAGCCCTTTTTGTAGATTAAAGGGGTAAAATAGCACTATTACTGTTATGTTCTCCCTACTTACAACCTGAATTTCAATGAAATAATTAAAGAAAAGGTTAATCGCACATATAGCTAACAAGTTGCAGACCAATTTCTTCACTGACCCATGTATTAAATAACTATTATGTAGTAAGATGCCAAACCTTGACACTATTAAAATGAACTCATACACTACCTCTCGTTGAGTGATCAGTTGACTTGCGTTCTACTGGGCAACCACTGCTTTCAAGGTTTCATTAATTATAGAAGGTAATACTCTCTCATTATAGTTATCTCCAAGTGCCCTATAAATGGTTGGAAGTTGATCGGGCAGTGGCCTTGTCAGAACACGAAGCCCAATTTTAACCTATAACACAACAATGTAAGGATATTGATGAATGCCGCTAAAATTCACATCATGCAGTTGCATCACATTCAAAACAAATAGGAAACTAATATGCATATTTATTATTATCTATGGTAGAGATTAAGATGCAATGTATTTGGCTAAAAAGCATATCTAAGACCAAATATTTTACACATATCCCCAGAATTTTGAACAAATCATATCAGAAAACCCCAAGAGTTATATTTTCATATGCCTTTTAGTGAGATGAAATATCAATCCATAAACCCCAAGAATTATAGAAAATTAATAATTTCCTACGCTTGAGAAACAACTTGCTCTTGCTACTTTAAAGGCTTAAACAAAAGGCTATAATGCACTTGCTTTGAAAAATATTGTTTAAAGAAAGATGTTTGATTCAGAGTAATTAATTGAAGAAACAATATTCAATATTCATGCATACTTGAAAGGACAATATTCGTGCATACTTAATTGAAGAAACAATATTCAATATTCGTGCATACTATGCATGGAATCAATCTTACCTGAGGAGCGTGCAATTGTGGAGAGATTGCTCCAGGGGGGAGGGAGCCAAGAGTAGCTTCACTGTCTTTGGCAAATGATGCTCCCGACATGTGCAGCTTCAACGTCTTTTAAAATGAACCCGCATTATTATTTGTTTGTTTGTTTTTTAATAATAATGTGGGTTCATCGGAATTCCAATGAATGCGGGCACTTTTTTTTCAAAAAAATCAAATTTCATTAGTAATGCCTTCTTCGTGGAAACCAAATGTGAAATTATCATCTGAATTCTGACGAATTCGGGCACTTTTTCTAAAAAAAATCAAATTTGATAACAATATACCTTCTCAGTTGGAAACCTCCATCAAAAGTTTAGACCAAATGAATTAGTGTTAGTAGAATCAGATCCTCATTCCTTTACTTCCTATGCTAGGTTGGTTGCATGGGTTTCTGCTATTGTTTTTGTCCTCCCACTTAGGGGCTCAACTACCTATCCACTTCCCTTGTTATTTCCTAGCTTTTTCTCCTGATTATTCAACATTTCCCCCTAAATGGAAGTCTTTTGATAAGGAATACCTATCTATTCAAAGTGTTCATCCTTCGTTGCTCCTAAATGTTCCATGATTAAATATGATGCTTCCTAGATGAGTGTGGATTGAAATAAGAAAGGTCAATCTCTCATGGTTCCTACTCGCAAATGGTTCTCCTACGATTGAAGCTAGGCCACAACTCTACCTTTTTGTAATTATCTACTTTGTTGTTTTCTCCCTTTCAACAAATTTTATTTATTTTTCTTTTCAAGGTTTGACCATTCTACCTTTTTTTCTTGTTTGTTACCCCTTCAATAGCCTCCTATTTTTTAACAATATTTAAGCCCTATAAAAAACCAACTTATCTTAATAAAAAACATGTCATGATATATTTATTTTCTCAAAATTTATTCATCAGAACACAAGGTTTGGGTATAAATTGTAATCCATATTTTTTTTGTGTAATCAAGAAATAAGTCATTTAAATTTTAAGGTCCTTGTTTAAAAAAAAGGTTATATCATTTCACTCATACACCTAATTCTTTTATTAAACTTTACAAATAATTAATTTTCTCTTTTAAAAATTAAACATATATTTATTTATAATTTTTTTCTAACCAAATTTAAAGATAAATGTGGAGTTAGATTTTCAAAAAAGAAAGGATAAAAAGTAGATAGGTGGAGTTATACTCAAAAGCCATTATTTATTAAAAAAAAAGAATGGATAATTAGAAGGGTCATTTCAAAGTGTTATCTAGAGAAAGAGCATGTAAACAAGGATTTATTACTCTTCATTTCATTTTACTTTATAATTATTTAAGAATTATTTAATTTTATCTACACTATTTGATAAAGAGATATTTATTTACTTAATTTTACTCAAGGATTTTCTTTGATGTAAATAGTTTGTGCCAAATCTACAAGTGGAATCATCTTGATTAGTTAAAAAAACTTAAAAATTCATGTTTCTACTGACCATTGACTTTTAAAAAAGCGTTCAACTTATTGGTAGTCACATTAATTTTTTAGCCAGAGAATGTATGAGAGTTTGTTGTTGTAGAAATTATGAGTCTATGAAGCTACAAACACTTCAATGGATCAAGAAAGAAAATATTCAACCACATAAGAGAATGTTGTAACTTGAGAAATGAAGAACAATGGAGATCAAGAAGCAATGCTTGAGATGCAACTAAAATGAATTTCTATGAATTTCTATGTTACAATATATAAATGAGATTTCTTATATAGGAAAGTGAGATGTAGTAAGTACAACTACCCTGTGACAAAATTAAATACAAAATGTTGACTCACTTCTATCTAGAAGGACACCTAAGATAACTAACATGAACAATATTAAATGATTGTTTCATGTGACAACTAAGTTATCTTAAGTAAACTTAACATGTGTGAATAGGTTCTAACGAATAACTAGCTAGGAAATATCATTATTCACACCGACGCCCTTCCTTAAGAGCAACTTGGGAGAAGAATTATTATGCAAGACTAATTACGAAGATGCAATATATGGGTCATGACAACTAGGCCATGTTAGGTACCCATGCACAACTAATGAAGCAACTAATATCTTACAAAGGGAGAAAAGGAGAAAATCTAATGGAACAAAACTCCTCTCCAAAAAAGAGATAAGAAAGATATGGACAAGTGATAGTTCATGTGATGTCTTGGAGTCTCACATCAATAACCCATGAACTACATCATGTAAGCATAGAAGACATTTAGATGAAGGCAATGAAATGAAATGTGTTGTTAGCTTAAGGCAATATATACAATGCATAAAGTAGTTACCTCCATTGGAGGAATGATAGACAAGTATCATTGTTAAATGGTAGAAACAAAAAATAAAAACAATGACATTATGCTAACATTGCCCCCCTTAATTCATTTTTTCTACAAATGTATCCAAAAACAGTTCAAATTTGACCTTACGAAGACACTTGGTGAGAATATCAACAATCTGAGAATCTGAGGGACAATACTAGAGCTAAATGTGGTGTTGCAATACATTCTCTTGAATGTAGTGACATTCAACCTTTATATCCTTGGTGCAATCATTAAAAACTAGGTTCTTGAAAAGTTTCAACACTCTCTAGTTGTTGCACAAAAGAATTGGTGGTCGATCCTCTGTAATATCCATATCAGCTAGAATGTGATGTAACCAAATCACCTTGCACATATCTCCCTATACAACATAATATTTAGCCTTGATGGATGACATCAACAAAATTTTGATTCTTACTAATCCATAAAATAGGACCAGATCCAAGATGAAAAAGATAGCTTGATGTTGATTTGTGATCATCTAGAGACCTAGCATACTTCGAGTAAACATATCCCTATAAGAAAAACTTATCGTTCTTCTTATATTAAATACTGTACTAAAGAGTACCTCAAACATAGCGCAAAACATGCTTGGTTGCAATCTAATGAGATTTCTTTGGCTCCTGCATTAACCTTAATAGATAACTCACAACAAAGCATAATTCTGATTTGGTACATACACCAAGTATATTCATATTAATTTTAGGGGAATCCTAGAAACATGATAGTTTCAAAATTTTCTCCGTGGGTGCGCGCAAATGTTTACAATCAGACATACTAAAAAGGGCAAGGAGTGTTTAAGCATATTGTAGCATCTTAAATTGTACACCCTTGCTAGGGTGGTACAATTTTATGCTTAGTTTAGCACCCGCCTTAGTGTGTTTGCATCTTGCATTGTAATTTCCCTTTAAGATCCTTAGTCCACTCGGGGCTTGGTGTATCTTGCCTCCTTGACGTGGTGAAAGTTTTTCAATATTGTTTCCTTGCACTTTACCGGAAGTATGAGCGTACGCTTATACTCCCGCTAAAGTGGGGGCTAAATGTAGCATCCTAAAATTGCAACACTTGCAATTTCAACTGCATTTGGGTCTTCACGATGGCGATGCAACACTGAACCTAAATGGAGACCCCGAAACTTGTCCATGACATCAAAAACTGCATTTTCTTGCACCCTAGCCTGATCCTCCTTGCACCCTGCTGTCCCGGGAGGTGGGACCAGAGCGCCCAGCGCCCTGGTCCTTCAGGACCAGGGCGCCCAGTGCCTTGGTCCCCCAGGACCATGGCGCCCAGCGCCCTGGTCCCTGGCCCTATTTTTGGGCCAGGTCTCTTTTGGGGCTTCGGGTCCTTTTGTTTGCAAATTGGAAAATAATGTTTCCTGGTTGGCCTAAGGTCGGGAAAAATCAGTCTATCAACCCTAATTGGCAAGTATATAAACTACATTTCCTCTCCCATTTTGGTAAGATAAGAAGATGAAAAAAAGGCGAAAGCGATATTCAAACATTCAAGCATTCAAGCATTCAAGCATTCCTTCAAGCAATTGATCATTCTAAGTCTCCATTCAAGGCTAAGTGTTGCATTCAAAGATAAGGATTCAACCATTGAGGAGGAGATCACTTACAACTTACAACATACAACATACAACAACATCTACACCTTCGCATGTAAGAATACAAACATTCTTACAACAAGGTACTAGTACTTGTTTTACATTACAAACCCCTAATCCCTAACCCCGCAATTGTCTTCACTTTTCTGTGTGTAGGTTGCAGGTACACGGCTGAAATTGAAGATCTGGAATCCTTGTGCAGAGACGAACAGATCCCCCTTCGTTTCGCGGATTTTTCGGAGGACCGTGTGCACTCCGAGCACCATCGTCCTGTCAACTTTCACTCAAATTTGCAGGACAGCGCCATCTCGATATTTTACTACTAATTCCAGGTCTGCAGCTTCATCCTATATCCCTATCTCTGTTTATAAGCAAATCTTTCTCACTTTTCATGCATTCCTAGCTTAATTCTTCTATCTACATTCTTTACAAAAGAGGGTAGCCTTGCTATCACAACCCTTGAAACTCATTTAGAATCCAATCTTGCATTGTGTAGGATTGGATCTTGTGGGTTTCAACCCCTCTTTTGAATGTAAAGTCTCCCCTAAGTGAAAACCGTCAATCCTAGTGACCTCCCTTCTCTCTCCTTGGAGTTGGAGAGGGGAGAGCAACTAGGGTTCGATTTTCCGCTTTACATTTTGGTGAACCCGACATGAACATCCTTTTTGATTATTCATGGTTAGATCTGAAAATTGGATTCCTTAATTACATTTCCATGTTTGATCTTTTGCAAATTTTAGAGGTTAATTGCATAAAAACCCTAAATTTTCTTTTTAGTAATTGAGCTTGCGAAATGTTTAATGGTTTATGCTTGTTTCAGATCTACCCTTCTATTACAAATTGTCAATTCGTATTTGTGCTTTAATTCTAAAAATTAAGTGGTTAAGTGTCAAAACCCTAATTTTTAAAACCTTCTTGATTCAACCTTTGACTGATAATTTCACTGATCAAAACATCTCCAAATCAGCTGTAACTTTGGATTCCACAACAAAATCATAATATCTTTCATCCCTGAAAATTTGGAAAAAAGTTGCGAGGACCGTGTGCACCCCGAGCGCCATTGTCCCCGACATTTTTTCCAAAATTTCGGGAGCTAGATCTTACTGTATTTTTCTGCTAAAATCCAGAATTTTGGCTGATTTTATGAATTCTAACACTTTCAAAATTAAAGTCAAAGTTGGTCTAGTGATTGCTTGGATTAAGGCTCATAATCATTCAAAATTTGTTGAAATTGAAATTTTGTGTCAAAATTGTATTCTTACTGTCTTAAAACTGAAAAGTGTGTCAGCATTCATTCGAAATTTCAGTGCTTTATTCAAATTCTTGCAATTTGTGACTTTTGAAATTAAGTGTTTAATTGCAACAACTTTGATTTCCGCTTTCAAAATTGAATTTTGCGTGAAATTAGGTCAACTTTTAAATTTCAAAGCCTGCATTGCTTTTGGTATTCCCTCTAAAATCATAAAATTCAAAATTTCAGTTTCCCTCTCTTTTTCAAAATTCAAATTTTGCTTTTTTCGACAATCTTGGTAGGGTTCAATTTTGAGATTGCAACTTTAATTTGGCCTATCTACAGATCGTAAAATCACTCAATTTTTTCAGATTAGCTTTAAAATCATCATAACTTTCATCTCTGAAAATTTCAAAAAAAGTTGCAAGGAACGTGTGCACTCCGAGCGCCACGGTCCCTGACATTTTTTCCGAAATTTCGGGAGATTGTCGTGATTGCATTTAACAGCCTAAATCTAGGAGATTGGCTGATTTTACTAAAATTTGCTACCTCTAAATTCAAAATCTTCTCTCTCTCTCTAGTGCATGAGTTTTACAACAATAAGCCCTACTTACACTATTCCCGTTAGATGAAGCCTTAGAATTAAGTCTTCCCGAGGTTTAATTACCGAGGAGATGGAACCTAATTTGAATAGCCTTTTTAACGAGGACATGGGTAATTCCTCTAATCCTCCTAATGATGAAGAAGCTCTCCATGAGGTTTCTGTAGAACAACTTTCAAAATTGGATAACCAATTTGGTGATTTTCAGCAATGGATGTCTCAAGAGTATCCCGATAGTCAAGCTCTTTCATTAATTGAGGGTCTAAAACGTATGGTTCAAAGTGATAAGAATGGAATTGATATTTTGCATGGTATTGCACACATTGTGGATTCAAATGTGATGCCTATGAAAAGTTGTGCTGAAACTTTGGGTTATACACAACCTCCCACTCAAGTCAATCATTCTGTTTCTTTAACAAATTCTATTGCTAGCATACCTACCTTTACATCAAACATAATGACTACTTCTATACAAGAAATTCCGCCTATGATCACCAGTCATGGGGGCAATCCTTCCTCTTCAATTAACCCTCTTCCTTCATTCAATCTGACTTCTTCATTCATTCCTTCAATGAGTGTTCCTATTATATCTCCACAAATGAACCTGGCGCAAGGGGGCAATTCATTTAACCATTCCATTCCTCCTTGTAGTGTTCCTCCTTTCCAATCATCTCCTATGACTAACTATCATAGTGTTCCACCACCTTACTCTCAATCAATACCTTCTTTCAATAACATAGTACCTCCATCACAATCTAACACGTCTAATATGAACTCTTCAACTGAAGCGACCATTAACAATCTTGCACAAACTGTCTCTTATTTACAGCAACAAATTGCCTCTATGAATCAATCTAAGTTTAGTGTGCCCACATTTGATGTTGCGAGCCCACTTTCTCTTTACATTGTTCGAGCTATCCCTCCTAAACATGTTGAAATCCTGCATTTGGAGCTTTATAATGGTAAAGGTGATCCTCTAACACATGTTAAGACTTTTCAAACAATATGTACCGATTTTGCTTATGACCAAAGGTTGCTTGCAAAACTGTTTACTAGGACATTAAGAGATAAAGCCTTACAATGGTATTGCTCGTTGCCTTCTTATTCTATTACTTCTTTCGAACAACTTGCAAATGCTTTTATTCAACAATTTCAAAACAATATAAGTCCTAAAGTTACTTTGATTGATTTAATGCATTGTAAACAAGGTGTTAAAGAAAAAGTGACTGATTTCATTGGTAGATATAAGCATTTGTATGCTCAAATTTCTTTTCCAGTGCATGACAATGATATTCAAAGAATCTTTATTTCTAATTTACAAAAAGATATTCGAGATAAACTTCTATTTTCTGAGTTTACTTCTTTCCAACAGTTGTGTGCAACTCTTCACAATTATCAACTGACTGTGAGTCAAATGGAACAATCACATCCTATGGCTCCGAGTGATAAGGGTGATAGTAGTCAACAACCATTTGGGAAGTTTAAACCGAACAGAGAGTCCATCAAATTCAATGAAAACATCATCAACAACAATGTGAATGCAACATCAGGTGTGCCTCCTATTTCTAAGTTTTTCAAGAAGGAAAGAAAGTTTACTCCTTTGAATGAATCATTGCATAGTATTATGAATAAGTTATTGGAACAAAATGTGCTTACTCTCCCTCCTGTAAAGCAAATCGATCCTACAAAGATTAATTCACCCTATTTTGATAACAAATCCTTTTGTCAATTTCATCGTCAACCTGGGCATGATACTGAAAAATGTTTTGCTTTAAAGGGTAAAATTCAAGATTTGATTGATAATAATACTATCTCTGTTTCTGGAGTGAATGATAAAGGCAACACATCTGTAGCTCCTCCTAACCAAAATCTTCAGATTTTTACTGATCCATCACCTTCTCATACCTCTAATGCGATTGAGGCTAATGATTCCTCTTTCTCATCCGATGGTCTTGTGTCTATGACTCCGAATGTGATTAACTTTGTAGAGCAACAAGAAAACCCTAAAGAACCTTCCATCACATTTGATTCTAGTGAAACTATCAAGGCACCTGATGGTCCTTTATACATAGTTGCAAAAGTCAAGAATACACCTTGTCGTGGAGTGCTTATTGATCCTTCTTGCATGGTTAATGTTGTTACTGAAGAATTTCTATTTACTTTGCAATTGAATCAAGTGATCTATGACAAAACAGATGTGGTTGTGAAATTATTTGATGCATTTTCTTCTCCTGTAATTGGTTCTATTACATTACCTATTGAGGTCCGTAACAAATCCCTTGATGTAAACTTTGCTATTATTCCTTCATCCGAACGATTTCGTGTGAAGCTTGGCTATCCTTGGCTATCTTCCATGAAAGCTATTGCTTCTCCTATTCACAAGTGTTTGAAATTTCCCCATAATGGTGAAGTTGTTACTATCAATCATAGTCTCTTTAAACCAGCTGAAAGAACTTCTAGCATTCCTATTGATTATTTTTGGCCTAAACAATTCCAATCTCTTCCCCCGCAAAGTGATCATCTTTTCAAATCTTATCAAAAGTGGAAAACAGATATGATCCTATCTCTAAGTGAACCTAGAACACCCAAACTTGATATTCCTATCATTTTTGAGAAGGAAGTTCTTCTTTTGAAAGATAAAACTAATGTCAAGATTCCTCAAGAAGATTCCCAACCCATTCCCATGGATGTGACTATGTCTATGTCTAATAAACTTTCTAAAAGTAGACCTATACCTCCTCATCATGATGGACTTGGTCTCCTTCCTAAACCAAATATTCCTCCTATATATGGAGCAGTTCCTCCTCCTTCCTTTTATAGAGAGAAGAGACCTTCCTCTTCTCCTATTATCTAGCCTAAGAGACCACAACCTAAACACCCAAGTGATAAGGATGAGAAAATTCCTCCTCCTCAATCTTCTCCACTTCCTACTAAGACTAGACGAAATCATTCTGTGCATGAACGCCGACGAAAGCGTCGTCTTAGAGCTCAGGCAGCTGCTTCTCAAACTTTGCAATCCCCAAAAACACCTTCAACTAGCATTATTCCATTTTCTCCAAAATCTCCTAAACATAAGATGCATGATGGTCTTGATCCTATGCGAGTTAAAGATCCTATTTTTATAAATCTTGATGATGATATAGATGAAAATGTTATTCATGATGAAAATGTTACTTCTCTTGCTTCTGATAGTGAATATGAACTTGGTGATGTTGATAACCATTTATCTAATGAATTTTCTAAACCACTTATCCTAGCTCCTAGACAAGAACAACGTGGCTTGGAACATCAACATAGCCCTTGTTTGGATCTTGTGATAGCTCCATTTGCTGTGTTGGATGTTCCTCCTCTAGCGTGTTCCCTGCCTTCCCGAAACATTGATCAGCAAGATCAGGGGGTAGATGACGTGCTAGACTAGTTTCATTAGCATAGCAGATTCTCTCCTCCTCTCTTTTGTTACTTCTTCTATGTGTTATTCTCATTCTTCTATTTGTTGTCCTTAGTGTTGTCTACTTGAGGACGATGCAAAGCATTGAGATCTCTTTTGGTCTCTCTCATGTTGACTCAAAAGACACATGTGTTCCCTTCTTCTAGGTGACCTTCCTTGTTTGGGGAATGAAGAACAATTATGCATACATAAATATGATATACATGAATTATCATACAACATACTGACCCCGAGGAAAGCGAAGTCACCTTGTGCTTTGTGTTTTGTGTCTATTATCCTTGGGTTTATCTCACACTTGGGGGCTAAATCTTTGCGATAACATGTCCCTTTCCTTTCTCATTTCTTACGTGTATCACTACCTTAAAGCAATCACCCCCGTTGAGGCGTGTGTGATTTCTTTAACGTAGGGGGGCATACACCCCATCTATCCCTTCAGGATACTTGAAAATTTCCTGGCAAACTTAGCTTTGCCTTGAAAATTTTTGGTATTTCTCTTGCATGACTCATAGTGAGGGAACCTTACTACTAACAGTCATGGTTCTCCCTCGTGATCTTCCCTTTTACTTTGTCAATCAAAGTTGTAAGATCCTTAGTCCACTGGGGGCTTGGTGTATCTTGCCTCCTTGACGTGGTGAAAGTTTTTCAATATTGTTTCCTTGTACTTTACCGGAAGTATGAGTGTACGCTTATACTCCCGCTAAAGTGGGGGCTAAATGTAGCATCCTAAAATTGTGACACTTGCAATTTCGACTGCATTTGGGTCTTCATGATGGTGATGCAACACTGAACCTGAATGGAGACCCCGAAACTTGTCCATGACATCAAAAACTGCATTTTCTTGCACCCTGGCCTGATCCTCCTTGCACCCTGTTGTCCCGGGAGGTGGGACCAGAGCGCCTAGCGCCCTGGTCCTTAAGGACCAAGGCGCCCAGTGCCCTGGTCCCCTAGGACCATGGCGCCCAGTGCCCTGGTCCCTGGCCCTATTTTTGGGCCCGGTCTCTTTTGGGCCTTCGGGTCCTTTTGTTTGCAAATTGGAAAATAATGTTTCCTGGTTGGCCTAAGGTCGGGAAAAATCATTCTATCAACCCTAATTGGCAAGTATATAAACTACATTTCCCCTCCCATTTTGGGAAGATAAGAAGATGAAAAAAAGGCGCAAGCGATATTCAAACATTCAAGCATTCAAGCATTCAAGCATTCCTTCAAGCAATTGATCATTCTAAGTCTCCATTCAAGGCTAAGTGTTGCATTCAAAGATAAGGATTCAACCATTGAAGAGGAGATCACTTACAACTTACAACATACAACATACAACAACATCTACACCTTCACATGTAAGAATACAAACATTCTTACAACAAGGTACTAGTACTTGTTTTACATTACAAACATTTACATTTACAACATTTCTCATTTCTTGGTTAATTCCAAAACCAGGGTTTGACCTAAGGGCAAACCCCTAATCCCTAACCCCCCAATCGCCTTCGCTTTTCTGTGTGTAGGTTGCAGGTACGCGGCTGAAATTGAAGATCTGGAATCCTTGTGCAGAGACGAACAGATCCCCCTTCGTTTCGCAGATTTTTCAGAGGACCGTGTGCACTCCGGGCGCCATCGTCCTGTCAAATTTCGCTCAAATTTGTAGGACAACGCCGTCTTGATATTTTACTGCTAATTCCAGGTCCATAGCTTCATCCTATATCCCTATCTCTGTTTATAAGTGAATCTTTCTCACTTTTCATGCATTCCTAGCTTAATTCTTCTATCTACATTCTTTACAAAAGAGGGTAGCCTTGTTGTCACAACCCTTGAAACTCATTTAGAATCCAATCTTGCATTGTGTAGGATTGGATCTTGTGGGTTTCAACCCCTCTTTTGAATGTAAAGTCTCCCCTAAGTGAAAACCGTCAATCCTAGTGACCTCCCTTCTCTCTCCTTGGAGTTGGAGAGGGGAGAGCAACTAGGGTTCGATTTTCCGCTTTAGAAATATAAAGTCATGTTTCATCACTCCCCACATCATAAAATTGGGACCTTTACCCTAAGTGTGCCCCTTTTTATTTTATTCCTCCAATAAATCATTGAATCATAAACCCTAATTATGTCCTAATTCAACCTTTAAGGCCCGGTTTCACATATAAAAAACATCTCAAAATCAGCTATAACTTTGGGATTCACTCTAATATCATCATATCGAATGGCCCTAAAAATTTGGTGAAACGTTGGTCCGACCGAGTGCACTTTGCACTTGGTCCCTAACATTTTTCTCGAAATTTCAGGAGCACAATTCTATCATGTTATAATTCTTAACCCTAATAAATTGACAAGAAATTCAAAATCCTAGGTCAGCCAAAAGATGAAATTAAGATCTAGGGTTTCATACATAAGAGCTCTCTTTCTTCATTTGAAGGCAACTAAGATCTAATCGAATTTAGCAAAAACCTTTTGGAGCGAGCACAAGGAGCCTTCTATGTAGTGAAAGAGAAGCTTATGTGGAGTCTTCAACAACATTCAAAAACATTCACAAACATTCATCAAGTATTTATCAAGCATTCATCATAAATTAGGAGCCTTTAAGACATTGAAGAACAATAGGAGATCACAGTCTGACGATTGGCTTGTACCCCTCCCTTAGGGGTTGGGTATGATTTCATGTTGTTTTCATGTCTTTGCATGGGCTTCATTACATCAATTTTCATATTTACATTTATGTTTTAGATCTCTTTGCATCATTGATTTAGAGTATTTACTTTGTCAATTACAAGAATTTAGGGTTTACTCTTTAGGGTTGTTATAGATTATTTGCATTCATTTTAGGGTCTTGCACACACACAAAATTCCTACACAAACTATTTTACTGTACAAATTAGCTATTTGTTGCGGTGGAAATCATCAAAATAGGGGTTTGGCTAAGGCAAAACCCTATATAACCACCCAAACTCTCTCTTTTTAGTTTCAGATGTAGGTACAAGTACCCAGAAGGCTTCCCAGATCAGCAAAAGATACAAGAACATTCCTAAGGCCTCAAACTACCCCAAATCCATCAGGGATAGGGGCATGCCACCTTGGTCCTGCCTACGACAAGTTCATGGCACCCTAATCCCTCTCAATTTTAGTGATTTTTGATAGGGTTCTATCTCAGGATTGCAGTCCTTCAGTTGCAGATCTCTATCAAATTATCCGGGACAAGGCATGACACCCTGGTCCTGGTCAGTTTGGCTCATCTTTCTTTATTAGGTACACATCCAGACTCCCTCCCCTTCTCTACTCTCAGTATCAGTTTCAAATCTCTAAGTTTCTCAAGGATATATTTTCTCCCAAAGGAGTGCTCTCAGATGTTGATTGGGGATGTCTAGACTTTAACCCTACTTTTATAGGAGATTATAGAGTATCTTGGAAGACTAAGAAGGATAAATATAAGGAGGAACTGAAAGAGAAACCCACTTTGTCTAAACAACTAAGTAACCACTTTGTGGTTGCTTCTAATTCAAATAATTCTTCAAATTCTTCCTTTAATTCATATAGCACTAAGACCTATGAGGCGCAACCATCTCTTTCTGATTTGGCATCCCTTTATGGTCTAGGTTTCACATTTTAGCTAAGAGTGGCTATTATGGCAATGGTTGTGGTGCAGATGAACAAGGAATTAAAGTTCCTTTAGAACATAACATAGATGAAGCTTTATTTGGACTTGGATGTAATCCCTCTAAGCCCACCAAAGCATCTAAAAGACCATCTCTCAATGTGAATGTTATATTTAGTAGTGATGATGACCTCACCTCAATTAAACCATCTTCTACTTCTTTCAACACTCATCCCCCTCATAAGGAAATCTTGGTGATGAACAAATATTTCTATGAATCTCCTCAGGAGATTTCTAATCCCACTTATGAGACTATCTTCTACTCATTCTAAAATCCCTTCCTCTATGAATAAGGCTCTAATGAATTACACTTATCCCTCTCCTAAGATTTCTTGTGTACAAGAAAAGTATGACTTAGTGGCATATTCTATTCCTATAAACTTCTCTCTTTATAAAGACTTTAACATTCATCATCTTATATATGTTTTTAATCTCACTTATAGTAGAGCATTTGATATGTCATATTCAAATACCTCATTCAATCTATCATATCTTTAATTAACATTAATTGCTATTGTGTTGCTCATCATTATGTGACATTGGTAGCTCACTTATTGGGGGCTCATTGTCATTCATGATGGTAAAATTTCACGCGCAATCATACTTTTGGAAGTAACATAATATCCTATTTCTATCTCATCTCTTCTCCATATATATTGGGGGCAAGAGTGATTTCAAACATCTCCCCTTCTTAAGATTAAAATTTCCCCTTTGTGAAGTAGTGTCTTCTATAAAGATTTCTTATTGATTATAGAGGTGTATTCATATTTGAATTCATTCTCTCATATTGGAACAAGTATCCCTAATAGGGATCTTAAGTACATATCCTTAATTGGGACCTCCTCCTTGGTGTTGGAATTCTTTGATCATTCATCAATTTCTTTTTTTCATTGAGTGGTATCTTTTATAATAAACCCTTCTATTTTGTGAATGTGCATGTCCCTAATGAGGATCTCTTGCCTTCTTTTAGAAGAGTGTTTCTATAAATAATCTCTCTTTGATGTCATTTCAATCCTCCATTCTTTTCCAATTTCCTTTATAGAGTTCAATTTGTTTTCCTTTAAATCTTTCATCTTAGGTTAGAGAACTCTCAGATCCTCACACTCTTTGTTGTGGGAATTGAGGTTTAGTCCTCTTTCTTTCAAAATGATTATCCATTAGTTTTTGATCTTCTATCAAATATTCTTGTGAAAATTTTTCATCGATCTTCTTTCACAATTCAATGTGGTAAACATGATACCCTCTTTCAACTCACTAAATTAGCAAGCTGAAATAGGGGAGGGGCATATAGCTACCCTCGAATTTTCATCACCTTCCTTAGTAATAATTGAGGTGATTTTGTGATTTTATCTAACATGTGGTTTTGTAAGGTGCAGCTCCTAACTGTATACTGTAGATACCGCTAGGGGCTTCATCCGACAACTTGTGGATATATCATTTTTCATAAATGTTTATTTTTCTTTACTTTAGCTTGCATATGCACATAGTGTCATACGACCGCTAAAGCGGGGGCTATATATAATGTCTTAAATTGTACACCCTTGCTAGGGTGGTATAATTTTACACTCAGTTTAGCATCCACCTTAGTTTGTTTGCATCTTGCATTGTTATTTTCCTTTAAGAATTTAATTAATTAATTTAATTAAATCTAGAGTCATATTTCATCACTCCCCACATCATAAAATTGTGCCCTTTACCCTAAGTGTGCCCCTTTTTATTTTTTTCCTCCAATAAATCATTTAATCATAAACCCTAATTATGTCCTAATACGACCCGTAGTGTCATAAAATTGTGACCCTAGAAATTTTTGACTGCATTAGGGTCCTCATATATGTGAGTTCGAATCCTCTAGCCTAATTGAAGATTGCGTAATCCTCAGAAATAGATTCTTACTTGGCCTTTGCATCACCCCGTCTGCACTCTGCCCTGGAGAAAGGGGTAGGATAGGGGCTTGGTGCCATTGTCCCCCCTTGGACTGGGGTGTGGCATCCTTTTCCTCCTAGGACAGGAGCGGGCACATCTGTCTCTACCCTAGTTTGGGCAGGACCCTTCCTAGGGTTGCATTGTTGGTTGTGCATCAAGCATGAAACTTTCCCGATGTCAGCCCATGACAAAAATCAAATCCACTAACATGTATTTAAGGGGAATTCCTCCTCTCATTTACATAAGTTCAATAGGTTGGATGAATGGTAAATTCATAAGCGATCAAG
This sequence comes from Cryptomeria japonica, assembly GCF_030272615.1. Classification (NCBI taxonomy): domain Eukaryota; kingdom Viridiplantae; phylum Streptophyta; class Pinopsida; order Cupressales; family Cupressaceae; genus Cryptomeria; species Cryptomeria japonica. The sequence continues at coordinate 514,385,321 of NC_081415.1, forward strand.
CATTCAAGAGCATTCAAGCATTATTTTCCAGCATTGGGCATTCTCAAGTCTCCCTTCAAGGCTAGGTGTTGCATTCAAGTCAATGATTCAACCATTGAAGAGGAGATTTATTTTAACATTAAATTCCACACAAGTATTTCTATCAACATTGCTACTACAACCTCCCTTGAGGTGATTTACAATTTAATCTTTCATTTATAGCTACTTGCAATACTTTCTTTCATTACTTGGTTAATTCCAAAACTGGGATTTGACCTAAAGGCAAACCCCCAATCCCAAACCATTTTCCTATCTTTTCTGTGTGTAGGTTGTAGGTGCACAACTGTACTTTTAGATTCAGACTTCATTTGCCATACTATTACATTTGATTCAGATTTAGACTTTATTTGTTTCATGAATTTTTCAGACTACCGTGTACATTCCCGCCATGCTCCAAACAACTTTTCCTCAAATTCACGGGGCGACTTTGTCTCGACATATTACTACCAGATCTAGGTGTCACTTTTGCACTGCATAATTAAATAAATTCCTTTCCATTTCAAACAAGGAAGAGGGAATCAACTTAATTGTTCGCATTTTCATATTGTTGGCATTTTGCATATAGATTACATTAATGATATGTTGTCATTGATATCAATTGAACCGGTGAATGATATTCATGATATTGCTGATGCTACTGCTGATATTGATTTTGTCTTGTAATGGTATGATAAACTTTGTGGAGGATGCTGTAAACTAGTATATGGTAGTTTGTAAGTTGAACCTGTGTATAAGGTTAAACATTTTGATGTTTTGTAAACTAGTAAACCCTACTAGTTGTTTTGTGTTAAACCATAACTGATCAAATTTGTTGGCTTATGTTGGGCGGTAATGATGGAGACATGTGTGATCATTGAATGAGGATTAGTTCAGATTGATTTGGCATGTTTTTTATCTTGGAAAGGAACAAAGTGGATTGCATCTAATGCATAGCATGGGATGAGTTACAAAGTCCGATGAAGTAGTGATCATGGAGCAGTTGGAATTTTCTTGAAGAATGTGAAGAGATTGTTATGATTTCTAATAGTCAAGATTGTACCGACTTGTTTGTAATCTCGATGATGAGAATTAGGTTTTTGTTGTGTTACCAACCTAGATGCTTTATATTTAAGGTCGATGAAGTTGTTTGTAAAAAGAGTTGGCAAAGTTGGTAGAAATTAGTTGAGCGTGTGGTTGCCAAACTAGTGGATGCATCTACCCTTTGAGTAAAGGAAGATTGAAGCTTAAGAAGGATCTGATCAAGTAGATGTAGTGCTATTCAAACAGATCAAGAAAACCTATTGTTTTCTAACAATTACAATAGAAATTGAAATCCCCTAACTGGGTAAGCTCTATCAAGCTTGGTTACTTTCTAAATCCTCTAATAAGCTGGTATATTAGTTTGGATTGTCAAATCCTCCAGCGAGGTTACTCCTAATAGAGTATTGTGCTTTTCATCAAGGCATATTTGTAAATCCCTTAACTGGGCAATTCCTAACTGGAATTAGTTCTTATCATGACCAATTGTAAAAGCTTTAATAGGCTTGGCTCCTAACAGGGTGAACATCAGAAGAGTTTAGATAGCTATCCATGTGAGTCTCATCTCACTGTGGTTTTTACCTATTTGGGTTTTCCATGTATAAATATTTGTGTCTAGTGGTGAATCTTTTGTGGTTATGATCTTATTTGTTGATTTGATTAACTACTTAATTATTCTGATATTTGATTAAGCATTGTTGATGTTTCCAAGATTAAAGTTGTTTACTATTAAGTTGGTATAATAGTCAAACTGGTTGATGATTGATTGATGTTTGTAATCTTTGAGACATTATCTTGACAAAGTTATTTGTTGATAAGTTTATTTTGAGTTTGGGAGTTTGTATCAGTTTCTCAGTATACTGATTCACCCCCCCCTCTCAGTATTATACTGGATACTTATTCTTTCATTATACCATCAATTGGTATCAGAGCATCTCAGGTCATCTTTAACCTAAAGCGTAACAACTTGAGGAAAATTCTTGTAGATCGTGATGAAGAAAGAAGGTCTGAAATTCAACAAAGATAACTATAGGATGTGGAGTGATAGAATAAAGATTGACATTAAAAGTCTTGGTAGTCAGTATTGGGAGCATGTAGAAACTCTATATGTTGGACCTACTGGTACTCTGATTGGTGATCAGAAGAAACAACAACAAGAGAATCATCAAGCATTAGAGGCTATTATCAATTCCTTGTCTGATGCTAAATATTTAGATGTTAATAGTCTTGAAACTACATATGAAGTTTGGAAAAAACTTGAAGAGATTTTAGCGGTGATGAACATGTTAAGATTGCCAAAGAGGAGAGTTTAAGAGGAAAATTTGATGACATGAGAATGTCTGAAGTTGAGAATATCCAGTAGTATGGTCAAAGGATGAAAAATATAGCTGGTGAAATAAAGAGTGCAGGAGGGAAAGTGGAAGATGCCACAGTGATCAGTAAGGTATTGAGAACCCTGCTACCGGTCTATGCTATCCGAGTTGTAGCTATTCAAGAGCTGAAATCCATTGACAAAACAAAGGTAACTGTTGACTCTATCATTGGTAAACTTACTACTTTTGAACTAAATGGATATGATGGTAGTGTACAAAAATTAGAATCTGGATTCGGAGCTTATTCTTCTAACTCATTTGTGAGAAGAAGCAGAGATACCGACCATAGCTATGAATCTAGATCCAGCAAAGATACTAATGATGAAGACAATTTAGTGGAGCTTGAAGCATTGTTGGCAAAATGACTGCCTAGAGGCACTAGTAAATACAGAGGTAAGCTATCATTGAAATGTTTTGCTTGCAATAAGATTGGTCATATAGCAGCTAATTTCCCTAATGGTGAAAATGAATACAAGAGAGACAAATTTAAGAAGTATAAGGGTAAAGGAAAGAGAGATTGTCTTGTAGCTATTGACAGTGCTATTATTGCTGAAGAATTTGATGATGACGCTAGTGAAGATATTGTGTTTGTGGCTATTAAGGAAGAGATATCAGATTAGAAAGCACTAGTGTCCAAGATGGATAACTCTGATGATTGGATCATTGATAGTGGTTGTTCAAATCACATGACCGGTGATCGAAGCAAATTTCTTTCCTTGAAGGAATTTGATGGCGATGTTGTCAGACTTGGCAATGACTCACCCTGTATGGTTAAAGGTAAGGGAGTTATTTCTCTTAATTGGAAGATCAATGCTAACAATGTCTATTGGGTTGAAGGCCTAAAGAACAATCTTTTGAGTGTAGCACATCTTAATGACAGAGGAAACCTAGTGGAGTTTAGAAATGGAATGTGCAAAATCTTTGACAACAAAGGTGAATTGATTGCAACCAAGAAACAGACTAGAGGTTATCTACTTTATCTTAATCCTAAAGTTAGCAACTATTTGATTGCAAAAATAGATGATAGTTGGCTTTGGCATAGGAGATTTTATCATGTAAACTTTGATAACATTGTTAAAGTGAGCAAGTCTAAGATTGTAAGAGGTCTACCTCAGCTAGGCAAACCAGTTAATGCTCTTTGTAAAGAGTGTCAGTTAGGAAAGATGACTTCTTCAACTTTCAAGAGCAATTTCTTCTCAGCATGGCACTTGTTAGATTTGGTTCATACAAATCTATGTGGACCAATAAGAACTAGAAGCATTTTAGGTGATAGATATTTCATGATCTTCACTGATGATTGTAAGGATGATGTGGGTCACATTCTTGAAGGACAAGAATGAAACTTTTGGTAAATTCAAGACATTCAGAGTCTTAGATGAGAAAGAGAGTGGCAAAAATATAAAATGTTCAAGGATAGATCAAGGCGGTGAATTTACTTATGAGAAATTCACTAAGTATTGTGATGGGAATGGTATCAAGTGGTAGCTATTTGCACCAAGGACACCACAACTGAATGGTATAGTAGAAAGGAACAACTAGTTAGTAGTTGAAGTAGCTAGAACTATGTTGATAAAAGGAAATGTAGCAAAAACATTTTGGAGAGAAGCTGTAAGTACAACAGTGTACATAATGAACCGAGTTCTTGTGAAAAGAGGTAAGGATAAGACACCTTATGAATATTAGTATGGAAGAACACCTGATGTTAGCTATTTTAAGATCTTTGGTAGTAAATGTTTTATAAAAAGATGTGATTACATAAGAAAGTTTGAAGCTAAGAGTGGTGAAGGCATATTTCTTGGCTATTCCACCAAGAGTAAGGCCTACAAATGCTTCAACAACCAGACACAGAGAATTGTTGAGAGTGTTGATGTTCATGTAGATGAAAGTCCTGAAATTTCAGAAGGAACATGCTCAGAGAGAAAGGATGAAGATCCTTGCATTTTTCTTTTGGAACTTGAAACTAGAAAATTAGAAACTAGTAAAGAAAATCCTGATGTACTTGTTCAACAAGAACAAATAAATTCAGAGGAAGAAGATAGTGAAGAAGCTGAACCTGATGAGAATGATCATGTTATTCCTAGGTATGTAAGACTGAATCACAGTTCTGGGCAGATTATTGGGGATAAGGATGATGGAATACTTACTAGAAGAAGAGTTAGAGAGAAATCTTGCATGACCTCCTCCTTTGAACCTAGAAGTTCTAAGGAGGCATTTGGTGATGATAATTGGGTGAAAGCAATGGAAGAGGAATTGGATAAGATTGAGAAAAACAACACTTGGACCTTGGTACCCCGACTAGTAAATAAGAATGTCATAGGTACTAAATGGATGTTCAGAAACAAGTTAAATGAAGATTGTGTTGTAGTTCACAATAAGGCAAGATTAGTTTGCAAAGGTTATGTGCAAGAAGAAGGAGAGGATTATGGAGAAACTTTTGGACCAGTAGCAAGACTGGAAGGAGTAAGAACATTACTTGCATTTGCAACTCACAATAAGTTCAAGGTTTACTAGATGGATGTTAAGTCTACATTTTTGAATGGGATGTTGGAAGAAGAGGTTTATATAGAGCAACTTGATGGTTATGCATTGACAAATAAGGAAGAAATGGTATGCAGATTGCATAAAGATTTGTATGGATTAAAGAAGGCACCCAGAGCATGGTAGGAACAACTTCATACACATCTGATGAAGACAGGCTTTGCAAGAACCAATGATGACAACAAAATTTATCTCAAGTCTAAAGAAGATGAAATACTAGTGTGTGAATTATTTGTTGATGACATTATATTTGGAGGTAATGATGTCATGAGAAACAACTTTGTAGATGAAATGGAGAATGAGTTTGAGATGTCATTAGTAGGGTAAATAAAAAATCTCATAGGCTTGCAGATACAGTAGATGAAGAATGGTATTTTCATTACTCAATCTAAATATGTGAAAGAAGTTTTGAAGACTTTTGGCATGAGTGACTATAAACCAATTGGAACTCCAATGATTACAGGTTGTAAATTGTCCAAGGAAGATGCATCTAAGTCTGTAGATGAAAAGGAATACAATTCAATGATTGGGAAATTACACTATGTTGTTCATAATCGACTGGATATTTCTCATGCAGTTAGTATAGTTGCTATATTTTAGAAAAATCCAAAGGAAGCACATCTGATAGCAACTAAGAGAATTTTTAGATATTTGAAAGGTATTGTTGCCTATTGGTTATGGTATCCATATGGAGGCAATTTTAATTTAAAGGCGTACAGTGATGCTAATTGGGTAGGAAATATTGATGACTGGAAAATACTAGTGGTAGAGCATTCTTTTTAGGAGGAAGGCTAGTTTTACAGAGTACTAAAAAGCAGAGTTGTACTTCACAATCTACTGTTGAAGCTGAGTATGTAGCAACTTATATGAATTGAACACAAGCTATTTGGATGAGATACATTTTGGAAGGTTTTAAGATGAAGATCTCGGAACCTATAAAGATTTTGTGTGATAACACAAGTGCAATAATTATTTCTAAGAATCCTATTTTGCACGCAAGGACTAAGCACATAGAATTGAAGTATCACTTTTTGAGGGAAAAAGTTTAAAGTAAAGATCTTATCTTAGAGCATGTTTCTACCCAGGAGCAACTTGAAGATATCTTTAGCAAACCTGTGCCTAAGACAACTTTTGAGTATTTTAGAAGTCACTTGGGGGTTGTCCCTCTTCATGAAGTCAATTGATCATGATGTTGATTGCATCAGTCCCTGAATTACTTGCAGAATCTTACATGGATTGATTTTTTTTGGAAGTGGATGTATTCCACAAGGGGAGCATCAAGTTGTAGTATGTTGATGCATAGTAAGAATTTGGAATTACATATTTTACATTCAATTTGGCATTGTTGTCAAAGGCGGAGAAGAATTATGTGATTAAGGAGAAGGATTATGTGAACTAGTGACAGACTGAAGACAGAAAAAGCATGGTGAATACTTGGTAATGTAAACCATGATTCCTATTCACTAGTCACGGCAACAATCAAAGGTGTTGATATTTGTATTGCCATCAATGCCAAAGGGGGAGATTGTTGGCATTTTTAGATTATTGGCATTTTGCATTTAGATTGCATTAATGATATGTTGTCATTAATGTCAATTGAACTAGTGAATGATATTCATGATATTGCTAATGTTACTATTGATATTGCTTTTATCTTGTAACCAGTATGATAAACTTTGTGGAAGATGTTGTAAACCGGTATATGGTAGTTTGTAAGTTGAACCGGTTTATAAGGTTAAACATTTCTATGTTATGTAAATTGATAAATCCTACCAATTGTTTTGTCTTAAACCCTAACTAATCAATTTTTTTGGTTTATGTTGAGTAGTAATGATAGAGACACTGTGATCATTGAATGAGGATTAGTTCAGATTGATATGGCGCATTTGTTATCTTGGAAAGGACAAAAGTGGATTGCATCTAATGCATAGTGTGTGATGAGTTACAAAGCCCGATGAAGCAGTGATCATGGAGTGTTTGGAATTTTATTGAAGAATGTGAAGAGATTGTTATGATTTCTAATGGTCAAGATTGTACCGAGTTGTTTGTAATCTCGATGATGAGAATTAGGTTTTTGTTGTGTTACCGACCTAGTTGATTTGTATTTAAGGTCGTTGAAGTTGTTTGTAAAAAGAGTTGGCAAAGTTGGCAGAAATTAGTTGAGTGTGTGGTTGCCAAACCGGTGGATGGATCTACAGTTTGAGTAAAGGCAGATTGAAGCTTAAGAAGGATCTGATCAAGCAGATGAAGTACTATTCAGGCAGATCAATGGAACCTATTGTTTTCTAACAATTACAACAGAAATTGAAATCCCCTAACCGGGTAAGCTCTAACAATCTTGGTTACTTTCTAAATTCTCTAACAAGGTGGTCCATTAGTTTGGATTCTCAAATCCTCTAGAGAGGTTACTCCTAACAGGGTATTGTGCTTTTCATCAAGGCATGTTTGTAAATCCCTTAACCGAGTGATTCCTAACCAAAATTAGTTCTTAATAGGACTTATTGTAAAAGCTTTAACAGGCTTGGCTCCTAATAGGGTGAACTTTAGAAGAGTTAATATAGCTATCCTTGTGAGTCTCATCTCACTGTGGTTTTTCCGTATTTGGGTTTTCCATGTATAAATATTTGTGTCTAGTGGTGAATTCTTTTGTGTTTATGATCTTATTTGTTGATTTGATTAACTACTTAATTATTTTGATAAGGCATGATAACTAGAAGCATGAGAGATAAATATGTTGATATTTGATTAAGCATTTTTTATGTTTACAAGATTGAATTTGTTTACTATTATGTTGGTATAACAGTCAAACCGGTTGATGATTGATTGATGTTGGTAATCTTTGAGACATTATCTTGACATATTTATTTGTTGATAAGTTTATTTTGAGTTTGGGAGTTTGTATTAGTTTCTCAGTATACTAATTCACCCCCCCTCCTCTCAATATTCTACCAGATACTTATTCTTTCATCATACCATCATTAACAATCCCAATTCATTCATAATTCAATCTACAATGTGGAGAGATTGAATCTAGTAAATTATCCTCTCCTCTTTCTAATGTAACATGGTGAAAAGTGTTTAAAGGATAACCAATAGTGAAACTCTCATCTCTCTTTGAGGGAAATAGGTATTTTTCCTCTTGATCTATCATTCACCATTTTTCCACCATTACATTTTGGTGACCCCGATGTCTTGCATGTTTTCCTATGAACAAAATTGCATATTTTTCATTCACAAGTTTCAAATTTCTGCAAACTTAGTGGTTAAATCATTAAAAACCCTAGTTTTTTTAATTAAAATTGAACTTGTGATTTGTAAAATTTGCTTGTGGTTATCTTAGATCTGAAAAATTGTTTTGTTTGTCAAATTCAATCTCCTCCTTTTCTTGTTCAATTTGCAAATAAAATTTACAAAATTAAGAGGTTACTTGTTAAAACCCTAATTTTCAAAAATAATCTTGAAACTATGCAAAAATTGGATTTCATTTTCATTTTCAAATTACTGTTTGTTCTAAAATTTGTCTTCAATCCTACAATTCCAATTTTCAATTTTCCCCCTTTTCCCCAAAATTCAAATTTTAAAATTAAGTGGTTATGTCATAAAACCCTAATTTTCAAATTTAATTGGATTTTGTGTGAATTTTAAATCAACTTAATCTCAAATCAGATTTCTAAACATTTTCCAAGGTGTCCCTATCTATTATGTTTGACCTTTTTCAAAATTACAATTCAATTCCTCTTTCTCTTCAAAACCCTAATAGGGTCCTATTTTCACATTTGCGCCTTCATTTCGCTCATCTAGAGATCATAAAATTCGCCATTTTTGGGGGGTTAGCTTTAACATCATCATAATATCTATCCTTAAAAATTTTGGCAAAAGTTGGTCGGGCCATGTGCGTTCCTACCACAATCCTCGGCTTTTTTCTCAAAATTTTGGGAGACTATTATGAGAGTATTTACAAGCATAAATCCAGAAGATTGGTTAATTTTATCGATTTTTGATCCCTTTAGAATCGGAAATACCTCCAAAATTCAACATTTCAACTTTCAAGAAATTTTTTAAATTAAGAGGTTAATTATAGTCTACCTTGATTTTAAAAATTTTGATTTTAAAATTAAGTGGTCTCTATTTTGAAATTTCAATTTCTTTTCATTTTTGGAAATTGTGTCATCCTCTTCCCCCAACAAAGTTCAAATTGTGTAATCATTAATTTCTTAAATTTTGCATTACTCAATTTTGTAAGATTTGTTCTACAATTCAAAATTCAAATTTTCCCTCTAGTGCATGAGTTTTACCACTATTAGTCCTACCTATCCTATCCCCATTAGATGAAGCATTAGAATTAAGGCTTCCCAAGGTTTAATTACCGAGGAGATGGAGCCTATTTTGGGTCACTTCTTTAATAAGGAACATGCTTCCCATCCTAATCATGTTCCTATTCACCCGATTGAGGGATCCTGTGATGAAGAAGAAGCTTTAACTAGGGTTTCTTTAGATCAACTTTCCACATTGGACAATCAATCTGATAGCTTTCAACAATGGATGTCCCAAGAATACCCTAATAGTGAAGCTCTTCCATTAATTGAAGGTCTGAAATGCATGATTCAAAGTGATAAGAATGGAATTGATATATTGTGTGGCATTGCACATATTGTTGATTCTAATGTCATGCCTATCAAGAGTTGTGCTAAAACCCTAGGTTAATCACAACCCTCAACACAAGTCAATTCTTCCATTCCTTTGACTACTCTTATGACTAGTATTCCTACTTTCACATCTAACATCATGGCTACTTCAACTCAAAATGTCATTCCTACAACCATAGGTCATGTGGGAAATCCTTCTTCTTCATATAATTCTCCATCATTACCTATGTTTTCCATGAATATTCCTACTATTCCTCAACCAATCAGTGTGACACGAGGGGGAAATTTCGTCAACACCTTTATTCCTCCTTTAAGTGTCCCTTTTCCTACCCAATCATAACCTGTGCCTACTTATCATAATGTCCCGCCACCTTATTCTCACTCCATCCATTCTTTCAATAACATCAAACCACCTTCTCAATCACCTATGTCTAACATCAATTCTTCTACCAAAGTGACTATTAACAATCTTGCTCAAACTGTGTCTTCCTTACAACAACAAATTGCTTCCATGAGTCAATCCAAGTTTAGTGTGCCAACCTTTTATGTTTAGAGCCCACTTTCTCTTCATATTGTTATAGTCATGCAACCTAAGCATGTGGAGATCCTTCAATTTGAACTCTATAATGGGAAAGGTGATCCTCTTACGCATGTCAAAACATTTCAAATCTTGTGTACTGATTTTCTTATGATCAAAGATTGCTTGCAAAACTATTTACAAGAACACTAAGAGATAAGGCTTTACAATGGTATTGCTCTCTGCCTTCTTATTCTATCAGTTCCTTTCAACAGCTAGCAAATGCTTTCATCCAACAATTTGAAAACAACATTGGTCCTAAAATCACTTTGAGTGATTTAATGCATTGTAAACAAGGTGTTAAAGCAAAAATGACTGATTTCATTGGTAGACATAAGCATTTGTGTGCTCAAATTTCTTTTCATGTACCTTATAATGATATTCAAATAATTTTCATTTCTAATTTACAAAAAGATATCAGGGAAAATCTTCTTTTGTCTAAGTTTACTTCCTTTCCGTAGTTGTGCGCAACACTCCATAATTATCAACTAGCTATAAGTCAAATGGAGCAATCCACTCCTATGGCTCCGAGTGATAAGGGGGAGAGTGTTCAACAACCATTTACGAAGTTCAAACCAATCAAGTTTAATGATCCAATCAACAACAACCATGTGAATGCTAGAACAAGTGTGCCTTTTATTTCTAAATTTTTCCAAAGAGAAAGACAGTTTACCCCTTTGAATGAATCTTTACATAGTATTATGTCTTAGTTGTTGGACATAAATATTATCAAACTTCCTCCTATAGAACAAATTGATCATTCTAAACTTCCATCCCCTTATTTTGATAACAATTCCTTTTGTCAATTTCATCATCAACTTGGCCATGATACTGAGAGTTGTTTTGCATTGAAGAATAAGATTCAAGACTTGATTGATAATAATACTATATATGTGGCAGGTGTGAATGATAAAGGGCATAAATCAATAGCTCCTCCTAGTAAAAAAATTAAGATTTTAATTGATCCTTTACCATCTCTTACCTCTAACGTTATTGAGATTGTGCCTAATTCTCTCTTATGAATAATTCACTTCTATGGCTCTAAACTTGGTTAATAGGGTAGAAACACAAGATTTTCCTAAGGATCTTTGTATTACATTTAGCCCTAGCGAGACCATTAGAGCAACCAATGGCTCTTTATACATAGTTGTGAAGATTAAGGATATATGTTGTTGTGGTGCCTTGATTGATCCCTCTTGCATGGTTAATGTTATAACTGAAGAGTATCTTTTCTCTTTATGATTTCATAAACCAATTTATGATGATTCTAATGTGGTTGTGAAGTTATTTGATGGCTTCTCTTGTCCTACCATTGGCTCTATCACCCTTCCTATTGATGTTGATACAAAATCCATGGATGTTGACTTTTTTACCATACCTTCTTCTGTGCAATTCCATGTGAAGTTGGGCTATCCTTGGCTATCTTCCATTAAGGCTATTGCTTCTCCAATCCATAAGTGTTTGAAATTCCTCACAATGGCAAAATCATAATCGTGAACCATATCTTATTTTGTCCATTTGAAAGATGCCTCAGTGTTCCTAATGATTTCTTTTGGCCTAAATAGTTTCAATCTCTTCCATAAAGGAGCGATGCTATTTTTAAATCTTATAAAAAATAGAAGAATGATATGATTTTATCTTTAAGTCAACCTAGATCTCCAACACTTGGTATTCCTATTATTCTTCAAGATAAGGTTCTTCCCCTCATGGATATAACTAATCTCCCTCCTAAGGAAGATTATCCACCTACCCCTATGGATGTGACTTTACCTTCTCTTAAGGAGAACACCAATATTTTTCCTAAGGTTATACCTCCTCATGATGGAGCTAGTCTCCTTCCTACACCTAATATTCCTCTTTTCTATGGCTCAGTTCCATCTCCTTCCTCTTATCAACAAATTAGGCCTACTTCTCCTATTGTTCAACCAAAAAGACCTCAACGTAAACCTTCAACTATGAAGGAGAGAAACGTTCCTACTTTTTCAGATGTTCCTCCTCCTTCTCAACCTTCCACTAAGACTCAGCGGAATCGTTGTGTGAGAGAATGCTAATGAAGATGCCATGTCATGATCGTGAAGCCATCCCTCTAAACTCTCAATCTCCTTAAACTCCAACTGTTGAAATGATTCCCTTTTCTCCTAAGCAATATGTTCAACCTACATCTCCAAATCATAAGTTGCATAAAACATGTGATGGTTTTACTGCTATTCGTGTTCTTTCTCCTCTTTCTCTAAACTTTAATGAAGAAATGAGTGAAAATGTTATTCATAATGGAAATACAACTCCTAATGTTTCTGATAGTGAGTATGAATATGTTGACATAGACAAGCATTTATCAGATGAGTTTTCACAAACCCTAATCCTAGCTCCTAGAATCAAACAACGTGACTTGCAACATGAGAATAGTCCTTGTTTCTCCTCTGGCATGTTGCTCACCTTCCTGAAATAGTGATCAGTAAGATTGGGAGGTGGATTTCGTGCTAGATTAGCAATATTAGTACTGCAAATCTTTCTCCCTCTCCTCTCTTTCTCTTTTGTGATCATTCTTCTATATGTTCCCTTAATATTTACTTAGGGATGATGCAAAGAATTTGAGATCTTTTCTTGGTCTCTTTCATGTTGACTCAAAAGAAATCCTCTCTTCCCTTTCTTCTTAGGTAGTGTCCTAATTCTTTGAGGAATGAATATTATTATATGCATATACATACATGATATACATGAGTTATCATACAACATACTGACCCTGAGGAAAGTGACACTACCTCATGTTTTGTGTTCATTATCCTTGGATTTATTCCACAATTTGGGACTAAATCATTGCGATAATGTGCTACTTCCTTCTCTCTCTTGGGTGTATCCTACCTTAAAGCAATCGCTCCCGATAAGGCATGTGCGATCGCTTTAACATGGGGGCATACACTCCGCTCATACTTTCCTTCTTGTGATACTTATAATTCCTTAGTGAGATTTATTTTTCTTTGTAATCTTTAGTATCCTTTCTTTCATGACTCATAGTGAAGGGAACTTTGCTACTTGCAGTCATGGTTCTTCCCTTCTTGATCTTCCCTTTTACTTTGTCAATCGAAGTCGTAATATCCTAAGTCCACTCAGGGCTAGGTGCATCTTGCCTCCTTGACATGGTAAAAGTCTTTCAATCTTGTTTCTTTTGACTTTACTGACAATATTGGTGTATGCTTATACTCCCACTATAGTGGGGGCTAAATGTAGTGTCATAAAATTGCAACCCTAGAAATTTTCAACTTCATTAGGGTCCTTGCACATGCGAGTTTGAATCCTCTAGCATGATTGGAGACCGAAGATTGATCAGTCCTCAGAAATAGATTCTTCCTTGGCTTCTGCATCACTCCGTTTGCACTTTGCATTGTCCCCTATTGGACAGGAGCATGGTGCCACTATCCCCCCTTGGATAGGGGTGTGGTGCCCTTGTCCTCTCAGGATAGGGAAATGACACCCTTTTCTTCCTAGGACAGGGGCATGGTGCCCCTCTCCCAGCCCTATTTTGGGGCAGGACCCTTCCTAGGGTTGCATTGCTAGTTGTGCATCAGGCAGGAAACTCCCCCGATGTCGGCCCATGATGAAAATAAAATCCACTAACATGTATTTAAGGGGCATTTTTCTTCTCATTTGCATAAGTTCAATAGGTTGGATGAGTGGGAAATTCAAAAGAGATCAGGAATTCAAGAGGATTCAAGCATTCTTTCCTATCATTGAGCATTCTCAAGTCTCGCTTCAAGGCTAGGTGTTGCATTCACGTCAAGGATTCATTCATTTAAGAGGAGATTGATTTCAACATTCAATTCCACACAAGCATTTTTATCAACATTGCTACTATAAACTCCCTTGAGGTGATTTACAATTCAGTCTTTCATTTACAACTACTTGCAAGTACTTTCTTTCATTACTTAGTTAATTCCAAAGCTGGGGTTTGACCTAAAGGAAAACCCCCAATCCCAACCCACTTTCCTCTCTTTTCTTTGTGTAGGTTGCAGGAGCACAACTTTACTTTCGGATTTGGGCTTCATTTGCAGTGGTGAAAAAACCTTCTTCATTTCGTGGATTTTTCGGAGGACCGTGTACATTCCCGCCATGGTTCGGGCAACTTTTCCTCAAATTCGTAGGGCGAATTTGTCTCAACATATTACTACCAGATCTAGGTCAACAAATTTATCCCATATTCCAATCTCAAGTTATAATAAATTCTTTGTCACTTTGCACTACATAATTCAATCAATTCATTTCTATTTCAAACAAGGAAGAGGGGATCAACTTAACATTCCCAATTCATTTAGAATTCAATCTACCATGTGGAGAGATTGAATCTAGTGAATTATCCTCTCCTCTTTCTAATATAACATGGTGAAAAGTATTTGAAGGATAATCAATAGTGAAACTCTCATCTCTCTTTGAGAGAAAGGGTAGTTTTCCTCTTGATCTACCATTCACCATTTTTCTACCATTACACGACCTTTAAGGCCCAATTTTGCATATCTACACATCTTGAAATTAGTTGTTACTTTGAGATTCACTCTAATATCATCATATCTAATGGCCCTAAAAAATTTGGTGAAATTTTGGTCGGACCGGGTGCACTTTGCACCTGGTCCCTGACATTTTTCCCAAAATTTTGGCAACATAATTTTATGATATTATAATGCTTAACCCCAATAAATTAGTGGGATATTCAAATCCTAGGTCAGCCTAAAGATGAAATTAAGATCTAGGGTTTCATACATAAGCTCTCTTTCTTCATATGAAGGCAACTAAGATCTAATCGAATCTAGGAAAAAGCTTTTGGAGTGAGCACAAAGAGCCTTCTATGTAGTTAAAGAGAAGATTATGTAGAGTCTTCAATAACATTCAACAACATTCATCAAGAATTCATCAAGTATTTGTGAAGCATTCATCATCAATTAATATCCTTGAAGACATTGAAGAATAGTAGTAGATCACCGACTAACGATTGGCTTGCACCCATCCCTTAGGGGTTGGGTATGATTTCATGTTGTTTTCATGTCTTTGCATGGGCTTCATTACATCAATTTGCATATTTACATTTATTCTTTAGATTAGTTTGCATCATTGATTTAGAGCATTTACTTTGTCAATTACAAGCATTTAAGGTTTACTCTTTAGGGTTGCTCTAGATTGTTTGCATTCATTATAGGGCCTTGCACACACACAAGATTCCTGCACACACTATTTTACTATACAAAATGGTTATTTATTGAGGTGGAAATCACCAAAATAGGGGTTTGACTAAGGTAAAACCCTCTCTTTTTCAATTTCATGTGCAAGTATAGGTACCCAGAAGGCTTCCCGGATCAGCAAAAGACACAAGGACATTCCTAAGGCCTTAGACCACCCCAAATCCATCAAGGAGAAGGGCATGGTGCCCTATTCCTACCTAGGATAGGTGTGTGGCATCCTGGTCCCCCTCAATTTCAGTGATTTTTGACAGGGTGGAATCTCAAGATCTTAGGATTGTTGTCCTTCAGTTGCAGCTCTTTGTCAAAACATCAGGGACAAGTGCATGGCACCCTAGTCCTAGTTAGTTTGGCTCATCTTTTTACATCAAGTACACATCCAAACTCTCTCCCCTTCTCTTCTTTCAGTATCTCACTTTTGAAGATCAATAAGTTTCTATAATTTTAGTTCATATATGCTTCATTATTCCTCTCCTAGTCTAGTTGATCAATCCTTCACATCTTATCTTCATAAAAAAAAAGAGGAATATAAACCCTAAGAGATAAATATTGGCTCTCTTTCTCACAAGAAGTAGCCAAATTGAACTAGATTTCCCTAGGCTCTTTCATATTCCCAATGTGTTGGCTAAGGTGGGATTAGGTCCTAGTTACTCACTCTCACTTTTCCAACTCCATACATATTTCAACTAGGAGATAAAGATACGATGTTCCTTCTGCCATATCTCCAAGCCAAGACAATATTGAAGTAGCCCCAAATTTTTCATGTTGTAGGATTGCCTAAGATCATGCTTGACAATATCAATGACATTGTTGGTGCTTCCCTTGACCACAAGATAATCTACATACAATAAAAGTATGAAAATATTTGTTTCAACCTTTTTGATATCACATACAACTTGGATGGTTTTGAGCTTTGTATTGGGTGAAAAGGTCTCTACATAATCAATGCCTTCCTATTGAGCATATCCCTTTGCAACAAGACATACCTTGTATTTGTTGATAGACCCATTTGCTGTGTATTTGATTTTGAAAACCCATTTGTATCCTATAGGTTTCTTTCCTATAGGGAGATCAGCAAGCTTCCATTTGTAATTTTCATCAGAGATTCATACTCAACATCCATAGCATTTTTCTAGTGTGGCTGACTAAGAGCCTCACAAACTATTGCAGGTTCAGTATTACTCAAAACCAAACTTGTCAATGATAAATTCACCTCATTTCTTTTCTTACTACATTTCCTTACTCCTACGTAGATATTAGGAAGTGTGCTTAGTGGGAATCTCTTATAGTAGTTTTGACCTTTTTCTAAAATGGACAATGCTACTGTTCTAAAGAATGAGTCAACAATTTAGCAAGATCAATAAACAATTCTTTGTGCAGCTCACCTTCATTTACATGGGAATAAAAATTCTCAATCACATCGTCAGACTGTGAGAGAAGTCTATGGGAGGAGGATGGATTGGTGCTATGCAGTTGAGAGTAAAAATATGTCTCATCACAAACAACATCTCTTCTCTCATAAATATCACATATCTCAAGATTCATGAGATGATAAGATTTGGAAGTCAAACTGTAACCTAGAAAGATGCATGGGATTGTCTTCGAATCAATTTTCTTCCTCTTGTGAGCTAGGAAGTGCATATATGAGTACAAAAAAATACTTGAAGATGAGAAATAGATGATTTGCAACCACTCCATACCTCTTCTAGTGTCTTGTCTTTTAATATCTTTATAGGAGATTGATTGAGGAGGTACACAGTTGTATGGACTACTTCTATCCAAAAAAAATCCTCCAACTTCATTGTAGAAATCATGGATCGATCTCTATGCATAATAGGCTGATTGTGTTTTTCTACAACAATATTATGTTGATGTGTATAGGGTGCATTCAGATGTTTTTTGATACCATCAGACTTCAAGAACTCCACAAAATCCATAGAAGTGAATCTGCCTCCTCGATAAAAACAAAGGACAAGAGGCTTTCTAGATTCTTAGAGAACTTGATGATATAAATCTTGAAAATGCGATAAAGCTTCAATCTTCATCAGAAGAAAATAAACCCAAGCCTTGTGAGAAAAGTCATCCACAAACAACTAAAAATATTTGCATGCTTGAAAGGAGGTAGATAATGAGCTGCATAGATCAGTATGAACAACTGCAAGATGTTCTATGGCATGATAGGTGATGGAATTGAATGGAGCTTGATGTTGTTTTCCTGCAAGATAGTTAGAACAAACTAGCAAAGAGGAAAGAATATGAGGAAGACTTCTTACTTGAGAGAAGTGCATTCTATCATAGAAGTACAAAGAGAAACCTCAAAGGAGGAAATAACATCAAGGTCAAAAAGGTGACCCTTGTTAAAACATCTAGGATTAACCTTTCCATCTCAAGAAATGAAATAGGATTTGACACTATCTTGGACCTAAAACTCTGCCTTAATTTGTTGATTCAAAAGATGATAGATAGACAAGAGATTAGAAGTCAAACCTAGAACATAGAGTACATCGGTGAGAGAAAAACTTCTTGTTCCAAGAGAAATGGTGACAATACCAATGCCTTCAACAACATATTCCTTATCGTTAGCTATCTGTATGAGATCACCAGTAGGTTGTCTAGTTAGAAAATGAAACAACTCTTTATTTCCAGTCATATGTTTGTTGGCACCAAATTCAATCAACCCAAGTTCCCTTGATGAGGGAGTGGTTTGGGAGACTGGGACTAAGTTATAATTAACACCACAATTTGTAGAAGTAGGTGTATCCTCATCAGATGCCTCATTTTGTTGTGTAGCAACATGTCCTATTTATTGCGTATGACAAGGACATCCTCTTGGTTGTTAAGAATGACTTCAACTGAATGGACCTTCTTTACTAGAAGTTCCTCGTGTACGGATATTGTACCAAAAAGAATTGGTATCATGCATCTCAGTATGACAAATATGACACCAACAATTCCCTTTGAAAGATTATTGCAAATGTCCTTTGGAAGGTTGTTGCAACTGTGAAAATTTCTTTTGAGAAGGTGGTTGCTTTTGTGAGGTTCCTTTTCAAATATTCTTTCCTTGTTCTTGTTAAGAGATTAGAGATTTCTCTCCAGAATCATCTTGTAAAGACTGAATGGCCTCTTCTGTTGAAGCAAAATCACCAATTCCTCAAAAGATGATTTATGTTTGGTGATATTCAAAGTCATGACAAATGTCCCAAATTGTGAAGGAAGGTACTGAAAGGTGATCAAAACAAGAAATTTTTCTTTTACTTTCTCAACAAGGGCAATAATTTTTGCTCAAAGAGTAGACACACAATACAAGAAGATCTCAAACTTCTCACCTTCTTGCATACTAAGTGTATGAATCCTAGACTAAAGAGGGATAATATTAGTATGATTCTTTTCCTCGTAGATAATGGAAAGTGCATCCCAATTTGCCTTTGATGTTGTGGCATCTCAAACATACTATTTAACTTCATATGTGATGTTAAGTGTTAGCAAAATCAAGGATCTAGTATCAACCTTGTCAAACTTCTTATGCTCATCAACATCATTGGGACATGTGATGGCCACAAAAATAATCTCCCATGATTCTTCCAACTAATGAATCATGCACATTTTATTCTTCTATTGAACATAATTGGAACCCTTAAAAAGTTGTCCATCTAAATGTAGAATCTTTGGAGCAGACATGATGAACACCAAAAACAAAATATATTTCACAAAATAAGATAATTTATATTAATAGTGTAATTTCATATACAATCTTATTGAGATAAATACATTCTTCTATGAATGGTGAGAATGATTTAGGTGAACATGGTAGGAAAATTCTATGAGATGGGGATGCTTATGAGGGAATTCTACCTCATCTTCAACATTAGCATCATAACCCTCTTCAAGTTGCACACATATTTTTTGTGCTTGATAGCATACATCAAAAGTGAAATATTCTAGAAGGTGATCCACTATTGTGAATCTCATCTCACAAACAAAACAAAATCTACTACTATCTAGAACTGCATTTTGGGCACCATGATTACTAATAATGCTACTGGCATCGTCAAGAAAATTCTACACTCAAAATAAAAACAAGTTGTCTCCTCTGCAACATAGAAAATCAAGAAGCCAAACCTTCATTGGGTTATGTAATGCCCGCCAAAATACCCTAGAAAGTAACTATTCTAACTAACAAATAGAGATTTTTTTTTAAAATCATCCACTAATGCCACATGCAAAGATACATCTACACTTATGCACTAATTCAATATCTACCAAAATGTATATAACATTACATTATTCATTAAGAAAGTATCCAATCATCTATCAAATACACATACAAAATAGTAACATAAACAAATGAACATATTACGCAAGAAGAAATAAATACAACTCACGTTCATTCATTCCCTAGGGTATCTCAATGTCATTACTTAATTAACAATAACTAATAAGAACATCCATAATCATGATTTCATTAACATCCATCTCATTTAGTTCCTAATCAATTACTTCCTAACATGAGAATGCAAATCCCGCATATCCCCATTAACTCTTGGATTCATTTTAAAGCACCAAAGTAAATATTCCCAATTCCCTTTAAAAATCCATCTATCATGATAATGTCATCTTTCCACATAGATTACCATCTAATGCAAATCTAGTTCATTTTCCCTTAAAAATACCATATAGCCTACAAGCTGCTCATTTATATTCATATTCTAAAATAACCATTATTAAGTAATAAATTCATTTCAATCTAATACTTTCACTTATAGGAATACACGAATCATTAAACATTCTCACTAATATCCATAGATACACACAAGATAATCCAATCACATCACTTAACCATTTATCTACTATCCAATCTAAAATTACATACATAAGGAATATCCATTTACAACAACATAATATGACACAACTCATCATGAACTTGACCTACTACAAGTCCTATTACAAATCATCACAAAATACTAATTACATGATATTTCCTTTACAATTACATATTTCTCATGATATAAGGTACATGATTCCAATCTTAATTAAATAGATAATACTCCAAAGATCCATCAATATGAAGAGAAGATATAAATCCACATCAATGCATGCTAGCATTCAAAGAAGCACATCCCAATGGAATAAGGCATCAAACCACCCAACCATGTGGAACCATAAGAAACCACCCCCCCTCCCCCCAATGGTAGGAGATGAAACAAGGTTCCAATTAACATTGTAGACCTAAGAAGACACATCACAACCAAGGGACTCAACATGACACCCACAAAAGATAAATAACCAATTAGCAATAAACCAAATCACATCATGATTAATCATACATCAATAAAATCCCAAAGGCATACTCAACAATCAAGGCTTAAGGATCATGGACACATGTAGGGAAGGAGTGTCACCACATGCTATCCTCACATAGAAGGGGCCAAGCCACACTTCGATATACGTGTGGAGTTGTCTCAACCTTGGAGAAAATCAAGGGAGTTTGGCTTACCATCTCTATGGTCTTTCCAAACTCATCATGAGTCCCTACTCAAGGGATATAAGGTTGGGTCACTGTTAGCCCCCCTTACAATTTTTCATTTTTAATGTTCAAGCTTGCGGGTTGCCTTATGGTATCTTTATTTCTTTTGGGTCTTTTGTAATCCTTTGTTTTGAACTTAAGTCGTTGAACTCTTAAAAATAGTTCAAAAGGTTCAAGGTTCAAGGAACATTTTAGAAAAAGGTAATCAACGGTCTTTGTCTCCACTAAAGCAAGCGTGTTATTGTTGTGCGTTTTGAACTTTGAACCCGTGAACCTTTTGTCTTTTCAGTTCAAGGTTCAAAGTGTCTTTTGTAAGTCATGGTTATGTGATGTTGCTTAACAAGCTAATGTCAATATGTGTTAAGTCGGTATTGAATTTTAACCTTGAACCAATTGTCTTTTCGGTTCAATGATTCAAAGGTTCAAAGTTCTTGCTTGATAGTCATCATTATTGCTCGTTCCTGGTATTGTTTTGTGCCGCTAGTTCATTGTTGTACTTTCTGGTTGCACTTGAACCATTTAAATCTTCATGAGATGGTTCGAGGTTCATAATTTTTGCTTGAAAACTGATTCTAAGGCTTTTGTTAATACTGAAAGTGGCATGACACGAAGGAATATTCCCAGCATCTAATAGTTTAAAATTTTAAACATGGAAAGAAATCATGAGAGCATCAACTGTTTGTGTATAAGTAATGGATAATTAAGAAGGTGTCATATTTTTAGTCATTTCACTGTTACTTCACATGCATAAGTGAATGATTATGAAGCGTGTGTGGTTTTATTGATATTTTCTTGTCTGTTCAAAAGGAATATATGAATTCATCTCCATAATTTGTAAGGGTTGCAGCTGCTATAATTGAGCAAATTGGAGGTGCTGAAGGTAAATTCAGGTTTGATTTCTTATGAAGGTTTCCAGTTTCATGTTGGTAACGGGTAAGTTCAGACGATTCCCCTATGTTGTATTTCTTTAGTTCTGAAGATTTATCAGTGTAGGAAGAAAATCTTTAGCTTGTTGGAGTAAAACTCTACCTTGTTTTAGAATTGATTGGTTAGAAATATAGATAGGCAGTATGAGGCCGATATTGCTGAAGCTTGGTCAGACCTCATGTCTAGTAAGCATGTTTCCAGAGCTTGAAGATACTTCCTTCGCTCACGTTGATTTAGGAGATTTCCTAGAAAGATCCAAGAACCCTCAAACTCGTTCAATGATGGAGAAAATAGTGAAAAGTGGTCTTGTTGAAGCTGTTGTATTTACACTTGTTGCACCATGTCCAGATTTGGTGATTTCTTTCATGAATAGGTATGATGCAGAGAATAGATGTATAAGAACTAGTAATGGTGAGCTGCTAGTTAGTATCAACAGAAAAACAATAATGGCAATGATTGGAATCCCACAAAAGGAATTATATGAGGATTGGACTATTGGGACCTCATACACCTACTTCTCAAAGAAAAAGAGTATGTACAGGAGTGTAATTTTTAGAAATTGGCTCCTCAAAATTCAAAAAGGAGGGTCACGGCTGCCAAAGCCCCTGACTAGAGAGCACTTCATCACAGAAGTGCGAGAAATTGTGATACTTTTGAATAGGCTGAAGGGAAATTCACACTCCTTTTACTGGGAAGATTGGATGTATTTTTACATTCAAGTGTTGTTATCTGGTGAAATATATCTTGATTGGGCTCAGGTAATTGTCGAGAGACTTCATGAAGGCTTGAGTAACTTTGCGGGAATGTCTAGCTTTTATATGTCCTCTTACCTTTTCTATATATTAGTGTGTACAAGAGAATGGCCTAGTTTGCTAAATGAATCATGGGTGTATGGCACGAAGGTATATGATTATTATCCTTTGTTACAACAACAAAAACTTGTAGAACAAACTGATAGATGGAATGGTGCCTTCGCAGGAAAACTTGCTTTTGAGCTTCGGGGTCATGTGAACAAGAGGATGTCAGATGAAGCAATGGAGTTTATAAGTATATATGGTAGCTTCTTTATTCAATTTCCTAGGTTCACCTACCTTCAGGTAGGTAGTTTCGAAGGTCAACCATTCAAGCTACCTAGGTATGCCTTTGACAACTATGTGCTTATAGAGGTGAGCAAGCAACTAGCTTACATTGATAAAAGGTTGGGAGCAAAAGGTGAATCTGGAGTTGTCTTCCCTATTGAACTTGGATACTACAGCTACAAATCCATATCTGATGCTCTAAATTTGGAATTGGAATTTAAAAAGATGAACTTGCAGCTTTATGTTGCAAGATGTAGGTTTGATAGTAGAGGTTATGCCATTGAAAATCTAAATGTGGACAACCACTTTTGTCATGAACCTCAGTTGAAGGATTATTGGGAGAATTACAATGATGAATATGAAGTAAGAAGAAGACTGTGGTCAAGGTTTACTTTGCAGGAAATAATCACCATGAAGCTTTCTATCAATATATCCAAAGTGTAGGAGGATACAGGGGAAGATATTCGAGATCCTAAGTTCGACATAGAGGTTCAAGGAAAGCCAATCCTTGAGATTGATTGGAATAAAATGGAAGATGACAATATTCAAGCCAGAACTTTTAATTTTATAAGAAGAACTGAGAGATGGTTGAGAGATCAAAAGTTTAAGAAGGGGTCGCTCATATCCTCACATGAACTAAGATTTGATTCACACATTGTGACTCAATCTCCCATTTCCTCTACTAATGAAATTGTTAATGTTACAGGTGGTTCAAGGCCTATTATTGAAAAAATCCAACCTAGGAGATCAAAGAGGTTACCATTAGGCTCTACAGCCATGTGAGTAACTCGGTCCAGTAGCAAGAAAAAGAGTAAAGAGCCCATATTGAGTCAGATTGTAGTGGACCTAGATCCTAGTGAAGAGGTAGAGGCAGTAATGGATCAACAGGATTTAGGTGAGCCTACGATGCAGGAAATGGACATAAGAAAAGAAACAGAGAGCGAACTGGATACCACGAAAACCCTAGCTATTGTCAATTCACCAGATACTCAGATAACTCCTCCACCCAAAGAAGCTGCGAAAAAACCATGATGGTTGGAAGCTGTTGTTGGGAAGAAATGAAGTGTTGTCCCAATTACAATCCCTATAAAAGACATGGTCAATAAATGTCTTCGAAAGGTATCCAAGCCAAAATGACTCAAGACATAGACAATGCTTGAGGTGGATGAAGCAACAAGTCACTGGATGACCAAGATAGCCAAGCGTATTTCAGATAGAGATGAAGACCAAGCTATTGAGGAGGACTTCATAGTTGAAAAAATAGATCTGGGGGTTTCTTCGCATGTCGTCGATGTTAAACATTTGGAGTCTTCTACAAAGAGAATAATTTCTAGAACATGGAAGGACAAGAATGATAAAAGGGAGTTGAAGAAAATTGTCACTCAGATGGCTGAGTACATCAATGCCATTCACCATCCAAATCCCCAATATTTATCATAGGTGTCAATATCTTTTGATCCCAAATCTCTGGCCAATCAAAGGATGTTGGACCAGGTTCAAAGAAATAGAATAATCACAGAGATGTTCAATAAATGGTTGGATCTTATAATTCAACAACGATCAAACTACATCGTCAGTCTGATAAAGGTTTATAAGGATGTTGAGACTGTGAGCAAGGAGTTGGAGTTAGAGGTCGTGGCCTTGGAGAAGGAAAGAATCAAATGAGTGGCATTTCTTGCACAAATGGATGACATACAAAAATATGTAGTGATGAAGTTCCTAGCCAAAAAACCAGTATAAAGCTTGGATGATACTATATTATATGTATCAATGGAAAATGTGGAGTGGCGTAATTCAATTATAAAGTAGGGTCATGAAGAATCCACTAAACTGCTTAAGGGACTGGTAAATTTAATTGGTACAATGCAAAAGGATCTCAAGTGCATTGACATCTAGCTCATGAAAGACGATGTAAAGATGATTGAAGTCACTACAGATATGACAAATATCTTCCAAGAAAGGATACAATTCATTCAGAAGACAAAATCCTTGACTTTGGATGATTTTTCACAAGTAGTCAGGATCGAGTCAATGCCTGCGGTCTATCCTTATTATTTGGAAGCACACAAGGCAAGGGTGGCACAAGTGAATATGGAAAAGGAAGAGTGGAAGCAATGAATCCAACACATTGGACTCCCCTACTTACAGGTCATCCTGAACTTATCGACAACACATTTAGAATGGCATGGTGTGAACAGTTCGAAGGCAAAGCAGGATAGACCAGTAACTTCCTCTGCCACGGTGGAGTCATGCTTGATTAGGGAATGAGATGTACACCTCTCTGTGGCTGTTATTTTAGTTTTTTTCTCTTTTTTTAGCAAACGATTTCTTTAACCTATGTTTAAAGAAAAAGTTTTAATTGTTATGTAAAAACTACGAGCCTGGAGGCTATTTAAGCTAGGAAGTTTGTTTTCGCTGAGGCTGGAAAAACTAGGATTTTTTGAGCAGAAAACAATATCTGTTTTTCTATGAATTTCTTTAAACACAAAAGATTTATTTATCAATTAAAATGATTATGGTGTGCTCTCTTTGAAACTGTGTGTTTAAAGATTGACAATATTTCTTGGGAAACTTGTTATGTGCATGATAGCATTTTTTTTATCAGTTAATTCTATGTTTTCAGAATTCATTGTTATTATTAATTGTTAGTTGATCCATTGTGGATTGATTTATGCTGATCCCCCTTGTCTTGTGAGGCATAAGAGAGTATCGATTAGAATCAATACTGCTATGCATTTTCTATGCTTTAAATTTATGAAATGAACATGTCAGAGAAACAGAGTCATTGAGCTCTTATTTAATCTTTAGAATATTCTCTTTGTTTTATGATTGAAGGCATTCTTTTTGTGTTGATGGATGAATGCTAAATCCTTTCTATGCTTTCTGGTTAAAACTATCTTCATTTCAAAGGTTTTCTGTATAAAATTCATTGCAAATCATATGAGAAGCTGCCCTCTAATGCAGAGGATGGATTTTGATTAGTTCATCTAGCTATTGGTTAATTTTTGTCCTTTCATTAAGGAGTGTACAAGAGTCATATTACTATTAAGAGAAAACAAATATGACAATTTCAAGAAAGGGACAAATTTGTTAACCAACAGTCACCAAAACCAATTTTGTTATCTTGATTAAGTGAATCCTAATTACCCAACCCACTAATCAAATTATTATTATTAATACTTGCAATTTAAAGGAAACCTCTCCATGTGGTTCCATGACAAGTCTAGACCCTAAGCATCCTTACAAGCAACCTCTTAGAAGCCTATTTCTCATGATCTTGATCCTACACATGCAAGAACCCATTCCCCGTATCCATGAACCAAGAGCTTAGGGTGAAACATGAATCACAATAACATCATGAAGGCTCTCAATGAGAATTAAATCACAACAACAACATCACTGATATAAACCTGAAGCATAACATGAACTATAATGCTGACATGCAAAACAAGAGCCTCCATAATCAAAAGGATAACAATAGTCAAGAGTAAGGAATACACCATCTTAATCATCAATATGCAAATAAAATCCTCAACAATGAGGCAAATCCATCTCACTGGAACTCATATACAATCAACCTCAACAATAAGGCATTCTACTTCTTGTTGGAGCTAAACACATATATGCATAATTCTCAATGACAAGGCATCAACCATCTTCCTAGAGCCAAAATAAAAATGAAATACCAGATTTGGGCCATAAACAGAATCAAGAATCTCAAGAACATCCACACATGCCTCTAGTGTAAAGCCAAAATCCGAAGGACAAAGACTGACAAATTGGAAAAAAAATGCAAAATGGCACATCCATGGTGTAGATTAGTGCATCCATGGTGCATATTGGTGCATAGAGGCCATTTTGTAGTTCATATCTTCCTTTCTACAACACATATAGAACTTTTTATAGTGCATGGTGTCAAAGACAAAAAACATGCCAAACGAAAGGAATTAAGTTACGACACTGCCTAGAAATGATCATAGACCCACATAAGCACACAAATTCACTTCTAGAAGGTGTGTAAGGCCAAAATAAATATAAATAAATAGATAAATAGGATAAAATCATATAAATGAAATTTAACATCATTTCCCAGCACCTCCTACACACCGACATACATAGACTTGCCCATAACTCAAAAGATAACACCAAGAGATATGATAAGGAAGAAAGAGAACTTATACTCCATATGAAAAGAGAAAACAAGGATTGAACAAGTCCACAAGGAGGGAAATGCAAGAGACAACATACACAGACAATATAGAATTATAATTTATTGATAACTTCTCATATGCAAATTTTACCAATAATAGTCATTTATGTTCATATATAATTTGAAACCCCCAATATCTATAATAGAAACTATAAACACAATTATTTCTCCTTGCAAACAATACTTCAACAAGAACAAAGAAAATAATTCCTCTTAAAAAAAAATGCAAGATGAAGGTAAAGCTCCAACCTGGAAAAATAAAGTAATGGCAAGGAAATCTATAGAAGAGAGAGTCCCAATCTAGCAACTCCAATCAAGAAATCTTCAAATCCAATCAAGAGATATTCAGCAAACCAATAATCCAAGCCAAAATCTCTAGCAAAATTTAAAATTCATCGAGAAGCCAACCCCAACAACGGACAGAGAAATGCAATAAATGAAAATTGCAACCAAAACTATAGAAAGATTTCAACCAATCAAAATATTCCAATAAACTATATTATTTGCCTACCATGCATAGTAATGAGGTACATATTATAAAATAGTATTATTTACTTATCCCCACAAAATCAACCAATAGGATAGAAGGGTAGGTAATAAATATATTTATAACAATTAACCAAATAGTAATAAGAGAAATAATAAATGAAAACCATTAAATAAAATAACCTCATGGGCAAAATAAAATACAAAATCCAAATAATCAAATAAACCAAAGTCAATATAAAATAAATATCATAACTAAATATAAAATCATAAACCATATAAAATAATTAAATAATTAAATAAATAAAAAAATATTCAAGCCTCATAAAAC
Organism: Cryptomeria japonica; assembly: GCF_030272615.1. Lineage (NCBI taxonomy): Eukaryota > Viridiplantae > Streptophyta > Pinopsida > Cupressales > Cupressaceae > Cryptomeria > Cryptomeria japonica. Next base: position 514,413,293 of record NC_081415.1, read on the forward strand.
TATAATTAAACAATACAAATGAATATTAAATCTCCATAATAAATTATTCAAATTATAATTAAATAAGTAAGCTATAATAATAAATAAATTTTAACACTATTAAACTATATTAATCAACCATTAATTAATTATATAACTAAATACACACAATGCCACAAGGCAACTCGACGCAAAGGTCTAGCAACACACTGCAAGACACCACAAGACAACTCAACTGAGACACTAGATTGAGTAGGATATCAACTAAGACCTAGAGTCTAAGGAAGAAAAATTATGCCATGTCCAACAACTTGTCATTGGGACAAAACACATTTAGACGTATGAGACTAGGTGGAGTCGATGTCTAGTACCTGCAATTCTTGCAACCACCAATAACCATGAGACAACATTCAGAATAACACAGACATATCATAAATGATCAAACAAGTGATAGAGAATCACAACGTCATATAATGCTCATAATGAGTGATATGGCATCTTCTCTAACACTAATACACTAGAAGACAATCACAATCATCATGGCATCAACTCAATCATCATGGCATCAACTCAACCATCATGATCATGAAATAGAGTTAGCATAGCCAAGATATCATCAAATTACCATAAGCAATACAATCCATCATGAACAATGAGCACATATTAGATAATCAAGTTAATCCATCATCATAATAATCCAAGACATGTCAATCATCCATAAGATTCATCATATAATATATATCAATATAAAATTTATATCATCATCCATAGCATCTAATCACATAGATAGAATCATAAAAATTAATCAAGATATCACACAAGAGTCTATATAAGTCTATCAATGCATAAATCTAAGGATAGGTCAAGGAGGGACACTACAAGTTATCTCCTTCATGTGGGTTATCTCCTCTACAACACATCAACGAAGATCTTCAACAAATAGAAAGTATATTTTGAGGAATTGGTTAATCTACTTCAACAAGAAGAGGTCATTCAGTCTTTACAAGATGATTTTGGATAGAAAGCTCTAGTCTCTCAACAACATCGACGAAAGAAGATAAACCTTCACTAGGTTATCTCCTCTGCAACATAGTCAATGAAGATATTCTTCATGAGGGTTATTTCCTTTGTAACACTACCAATGAAGAATGTAATAACTTGTCTTCTACCTCATAGACCTATACAAAACTACCAAACTTGGCACAGGTTATGATGAAATATAATGCCTGGATGTGATGAAATAGAACACTCCTTTCCTCTATGTAGCCTATGAAGAAATTAAACTATCTATTCTTCCAATGATGTCATTTTCTCTGATACCAAATGTAAGCATAAAATATATTTAGATAAAGGCAATATGATAAAATATGTTATTAGCTAGAGCTAATATATACAATAAATGAAGTAGTTACCACCATTGAAGGAGCGATAGATAGGTACCATTGTGGAATTGTAGAAACAAAAATTAGAAATAATGACAAATTACACTAACACATCAATTTCGAGAATACAATAAAATTACCCCTCCAATGAAGGGAAAGATAGAGACAACATTCCCCACTTTAATGAAGTATCATCATAACTACTTAAGTGTGTTTGAATCTAGAAAATAATCTAGTGGAAAAAATAAACACATCTCCCCTTGGGAAGAAAAGTCTAGTGGTGCATGGAGAATGAACTCCATATCTTTAATACATTGAGAAGGAAGAAGTCTCAACAATGAAAGCTTAGAAGTAGGGTCAAATTATTCAAGAAATGTCTCATCAAGACTAAAAAAATCCTCAATCAAGGAAGAAATAAAAAATGAAAGAGACTCGAAATCATTAGCCAATGTAAAATTTGTAAAGGGATTAGATACTTCCTCAAGCATGTATACCAAATTTAAAGTAGAGGAATGAGAGGCCAAGTCTACAAGGCCTGAAATATAAAATATCAAATCTAAAAAAAAAAAGCTCTTGTTGCATTGAAGTCCTAGAATCCATGTCAACTATAAACTTGAATGTAGCAAATAATGGAGGATTCGTGAGAAGATCAACAAACCCATCAAGAGGAACTTCATTAATCCCCATACTAGATCTAGGAGTCAAAGGAATATAAGAGTCATCTTCATCCTCAATAAAGTCAAAAGTATACACCCTATGTAGATGATCAACCCTACCCATTGCAATAGTAGCATCAATCAAATCATAAATGTAAGTTGCATCTACAGTGAACTCGACTATTCTGGCATATTGTGTAAGCTAGTAAACTAAAATTAGATTATGTGCTATTATGAGAACATGAAAGACATTAGGCACAACTATAGCACCCAAGTCAACATCACCTACAGAAGCAATTGGCATATGTTGATTATTCACAGTCAAGAGAATAGGATATGGTGGAGGACCTAATGAACTTGGAATCATGTTGTTAGCTGAATTAGAAATGTGTTCTAATGCACTTGATTCAAGAATAAAACCAATGTTCCTAGTTGCATGGGTGGTAATCATGGCATAGCCCTTTCCTTTGAGATGAAGATATCTATCCTCTTGTTTGGAAAAAAATGAACTCAATTTAGGAGTAGAAATGTTATGCAACTTGAGTAATTGTCTAAACTCAATTTTAACCTTCTTGAAGCAAGTTTATTCATCACGTCCAACTTTCCTGAAAAAAACACATAAGGGTTTGCCTTTTTTAATGCAATTCTAATCATTATGATCAAATTTATTACAAGGAGAACATTTGGGTCTCTCCTTCTTAGAATTTTCCTCTTTGGAAGAGAAAGGTCTTGTTCATGTTATTCCCCTCACCCTTGGAGGATTAAGCCATCAAAGAATGACTCTTAGGAATAACATCCATCTGAACCAACTTGGCCTTGTCCCTAATCAATTCATGCCAAAACTGATTGGAAGAATGTATCTTATGATCTTCCCTCGTAGCATCTATAGTAGAGTAGAAAATAAAATCAAACACTAAAATGGGACCTTGAAGTTTAGACAAGATATGAAAAATACACTCCTTACTATCTTTTTCATGTCCTTACCATTTTAATTGTGATAGTATCAACTTGAAATAGGTTATAAAATCCTAAATTATGGGAAATGCATTTAGAGTTAATGAAGTGAGATTGTCTTGAAGTTGCAAGATCCTAAGCTAGTTGACCTTTCTATACAACTCTCTAATATTATCCCACACCTCTTTCGATTTTTTATATAGCAATATGAAACATCAAATTATCAAATGCACATGGAATATGATGAGTCATTTCCCTTCATCTAGCTTATCTAATGGATCGTGCCTCTACTCTTGCTTTTGGTGTTGTCAATTGTGAATTATAAGAACCATGACCTAATATTGGTTAACAACCAATTTGACTTTACTGTCTTATCTTTTAATCTTTCCCCCTTTATTTTCTTAAATAAATTATTTATACATTGATCTTATTGTGCTATTACTTTACCTCATGTTCTTGTGTAGATGTACACCATCTACTACGCATGATTTTCATAGAAAATTTTATCCACTTCATGAAATTATTATTTTATTTTTGAAAAGAATGAAAACCTGAGGTCTAGATTATTTTCATTTTCTTAGAGTGCTTCTACAAACCATCTCACAAATTCCTATTTAAAAGTTGTAAAAACCTTCCTTGTTACATTACAGTTCATGAAGTTGTAAACAACTTCCTTGTAATATTATTTGAATATTACCAACTTATATGCAATTCATAGAAAGAAGCTCAATATAATTAAATGGATTTCCAACTTAATAGGTGTATTCATGGCGAAAGGGCTTATGCATGAGCTTTAAATAATAGGATTAAATCTATAAAATGTGGGTTTTCCGTTGGGTATTATAGCTAATATATGTAGGATTTTCTCTCTCAGTCATTTTTTGGAATTGGATAGATCTCACTTTTGATTATTAGTTTTCCAATTCCTAAACTATAGGGTCTTTGATACCTTTTTACTAAGGGATTATATAATTTAAATCTATTAAAATTATGTGTATTATAAATAAATAATATAGAGTACAAAGTTGTTCAATGTGGATGCTTTCGCATTCTTCACTCTTCATGATGTCTATAACATTAGTATTATCATTCTCATGTATATTTTTTAATTGTGATTGAATGTGAAATTGATTGTATTTATTTGGGGGACTATGAATATCCTAATATATTGACTTTTTGTGTATTATGTGACATGTATTAGTTGAAAGAAAGATTGAAGTTTTCTCAATATAAAATGTTATATTTGGATGTGAAATCTTGATTGATTTGATATTAGATTGAATAGAAAAAACCAATATAAATAGAATAAATGCAATTGTTCAACAACTAAGTTCCATTTGCCTGATAATTGCCTGTAAAACTAAAAAATATAATATGAAATATATGCTAACATTGACTCACATTGTATGGGGAAGCTAAGGGGAATCCTAGGTCGGTAGGTTGTGGGGGAGTTTCATGTGATCACAATGGTAGGCTTGTCTCGGTAGTGGCACTCCCACTAGTACTCAGACAAACCACTTTGCTAATGAAAATGTAGCTTACATTGGGCTTCAACTAGCTATTCTTGGAGGGCATAAAAAGGTATAGTTAGAAAGTGAATCACTTAATATAACTAATTGGTTGAGTAATCAAACATTTAATCTAGGAATTCCTCGTTATTATTGCCAAACAAGACGAAATTTGAATAACCCATGTTTTTCGAGAAGGCAATAAGCCTGCAGATTACATGGCAAATATTGGTGTTGTATATGAGGAAATCAAATGGTGGAAAGAAAGGGAATCCTTCCCAAAACACTTGTGTGAGCTGACATAAAGGTGGAGTGTCATTAATTGTACACCCTTCCTAGGGTGATACAATTTCACACTTAGGTTAGCACCTACATTATTGTGTCTTGCATCTTGAATTTCTAATTTCCTTTTAAACATTTAATTAATTAATCTAATAAAATCTAAATTTATATTTCATCACTTCACACATCATAAAATTGGGCCCTTTACCCTAAGTGCCCCCTTTTTATTTTATTCCTCCAATAAATCATTTAATCATAAACCCTAATTATGTCCTATTTTGACCTTTAAGGCTAGATTAAACATATCAAAACACCTTGAAATTAGTTGTAACTTTGGGTTTCACTCTAATATAATCATATCTAAGGGCCTTGAAAATTTGGTGAAAAGTTGGTTGGACCGTGGTAGGAATGCACATGATCCTTGAATTTTTTCCTGAAATTTTGACAGCATAATTCTAAAATATTATAAAGCTTAACCCCGAAAGATTGGAAAGAAATTAAATTCCTAGGTCAGCCTAAAGACAAAATTAAGTCAAAATAAAGATCTAGGGTTTCGTACATAAGAGCTCTCTTTCTTCATTTGAAGGGGACAAAGATCAGTCTTCCTAATAATCTAAGAGTGGGTTTTCAAAGAATAAGGAGCCTTATATGTAGTGAAAGAGAAGCCTATGTGAAGTCTTCAAAAACATTAACCAATCATTTTTCAAACATTCATCATCAATTAGGAGCCCTAAAAACATTGAAGAGTAATAGGAGATCTAGTGGCAATATCTCTCCCTTGGGGGTTGGTATGATTTCATGTTATTTTCATGTCTTTGTATGAGATTATTTACATCAATTTGCACATCTAAATTCATGCTTTAGATCATTTATTATATTTGGTTTGAAGCATTGCCATTTACATTCACATAAATACATTTAGGGTTTACTCTCATGCATAGAGTAGTTCTAGTTTCTTATCATTTAGGATCTTGCATACACACAAGCTTCTAGAACACATATTTTTAGTACATTATCGGCTATTTGTGGAGGTGGAAATCACCAAAACAAGGGTTTTACTAATACAAAACCCCATATAGCCACCCAAACCTTCCCTATTCAGTTGCAAGTAAAGAAACAGGTATCCGGAGGTAGTTTCACATCTGGAAAAGGCATCAACACCACTCAGAAGTCTCAGAAGTGAAGAAATTTGTCAAGGACAAGGGTATGGCACCCTGGTCCTACTTAGGTAAAGGGTGTGGTTCCCTAATTCCTCCATTTTGCAATCAAATTTGATAGGTTGCACACTTAGGACCTCCAGTTTGCAGTGTCTCAGTTGCAACCTCCTGTCTGTAGAAACAGGACAATCGCATGGCACCCTGGTCCAGGTCAGTTTTGTTCAATTTGCAACATCAGGTACACATCTAGAATCCTCTCAGTTTTACATATTTAATATCTCAATTTTAGATCTGCAAGTTTGTACAATTCTGAGTTCATTTATGCTTCATTCTTTATCTCCTAATCTAGTTTATCATTCAAACCCTAGTTTTTCTCATCATTTGCAACAAGAGGAATGGAAACCCTAAGAGATAATCCTTTGCTCTCTCTTTCCCATGAGAAGTAGCCAAAGTCAACTATCTCCCTAGGCTCTTTTGTATTCCCAATGTGTTGGCAAAAGTGGGATTTGATCCTAGTCACCTAATCTCACTTTTCTTGCCACCACATTTTGGTGAACCCGATGTGAATCTGACCTTCTTTAATTATGATTTATGTTCTCATATCTAAGTGTTTTTTCTATTCAAAATTCAAATTTACATTTAAAATTTTCAATTCCTTGCAAGTATCAAAATTTAGAGGTTAATTTTGTTGAAACCCTAATTTTTTAATTCAAAATTGAACTTGTGGATAGCTTAATTTGGATGATTAATTTCTGATCTGAGTTTGAAACACATTTCACTCAAAAATTTCATTTTCTAAATTAACATTTAGAGTGCTTGCATTGGTTAAAATTAAAAAAATTTCCTTCTATTTTGCATATGTTATCATTTGAATGATGAAATTTTTTTGTCATGATGAATTCATTTCGTAAATGTGATAATGGGTTAGCTTCCCTTGTTCCAATTTTTACATCTCTTAAAGAACCTCCTCCTATCTATGACAAAATTTTAGTTCCTAAAAGAGTTTTTACCAATCCCTTTAAAACTCTCCCATGTTCTAAAGATGAAGATAAGAGTGATCTTGACAGTTCTCCTAAAATGTGCCCTTCTCATCTAGTTATCTTAGAGGAAGAGGATGATATCATAAACACCTTTATTAATGTTACTTTACCTTCCCTACATGATTCCTCTCTAAGTGAAAAGGTATTGATGGACATTGACTTATCTTCTCCTCAACTTGGTCTTACCAATGGGGGCATGTTAGTACGACAAGAGGTTATGAGCACTTCTTTCAAAGATCTTCTTCCTAAGCATGAATCTTTGAAGAAAGACGTTCATCTCCCTCCTAAAGAATACTCCCCTCATTAGGTTCATTTTGTGCAAGAAGATGGTATTGTCCCTAATTTTCCTAGTGATGGAACTTCCTCTTTTTATTCCAACAAAATTCCCACTAGAGATGATGCATTAATGAGAAATGCTTGCCCTTCTCCTAGAGTTTTTCTTACCCCTAAATATGCCTTAGAGAAAGAAGATGAAAACATAATAATTTTCCTTAATTATCTCTCCCCTAAAGATCCTATTGAAGACATTTTGAGGAAAGAAGATGATTTGGACACATGTAGTGATTCTCTCCCTCCTAAGGATGAAGAGTTGATGAAAACATTTATACCTTCTCCAAAAATTGGAAATAACAATAAGGACATCTTTGTGCAAGATATTTCGAATACTTTTCCTAATGACCTCACTATTTGGGATGAACTATTAGAAAAAGGTGTTGATTATTCTCTCCCCCATGATAGAACCCTAGCCAAAGGGGATAAAATCATGATTTATAACTCCCTTGAGAGAATCTCACATTCCATGAATCTCAATAATTTTCCCTCTAAAGGTAAATAATCTCCTTCTCCTCAACTTGGTTCTACTCATAAGGATACCCTAGTTCAAGATAAGATGGTTAACATCTTTTTCAAAGATATCCCTCTCATAGGTGAGACTTTAAAGAGTAATTTTGATCCTTCTCCTAGAGAGTTTATTCCCCATGTAGATACTTTGGTGATAGAGAATTATATGACCTTTCCTAAAACATAAATGCCTACCCCTAGTCTCCCTCCAAAAATTGATCTTATCCATGATAATATCTTAGTGCAAGGAGAGACTATCAACAAGTCTTCTAACAATCTTGTTCATTCTTCCTCTAAGGACACCTTTGATATTCCTAAACCATCTTCAATCAATTTAATACATATGAATGAAACACCTAGTAAACCCCTCTTCAAAGTTCAAGGTGCTTGTCCTTCTCAAAATTCCCCACATAAGCCTATCTTAGTGGTTTAAGGTGGTTATGCTAATGATTCTTTTTGCACTTCTAAGAAACCTATTATTACTGTGCAAGGAGGTTATCCTACTAAGAGCCCTTATGAGTATGCTAGTAAAATCACTAGAGAGAGTTATCATACGGTTTCTCATACCTACAACACAAGAAACAATAGGCAACCTAGTCCTCCTCTAGTAATACCAACTTCACTTCCTTCCTCTCAACCTATTCTTCCACAAGCACCTCGTATATCAAATCTTAGCAAGGAGTATGATCTCATTGAACAACTTAAAGTTACTCCTACTAAGATTTCTATTGGGGATTTGGTTCAAACTTCACTTGCTTATCATGGGATGTTATAGGATGCTTTGAAAAACTTAGATGTCCCACCTGCAGTGACACCTAATAACATGTCCGCTTTAATTGATCCTACAAACAAACCCAAAACTCAAATTCTATTCACACAAAATGAGTTACCTTCTCGTGAAATACCACATCAATATGATACTCTTATGATAGTGGTTATTATCAATGATAGTTCTATAAGATGAACCCTTGTGGACAATGGATCCGGACTTAATGTTTTTGGCGTGGACTTATTGGATAAGATTAAAGTGGATCATTCTCTCATCGAACCTTCTTCTTTTACTATTCAAGGATTTGATAATGTTGCTAAACAATGTATAGGTGTCATAACCTTGCTTGTTAGGGTAGGTATTGTTGTGTTACCTACACCTATTAATGTTATGCCTAGTAATTTGACATATAACCTTCTATTAGGGAGGCCTTAGATTCATAGAATGAAAGTTGTCCCCTCAACTTTTCATAGGCAACTCAAGTTTATTTATAAAAATATGACATACACCTTATAAGCTAATACCAAACCTCAAGAACCATTAAAATCTGGATCTTCTTGTTCAACTGTTTCCCATTCTTCTCCTAATCCTTCTACTTCCTCAAGTGCATGTATTTCCTTTAATGATGTTGTTCCTTCAAGTACTCCTGATTCTTCTACTCAATTGGAATATCCTCCCAAGGATATCTTTTCTCCTGAAGAAGTTCACGTAAATGATGATTGGGGATCTCTAGACTTTAACCCTACTTTTGTAGGAGAGTATAGAGTATCTTGGAAGACTGAGAAGGAGAAATCTAGGGAGGAACCTAAAGAGAAACCCACTTTGTCTAAAAAACTAAGTGACCACTTTGTGGCTACTTCTAATTCAAATAATTCTTCAAATCCTTCCTCTAATTCATATCCTCGCTTGAAGATTATTCCCTCTCTTGCTTGGATTTATGATATTGTTGCATGATGGATATCTTCTTGGTGTTGAAGGTAGGTATCCTTGTTCTACTTACACACACATGCACGAGGTTAAGTGGAACTAACGATGTTATCACTCTCCTCCCTTACATGGATCACCCAGACAGACTCTGGGGGATAGTTTTCCATGTCCTCCTCTCCATGGATCACCTAGTTTAGGGGCGAGATGTCCATGGTTCATTTTCTCTTCTCATGGATCACCAAAGTCTTTATTCATGATTTCTATCTTTTCTTCCTTCTCTTTGCATTTGTCTCCATTTAAATATTTCATCTTGTGTTAGAGAGCTCTCAAATCCTTGTGCTCTTTGTTGTGTTGGAATTGAGACTTAGCTCTCTTTCTTACCAAATGATTCTCCATTAATTTTTGATCTTCTATCAAATCTTCTTGTGAGAATTTATGATCAATCTTCTTTCACAATTTGATGTGGTAAATATGATACCCTATTTCGACTCACTGAAATTAGCGAGCTGAAATAGGGGGGGAATATAGCTACACTCAAATTTTCATCACCTTCCTTAGTATACATTTAGGTGATTTGCTAGTTTTATCTAACATGTGGTTTTGTAGGCTATGGATCCTAACTGTGTACTGCAAATACCACTAGGGGCTTCATCTGATAACTTGTGGATATATCCTTTTTCATGAATGTTTACTTTTCTTTACTTTAGCTTGCATATGCAGGTAGTGTCATATGACCACTAAAGTGGAGGCTAAATGTGGTGTCATAAATTGTACACTAGCACCCGCCTTATTGTGTCTTGCATCTTGCATTTCTAATTTCCCTTTAAGAATTTAATTTCTTAATTTTATTAAATCTAAAGTCATATTTCATCACTTTATACATCAGAAAATTCGGCCCTTTACCCTAATTGTGCCCCTTTTTATTTTATTCATTGAATAAAATTTTTAATCATATACCCTAATTATGTCCTATTTCAACCTTTAACGGCTGATTACACATATCAAAACACCTCAAAATTAGCTGTAACTTTGGGATTCACTCTAATATATCATATCTAACAACCCCAAAAATTTGGTGAAAAGTTGGTCAAATTGTGATGGGAATGCACATGGTCCTTGGCCTTTTCCTTGAAATTTTGGGAGCATAATTCTATGATATTATAATGCTTAACCCCAAAATATTGGTCGAAAATTCAATTCCTAGGTCAGCCTAAAGAGAAAATTAAGTCAAAATTAAGATCTAGGGTTTCATACATAAGAGCTCTCTTTCTTCATTTGAAGGGGACGGATATCCATCTTCCTAAGAATCTAAGAGTAGGTTTTTGGAGCATAAGGAGCCTTCTATGTAGTTAAAGAGAAGCCTATGTGGAGTCTTCAGCAATATTCAACAACATTCATCAAGAATTTTTCAAGCATTCATCATCAATTAGGAGCCTTGAAAACATTGAAGAGTAATAGGAGATCTAGTGGCAATATCTCTCCCTTGGGGATTGGTATGATTTCATGTTATTTTCATGTCTTTGTATGAGCTTCTTTGTATTAAATTGCACATCTACATTCATTATTTGGATTATTTAGTATATTTGGTTTGAAGCATTGTCATTTACATTCACATTTACATTTAGGGCTTACTCTCATGCGTAGGGTAGCTCTAGTTTCTTATCATTTAGGATCTTGCATACACACAAGGTTCTAGTGCACACATTTTCAGTACATTATCGGCTATTTGTAGAGGTGGAAATCACCAACATAGGGGTTTGACTAAGGAAAAACCCCATATGGCCACCCAAAACTTCCCTTTTCAGTTCTAGGTACAAAAACAAGAATCTAGTGGTAGTTTCAAATCTAGAAAAGGCATCAACAACACTCAGAAGAATCAAAAGTGTGGAAATATGTCAAGGACAGGGGTGTGGTGCCATAGTCCTACCTAGGATAGCGGCATGGCTCCCTAGTCCGTCCATTTTGTAGTCAAATTTGACAAGTTGCACACTTAGGACCTCTATTTTGGAGTGTCTCAGTTGTAGCCTCCTATCTATAGAAATAGGACAATGGTGTGGCACCCTATCCCAAGTTAGTTTTGTTCAATTTGAAGCATCAAGTTCACATCCTGAATCCTCTCCCTTTTATGCTTTCAGTATCTCAGTTTTAGATCTGTAAGTTTGTGCATTTTTGAGTTTGTTTATGCTTCATTCTTTATCTCCTAACCTAGTTTATCATTCAAACCCTAGTTTTTCTCATCATTCGCAACAAGAGGAGTAGAAACCCTAAGAGAAAATCCTTAGCTCTCTCTTTTACACAAGAAGTATCCAAAGTGAGATATCTCCCTAGGCTCTTTCGTATTCCCAATGTGTTGGCAAAACTGGGATTAGGTCCTAGGCACTCGATCTCACTTTTCCCGCCACTACAAAAGGGATGCCAAAAATCTTGCCCAATGACCAAATATTAATGATGTGATACTTTCAAATGACTAAACTCATTTCTTGTAAGATTCCAGATTGTTCGTGGCAGTTTGGTTTGGTATCTACGGGTTTAGGTTTGAGATTAAAATTATGAATATCCAAAATTGCAAGGACACTCTTATTATGGGGGGAGATAAGAAAAAAATGGATTCATCATTGAATACCAGAAGTGGGAACAAAACAAGGAACTATGGACTAAATTTTCAAATGGTGATCTCACACCATACCTCAAAAATTTGCACGACTAGGATCTCAGGATGACAGAAGAGTTTATGAAGGGTTGGCATAAAGGCCATCTCAGTGCTTATGGTGCTAAATTCAAAATGGATGAGCCTTTCATAGCGGAGATTACTATTTTAAAAATGAAAGGAAAAAAATTCTATAGAGAGAGGATGTTGGTATTTTACACTCTAATGGGAGTAATTGATGTTGTCATTGATGGCAACCAACTAGCAACCAACCGGTAATAGATTTCTCCACATACACCGACATCACAGACATCATGCACCGGCAGGCACTTTCATCGGCATCCAAATCACACTAGAAATGAAGTATACTGACACTCAAGCTGACATGGAATAAAGTTTTGCTTATAAGAATTATATTGTAAATCTAATTAATTATTTGTAAGCCAACTTGGTATATTGTAAACACTCATATATGTATGAGATCTCGTAGGTCATTTTGAAAAAAAGATGATTGAATGTAATGATTATTGTATGAGGTAATATAGTGGACAATGAAGGTTTTGGTTAAGGTATCTGACTGAGCTTAAAACGGTACTGAACCAAGCATTTGAGATGCTATTTTAAGTAGTACATTGTATTAGATTTAAATATCCATATTGTAGTCAGTGAGACTCTTTTGAGCAGTGCGCTCCAGGCAGTTGGCATTCCTACAAGTGCAGGTCCCTATTGTAAGTAGTTTTTATTCATATTGGCTAGTGAGTAAATATTGTGGGTCACAAATCCCACCGAGGATTTTCCCACATTGGGTTTCCTCATTAAATATCTTGTGTTATGGTGTGGATTTATGTTGTCTCTGTTATTTCTATTTACTGCACTATTTCTTGTTTACCGATACACTATTTTGGGTTGCAAAGTTATAAATAAGTTCAAATATTTAATCAACCAGTTAGACACTAATTCACCCACCCCTCCCAGTGTCTTTGGGTATATCATTGAATCTAACAATTGGTATCAGAGCCTGGTCCTCTATTTATAAAATCCTAACAACTTGAGGAAGATTCTGAAACCGGTACAGATGGAGAATTTAAGAAAATAGTTGGAAGGAGCTCTTGAAGATTTTGATGCAGAAAAATTAAAGAATATAAAACTTGAAGATGATCCGAGGACTTCTAAGGAATTCATTAAAGGACTTCAAGAGAACCTGGTTATAGCATAAAATAAGAGTAAAGAACTTCATGAGCAAATGCAGAAACATGATGATGAAAAGGAAACTCTTAGTGATATTGTAGACAAGTTGAGGCAAGAGAACACTAACATGAGAAATGAAATGCAAGACTTAACCATGAGGCTATGTAAGGATCTTGAAGACAGAAAGAAGAATGAATCAGACTTGATTAGGAGACTTAATGATGGAGGTAATGAAAAACTGAGACTTTGTCATGAAATTGATATGCTAAAGACAAATCTGATTCACATGCAACATGATAAAGATGAGCTTGTGAGGCAAGTTGGAATTCTTGAAAATGAGTTGATCACTACAAATGAACACAAAGACAAATTCAAGAAAAGTTCATAAAGACTTGATGACATGTTGAAAAGACAAAAACCTGATGGAGATACAATTGGACTTGGATTTGAACATGGAGAAAGTTTTGGGACTGCAAACAATCAAGATCACATAAACTGGTAAGACAACCTAATGCTTATAAATTTAATGGGAAATGTTTTTATTGCAACAAGTTTGGTCATAGAGAAAATCAGTGCAGATTTAGAAATAATCACAATACAAACTTACCCATTGGTTAATGTTCCAAATGCAATAAAGTTGGTCACAATTCAGAAAATTGTAGAATGAATGTGAAATGCTATGTTTGTCGTAGATTTGGGCATTTATCTAATCAATGCAAAACACAAACTAGTCATGGATATGGAAAATCTATTCAGAGGAATAATATAACTTGTTATGCATGTAACAAGATTGGACATATTGCAAAATTTTGTAGAAGCAGGACTATACTGGCAAACAATAAAGGATCTAGTGTGAAAAGAAAAGAAAAGGTAAATGAAATAAAGAAAGAATTTTCAAAACAATAGATTAAGAAGGGAGATCAGAAATTTGATGAATCTATTAGGCCCAATATGGAAAGATAATGTACTGGGAGGGGAGGGGTGAATCAGTACTCCAAAACTTTTCTTGAATAATAACTTTACTATTATGCATAAACAAAATAGTGCAGTAACATAAAATAAAGTTAAAACAAATAGATAACAATCATACATGATTCACTCCATAACACATATATTTTGGCTACACAAAAACTCTTGGTTAGAGAGAAAAATTGCGGTGGGGATGGCACCCACAACTTCACTACTGCAATAATAAAGAATGCTTAGTTAGACCTACATTTAGCTATTTTTGATAGCTTACCATGTTAGGAGTAACAAGATCTATTAGATCTACCTTGCTAAAGGATTTTACAACATTTATTCTGAATGTTGCACCTGGTTAGAGGCTTTACAATTTATAGACTTGGTTAGAGTATTTTACCCTGTTAAAGGTTTCTCTTTTAACTTCTCAATATTACAATAAAATCATTACAAATATCTACAACTTTACATCTGAAATGCTATAGCAGATTCTATGTGCTCAGAATAGATTACCTTTCTTATAGCATACCTTGGTAACCCATATAGTAACTTGGTAAACCCTTCTGTTTACTTTGTTGTTCAACTATTCTCTGAAAACCTTCTCGGTGACCTCTGTGTCTCTATAACAGTCTTCCTTCATGCATACATGCACACACCTTTAACTCTTAACTCATGCTGTATAAATAGATCTCTTAAAATGGTGATCCAATTCGTTGCTTCGATCTTACAAACAAGATTCCTTGAATGAGTAACTAAACAAAATATTTCATTGATTAGATTGTCCTTGTAATCATACACAATCTTCTGGTGCAATTTCCAATGTAATAATGGTTAGATGTGCCTCGATCTAGTAACATGTTTTCATATGCATGTCCAGGTTCAATGTATCCGGTAACACATTTCACTTGGTGAATATCAACTCGGTGTGTCACCTTTATTGCTTGGTAGTCTCAAAAAGATACTCGGTAGACAGCTAGGTGTATACTGTGTTCTTTGACTGCTTTCCTCTGTAACTGACTAGACTGTGCATACCGACTTCTCTATGTGTACTGACTACATGATTCGATAGTGCAAACTGACTAGAATATATAGTATGACTTTGAATACAAAAACTAATGGAAATTTTATAAGTACTAACAATCTCCCCTTTTGACATTAGTTGAGATGTTTGACAAAAACTACTTTCAAAGTCATAACAAAAATCTATATACTTTGCAAAATGACTATACTTGACAATATATACAATAGTCAATGAAATAGTATATTCAGATATACTCCTCTTATCATTATACTATACATAACTCTGATTTTGCATGCTCGGTTCTGTGCTTGTTTACTGTCCTTGGATATTTTGCATACTCTGCTTGGTATACTCCTTTGTATACAATACTCAAAACTATATTATCAAAACTGTATCACTCCCTAAATATAGTATATTACTCCCCTTTTTTGACAAACATCAAAAACTTAATTTCCATCCGGGGGCGATAACTGATCAAAAATAGATTTATACTTTTTCCGGGCATCAGTGAGTGCAACTGAGAGTGCATCCTTTACACTTTCCATTAAAGAATTTTGTGCTTGAATATCATCCAATAGTGATATTAAGCCATCAAGAGTACTTCCCTCTTGTGTAGTAGATAGGCGTGTAGCTCTGTTAATCTATTCCTGAATTGATGAAAGATGAGGAAGGAATAATGTATGGAGGGTCATTATATCCATCCTGATCTTATGTTCTTCATTTCTGAGTTCTAACTGTTGAGCCATGAGTTGTTGAAGCTTGGTATAAAAATTCTGAACTGAATTGGGCTCTATGGTCAACTTATTGGAGAGATCGGTGATCTCTTTCTCAATTATATCAGTTTTACTATTGATATCTTTAATGAATATGGAAAATGTACAAAGTTTCTGGAATAAATAAAGAATATGCTTGAGTTGAGGGGACAACTCAGCAATGAATTTGACAAGCTTTACTTTACCAATAGCTAGAGCTTTTTGTACCTCTTCTATCATTTTTTCAGTAAGCTCTTTATCTTTTAGCTTGCTCAAGTACTCAGATGAATCAACTCCAGATGTTTCTATTTGGGTAAGGAGTTCATTCAGTTGAATGTGGATGGCTGCATCGGTTGACACTGTTGCTGAAGATAGCATATTTGTGAGCAGTGTCTTTACCTTCTGAAGTACTTTATTCTTCTTTTGAATGGCCATCTGTTTTTCCTATTCAGTCTTAGCTTTGCATAGTTCACTGAAATCAATAAGTGCTTGCCCTTTTAATTTTGAGATATCCACATTGGACAACACTGTCGGTTTAGTCAAATCAACCTTAAAACTATGCTTTTTCACCTTCTTCTCTTTACCTTTGGTTGGTTGGACCAAGACAATAGCTTGTGATGCTTGCTGACCCTCGGTAGGTTGCTTGGTAGATGCAACACTTTGGTCAGTTCCTATAGCTGTTGTGGTCTCCCTGCATGTCTCGGTACTAGGGGTCTCAGCTACAACATTTTTAGTGCTTGACGATGCTTGAGAGGTCTGTTCTTGAGTTGTACCTACTGCTACTTCAGACTTGTGACCTTCAATGCCTTGTGTTGTATCCTTAGGTGCATCGGTAGAGATACATGGCTTGACTGGTGGATAAGGCTAAACTTGTTCTAAGACAGACTCACTAGATACATGTTTTGCATAGGTAGTGCCTTCTATCATTTCCTCCTCCGGTGCTTCTGCATCCATGACATCTTCATCAATTTGAATAGTGTCAGCGGGGTCTTGCTCGGTAGTGTCAGGACCTTGCTCAGTGACATCAAGATCTTTCTCGGTGACATCAACAATTTCAACTTGAGATTGTTCACTGACATCCTTTATTTTGAAGATTTCCTACCATTTTGCTTTTGTCTCATTTTCTACATCGATATATAGCCCATTCATCAATTTTATGGCTCTTTGTTTGACAAGAAATTTAGAATTTTAGGTTGTCAAATGTTCTTTAATTTCTACTACAGACATATCGGGAAATAGATGGACTAGACTTCTTTCTCTAATTTGTTTCTCTGAGTCCATTGCATATTTCCACCTGTTATCAATATGTAAGTACAGGTCACTCGGAAGTGACTTTACTAGTTCTAATGGAGCTAGCTGAAACTTTAGAAGTGTACAAATGACAGTTTCTTCAATTTCTCGATTCTCATCATTATTTCTAGTCTCATACTTGACATATCTAAATCCACCAAATCCACCATATTCTTTAAGATTGGCACAAAATTTTTCAACACTGTGAATATTTACCTTTTTGCTCTTTACAATCTGGAATTTGTTGGCATCTTCTGATTATGTATCACTATACTCTTTTTCCAAAATGAGTCTCCGAGTAGATTTCTTGTAGGTCTTGGTTACCTTGGGAACAGTAACACTCTTTTGTTTCTTACTCGGTGATGCAGCTGATGCTCTTATATTAGGTCTCTTTGTTGGAGGTGGTGTCGGTAGGGCTTTTGAAGTGTCCATTTTCTTTCTTTTCAATACTTTACCCTTAGGCAGTTCAATGCTCAATGTTATTGCTGCCTCTTGAGCTTCTAATTCCTCTTCGGTAATGGCAAGAGTGCCTTTGACAGGTGTAGAGGAAGAGTCTTCTCCAAATTTCTTAGATAGTGTCTTAATCATCTTTGTAGCCTTTCTTGTAGCTTTAGGTACTACAATGCTCATTTTCACCTTTTCCTTAACTTCTTCATAAGTCCCATATCTCAGTTCGGTAGCATGCCTTGGCAATGAAAGATATGCATCAATTTGTTGTTGTGTGATATCATAGTCAATCTCATAACCCATTGGTGGCAAAGATTGAGTCCTTGGTTCTACAACATTCACATAACAGTAATCGGTGTCTACCTCAAAGCATATATCATCCTTATATTTCTCTACTAGCTGTGGTGGAATCCTGTACTTGTTGTGCATCTTTTCTTGAAATTTGCTGAAGTAGTCATCCATGATATCATTGAAATTATCTCCCAATCTCTTGATAAAGTCATTAATTTGATGGTTGATTGGTCAGTGTAGCTCCCAAACTACTTTACCGACTGATGGAAAGAATTTCTCAAAATAGAAAAACATGCATATAAGAAGTGAACCAAACTTCAGTGTATTTGCCGAGTTGTTCTTCTTCAGCTTCCTTATTGTGTTCAGGTTCTCAAACAAGTTTTTCAATAACACTTCACATAAGTCAGCTTTCATACCCTTTTTCACTATTTTGTAGGCTAAGTCAACTGCTGCATAGGGTACACTGTTTTCCCTTGCTAAATGGAAGAAACAGTAACCAATTACTCTAATTGCAAACTTAAGTTCTGCATCAGTGACATTGTTCAGTTTCAGTCCTTAGTAATTAGATTCTACTCCAATTAGACTAATTAACTCCTTCTGTGATATCATCTTTTGTGCTCATGCATGATCATAGATAGGATACCCAGTGATCACATGAGTGATTTCCTTAGTGATTTTGAATGGTTGCTCCTCTAGCCACATGAAATCATCATGAACTCTACTTAAAACAAACTTAACCCACTAGGGTTTGAACACACGGGGATAGGCTAGGGCTTTAGTTAATCCCTTGATTTTGATATGCTCGTACTTGCTATCCATTTTTCCATTGGTACATAGTTCATCATATGTGTCACTGATCTCAACATGATCGAGTTCTTCAACACGACACTTGGTGAAGAATCTAACATCTTTGACTAACAAGACTCTATCTGGGATGAGTGAAAAGGCAGTTTATCATCCGGTTCAACAGTGACTTTAGGAGTCAAAGTGTATTTCAGTGAGGGCTTCTTGACATTCTTGAAAACTATGGGATCTTGGATCCTGGGTGCCATTTGTAAATTTCAGATAAAAGTTAGCAAATTATCCTTAGGGTTTGACGGTTTACAAATAGCAAACGTTTCACACTCGGTAGATAATAGCAATTTGACAAGATCGGAAAACTAGCTTAACAATGTGATGAGATTTGATGTAAATACCTTGGATTCGCTTTGAATGAGGTTTGATCGCCTTGATTCGCTTTGCTCTGCTCTTCTGAAAACTTGGTGAATGAAAATAAACACAAAAATACCTTTAAGTACACAAAATACCTTATCGAGCTTCGTGCGGTTAGGTCAAAACATTAAATGCACTCAGTTCACCTTTAACCAATTTACTCTTTTTTTTCTTTTAACCGAGTAACCAAATTTTCTTCATTTACCAACTTGACAGGCTTCCTGTATTCACCGACTTAACAGGTTTCCTGTAAAGTACTTTTGATAGAATTTCAAACTTACTAATGCATCTTAACTATGCAGATTTTGGATTTAGTACATAATAGAATAGGAAATGTTATGTTTTTAACCTTTAGAGAATGTATTCCCTTCATACCTTTTCTGATTAATTTGGAATAGGTGCACCTAACTCGGTAGGTAAGGTGCTTTCTTCATCTGACATGATTTCCTTCTTTTTCCAAATCATCTTTAATTTTTCTTTTATCTCTTTAGTGTCTCCTCTAGGTTGATCTCTGCAATCTCCAACTAAGTGTCCAACTTTGTGACAATGAAAACATGCCATACTAGGATTTCTCCATGATTTTCGGTTGTTCATTCCAAACCTTATAAAATAGTTGGCACTTATATGTCCATATCTTCCACAACATTCACACCATATCCTTGTATTGCAATCCCAAGGTACTGCTGCATATTGTTGGTAAGGATCTGTGTCAGTTCGGTAACCTCTAGTGTTTTCTCGATGTGCAGACCACATGTAGTTCTTTTTCTTAAACCAGCACTTCTCAGTACTATGTCCATATCTATTGCAGTTTCTACAAAACCCTTTGAATTTTGCCTTTTGATAGTTGTTAATAGACATTGTCCTACATTGATTAGATGTGTGACCATACTTATTGCAATTGTAACAATAATCATTGGACTTAGTGATATTCAGTTGCTTACCTTTTTTGATTTGGCATATGTTGGTAGTATGACCTTTATTTCCATAGTAGTAGTAGATAGGCTTCTTTCTTTTGATGTTATTCCTATTTCCAGCTTGCTTTGATGATTCTCCTCTCTCGGTAGTATGAATTCTTTTATCGATAGAGTCTTTTCCTTTATAACCGAGTACTACATCTTTGTTGGGTCTTCTTGTATTCAGTTGCTCGTCCAACATCTTTGATGCTTCATAACTCTTCTTCAATGTTTCTTTGGATTTCTTCTCTGTTTCTAGTTCATTGATCAATCTTGATACTTCAAGTCTCAATGCTTGATTTTCATCATTCTTCAGAATTGCTTCATGATGTGCATAACCTAGTTGATCTATCATATTTTACTGAATCCCAATTAACCTTATGATTTCATCATTCTTATTAGATACTAAGACTTCAAGTTGTTGTTTCTCTCTTTGTAGATCTCTTGCTTTATCCTCTGCTATCCTCAATGCATCTAGATTTTCAGTCATCTGTGTACTGAAATGTTCATGTTCTCTTTTCATTGCTTTTAGTTGGTTAGTCTCTTTAGATATACTGTTCTCAGATGATGTTTCAATTTTTTCCACTAACTCTTGAGAATCCTGCAAGTCATCAAATAATCTTCTTCTTACTTTCAAAGATTTTTGCATTTGCCTTTGCATGTCTGCAATCACTTGATTTGCATGATCCATCTCTTCTTGCAAATATACAATCCTCCGAGATTGTTTATAGCCTTCCATTGATAAGATCTTTCTCCTTAGGTAGTTAAACCCTTTTCCAAGATTCAAGCTCTAATACCAATTGTTAGGCCCAATATGGAAAGCTAATGTACTGAGAGGGGAGGAGTTAATCAATACTCCAAAACTTTTCTTGAATAATAACTTTACTATTATGCATAAACAGAATAGTGCAGTAACATAAAATAAAGTTAAAACAAATAGATAACAATCATACATGATTCACTCCATAACACATATATTTTGGTTATGCAAAAACTCTTGGTTAGAGAGAAAAACTACGGTGGGGATGGCACCCACAACTTCACTACTGCAATAATAAAGAATGCTCGGTTAGAGCTACATTTAGCTATTTCTGATAGCTTACCCTGTTAGGAGTAACAAGATCTATTAGATCTACCTTGCTAAAGGATTTTACAACATTTATTCTGAATGCTGCACCTGGTTAGAGGCTTTACAATTTATAGACTTGGTTAGAGTCTTTTACCCTGTCAAAGGTTTCTCTTTTAACTTCTCAATACTATAATAAAATCATTACAAATATCGGCAACTTTACATCTGAAATGTTATAGAAAATTCTATGTGCTTAGAATAGATTACCTTGCTTATAGCATACCTCAGTAACCCATATAGTAACTCAATAAACCCTTTTGTTTACTCTGTTCTTCGACTGTTCTCTGAAAACCTTCTCGGTGACCTCTGTGTCTCTGTAACAGTCTTCCTTCATGCATACATGCACACACCTTTAACTCTTAACTCATGTTGTATAAATAGATCTCTTAAAACGGTGATCCAATTCATTGCTTCGATCTTACAAACAAGATTCCTTGAATGAGTAACTAAACAAAATATTTCATTGGTTAGATTATCCTTGTAATCATACACAATCTTCTGGTGCAATTTCCAATGTAATAATGGTTAGATGTGCCTTGATCTAGTAACATGTTTTCATATGCATGTCCAGGTTCAATGTATCTGGTAACATGTTTCACTCAGTGAATATCAACTCGGTGTGTCACCTTTACTGCCCAGTAGTCTCAAAAAGATACTCGGTAGATAGCTTAGTGTATACTATGTTCTGTGACTGCTTTCCTCTGTAACTAACTAGACTGTGCATATCGACTTCTCTATTTGTACCGACTGCATGATTCAGTAGTGCTAATCGACTAGAATATATAGTATGACTTTGAATACAAAAAATAATGGCAATTTGATAAGTAGTAACAAAATCTATCTCTACACTGGTAGAACAGAGTAACCCTCCACCAGTAGGAGATTCTTCATCTAACTAAGAAATAATCCTTAAGGGGTATTGCAGCAAATTGAAAAATCATGCATTTTACCATTGGTTGATGGTTAGAAGACACATTTCTTCTTTACCGGTAGATATGTTAATTTTTCACTTAACCAGAGAACATTTAATGCGGTATTTGCAGAAATTTTTGGTTATATAACATCAGAAAACCCTCATTTTGACTCACCAAGCATTCAATCATTTAGAGAGCACAAAATTGAGCAAGGGAATTCTAAGATGAAGCAGTGAAGTGATTTTCAAGCATTGAAATTTTAGTAAGAGGCATTTATCTTTCAAAATGGCATCTTCATCTTCTGCACCTGAGTTTATTGCGATCCCTACTATGGTAGAAATGTTTAAGCACCCTAGGCCCATGTTTAAAATCATCCCTAAAATTGCCAAGCAAGATGACTTTCTCAGATCATTTTCAAAAATTCTGAATGGAGTTGCTTTTGCCGAAGACCCTAGAATCTACATTCACTGCAACATAGAAAACCTAGGAACCAATGATTTAGAGAGCATGTACAGTGGTGCCATTACTGATGAACAAGGTGTAATAAAACTAGAGCATAAGATAGTTGAAGACCTAGAATTCATTGAGATATTAAACATACCTGAATTTCCTAAGGATGTAGTTTGTCTAGTTCTGAGTATAGTTCATGTGGCTTGACTCTATTTTTAAAATCTCTAAGGAAGCAATCGAGGCAGTTACTGGTTTACCCTCACGTGGTAGTAGGCCCAACAAAACTAAGAAGATACCTATCAAGGGAGTTATGGAGTGAACCGGAGCTACATCTGATAACAGATCTCTTAGGGTTAATGATATTACTGATCCTAATGTGAGATATGTGATTATGGTACTTGGATATAGAGCAACTCATGCTAATAGATTGAATTCAATTTCCATCTTATGTATTCATAATGCATATGAGATGGTAAAGAAGAATGCTAAGATTGATGTTTGTGAATGGCTTAAAGATGAATTAATAGACAACCTAAAAAAGATTAAGGGTGACAAGAAAGGGACATTTCATTTTGGAAACCTTCTTGTGTGTCCAATGCTTTACTTCACCAAAGAGATACCTGACATTGGTCATAAGGACTTTGGATATGACATCTCGGTAGGCAAAAAAATCAAGGAAGCTATCACCGGTATGGACTCTAACAGTGACCAAATTATAATAGATTACTTCAAAAACTTTTAGAATAAGATGAGAGCTAGAGAAAGGTCACCCTAGAGCATAGTAGACAAGTATGACAACCAAATCTGCTTTGTAATTAAACGTGATGAGACATGGATGGAAGTAGTTAGTCCTAGAACTATTTGGGTTACTGAAATGGGTGATGAAATTGATTTACACATTCTGGAAACATATGCAAAAACATTACTTGAATCACCTAGAGAACCAACTAAAGAAACTTGGAGAAATGCTGAGCCCATTGAGAGTGTTCTTACAATGCAAAAACAGAGAAAAAGAAGAGAACCATTTACAAGAGATGCATCCAAGATGGCCAAGGAAGTCAAATAAAATGTGATGAACATAAATGGTATATCTACCAGTGATTTAGAAGGATTGAAATAGGAAGATCATGTTTCACAGATTGTTACTTCTTAAGATACTAACAGTGCAAAAGTTGCAGAGTTCAAAAGAGTAGAGAGCGGGAAGAGAAAATCTTGACCGATACCCTCTCCTTCTCCCAAAAGGACTAGAAATTTGAGGAAGAAGTGATAGGCAGTTAGGGAACCTAAAAATAAACTAACACCAAAGAAGAAACAAACTAAGACACCGGATACCCTGACACCAGAGAAATTGGTAAATGAGATCACACGAGATGGAAATCTTTGCAATGTGAATAAGTACTATCATTCCTACAAAGATTCAAACAAGGACACTATAGAGGCTAGTATAATTTTACATTTAGATTGCTATAAAAAGGTTTTGATTGAAGTTGTAGAGGATCTACCGAATGACTTATATTTAAGGTTAGAAGCTAAAAGAATGTCAGTAATGGAACTGGATAAAAAGCTAAAAGTTGAAACACTATTGGCAGTGCACCCTATAAACTCTAGAAAGGAAATTGATGGATTAATCTCTGAAGAAAACCGATCAGTATTTATCAATGGACATCGGTAAGTAAGCCTAATGGCTGGGAGAGTTAAGGAGATTGCTGATGAGACTACAGATAAATAGCATATATTCATTGTTGAAAAGAAAAAGCAAGAAGAAAGGAGTAGACCGAAAATGGACAAGACCTTTAAGGTATATCAAAAGAATAAGAGAAAAGGAAAAGTTGGTAGTGTTCCTTCAATAGAGATTATAGATAATCTTCCACCTCCAACTCGGGATATCCCACCAATACATTTAGTTAGTCCACCTGGTACGGGAATTGAAAATGTTACTCTTGATAACACTAACCCAGATTCTAAGATTATTTTTTTTGTGAACATTGATCAATAGGATATTAACATTTTTGTAGTTAAGGAAACTATAGAGGTCAAGGAAGATGATGCTAAGGTTAGTGAGATCTTTGAGAAACCGGCACAAGCTAAGCAACTAGAGACTGACATATCGACAGAAGATAAATGAATTAATAATAAGAAACAATCTGAGGCAAAGGTTCATGTTGAGTGTGAGAAATCGATAGTTGAAGAGGTACCTGTACAGACTAAAAAATCAAAAGTAGGGGTACAAACATAGACAAAGGAACTAGTAGAAAATGTAAGTAAAGTGGAAGAAACTGATGGAAATAAGGAGGAAATAGTAAATGTAATTGGTCAAGCATCTGTTGAGAGGAAACCCATAGCAGAACTAAGCACATCTACAGGTGAATTTAGACCCACTAACATAACAAAGGTTCTATTAGATTCTATCAAGAGGAAAACAGATTGTAATGCCTTAACATTTAAGGTTGTTGATAACACAATACCTATCTTAAAAATGATTGCACCTACCTGTAAGATAGATCACATTAATGATTCTTTAGGTAAATTGGACACATTATCCAAATTCATTGCTGATAATGTCATAACTATAGATAAGGTGAATGAGGATACTATAAATGAAAGAGTAGATAAATAGAAAGGAAAATTCTTTGAGAAAACCATCAAAAAATGTAATGAGCATATGTATTCATTAATAGCGGTACTCAACTCAACAATTTTGGAGTATAAGGAGCTATATAGAGAAGCATGTAAACCTTATTGTTTGACAGAGGATATAAATGAGGAAATCAAGAAGACACTGAAAGAAATCGATGATATTGCAAATAATTTGATAGGTTCTTCAGGACTTATCTCAGTTTTGAGCAGGAAATGGTAGTTTTTGAAGAGAAGTTAGAGAAACTTGAGAAAGAGAAAGCAAGGATAAGGTCAAAAGCTCGAGAACTCAAAATTAAACTTGGCCCAAAATTGGATTGTCTCATTACTCAGTGGGTTGAGCTATCAAGGGCAACAGTTCAAGGAGAATGATCACCTAAGCAGAAAATGCACTATCTAACTGACATGATCGAACATATTGAGACCATTCTCTTCGACAACAACAAATTCATGCAGAGCCTAAATCTACTTTTGGCAGACATTTTTCAAATTGTAACCAACTAGTTACAGGCGATGAGGTAGCATTTTTTTGTATTCTTTGATTCTTTTTTACATCCTCTATCATTGATGTCAAAGTGGGAGTAGTAGTATGGAGAAAAATAAGCTATACGATGGAGAAATTAAATGCACTAAATGCACAAAGGAGGAGATCACTTGCTTAGGGGGAGCACACTTCTTTTTATGATTTCATTTTTGGATAGCAGTTTTGGATTTTTCTCATGAGTGTTGCCATCAATGCTAAAGGGGGAGATTGTTGGCATTATACACTCTAATGAGATTAATTTATGTTTTCTTTGATGGCAACCAACTAGCAACCAAACTCCAACAAGCTTCTCCACATGCACCAGCATCACAAACATCATGCACCGGCAGGCACTTTCATCGGCATCCAAATCACACTAGAAATGAAGTATACTAACACTCAAGCTGACATGGAATAAAGTTTTGCTTATAAGAATTATATTGTAAATCTAATTAATTATTTGTAACACGACTTGGTATATTTTAAACACTCATATATGTATGAGATCTCATAGGTCATTTTGAAAAAAAGATGATTGAATGTAATGAATATTGTATGAGGTAATATAGTGGACAACGAAGTTTTTGGTTAAGGTATCTGACTGAGCTTAAACCGGTACTGAACTAAGCATTTGAGATGCTATTTTGAGAAGTATATTATATTGGATTTAAATATCTATATTGTAGTTAGTGAGACTCTTTTGAGCAATGCGCTCTAGGCAGTTGGGCTCCCTGCATGTGTAGGCCCCTATTGTAAGTAGTATTTATTCATATTGGCCAATGAGTAAATATTGTGGGTCACAAATCCCATGAGGTTTTTCCCACACCGGGTTTCCTCATTAAAATATCTTGTGTTATGGTGTGCATTTATGTTGTCTCTGTTATTTCTATTTGTTGCACTATTTCTTGTTTACCGGTACACTATTTTGGGTTGCAAAGTTATAAATAAGTTCAATTATTTAATCAACTGGTTAGACACTGATTCACCCCCCCCCCCTCTCAGTATCTTTAGGACTGTCATTGAATCTAATAGAGGAAGGCTATGAAGGAAGGCATATCAGTTTTCTTCAACAAACAAAGTGAAAGGGATTGAGTGTGGAAAATGGCTGACAACGGCTACAAAAGAAAAGACCTCATGAATCTTTGGGTAGAAATGATGGAGGTTATAATGAGGTACATCACTCTTGATGGCCATTTTGCTAGCATTTTTTCCTATCATTTCACCATTTTAAATTATTTTAAGCATGATAGGAAAATTTCTTTGCCTTTTTATTTACTTTCCTTGCTAGAGCATAGTCTTCCAAATCATGCCAAAAATAGTGAGAACCCTATTTTACATGAGGGGTTAATATTTCTTATAATGGAATATGCCAAAGCGTAAGAGGTTAAGCCATCCTCTATTGTTAACAACCCTAAATCCTTGGCTAGCCCTAATGTGCATGTGGTTTCAGACATCAAGATTAATGAGAAAGAGTTGGGTGAGAAGACCATGGACTCGCATGACCTTCATGTGTTTCATGACCTAGATTATTGGCCTTTGGAGGAAGAGGGACCCCCACAGAAAGTTACTCTCTGCACAAACAGTAGCAGAAAAAATAAACCCCACCCTAGACTTGCAGCTAAAATGTTGACAACCCTCCCTTCTAAATCCCAAGAGTTTGACTCTTAGAGCTGGAAAAAGAAAAAAGTGGGGAAATCAGGTCAAAGGGTAAAGGGGAAAAGTGTTTTCATTGGGTAACTAGTGAAATCACCTTCACCAAGTAGGGAATTAAAGACATAATCAACACCTTTATAGAGAACCCTATGCCAGACAAAACTAAGAAGCTCCTAAGAATGACTCAAAAATTAACTGAAGATGTGAGGGTTATGAGAACCGAGAATGAGTCAAGAATTGCTAATCTAGAGAAGAGTATGGAGGAATTAAAGGGAAATCTCAGGGGTTTGGTGGAAATAAGAAAAGAGGATATGAATAATAGTGTAAAAGGTGTTAAAAAGGTAAATGAGAAAATTGTTGTTCGGAGATTCTAGCTGCTCAGCGGTGTGCCGCCTTCAGCCGCCAAGTTGAAAAAGAAGAATTTGGAGATAAATTCACAAGGGGTGGATATCCAGGTTTCAACTAGACCTTCTACCATGACTAGAAGTAGGAGCTAGGAGAGGAGCACTACAAGATTAATCATGCAGAATCTTGAAAAAATAAATAAGAATATAATCCATAAAAATTTTGAGCTCATGCAAGCTCTTGGCTAGTCTTTTGTTTGTGTTGTTGGCTATTTTGCTCATGTTTCTTTGTTTTTTGTTGTGTGTTGTGGGTTGTTTTTGTTGTTGTGTAGCTAGGTCAGATCCCTTCTAGGGCTGACCTAGTGCACAAATTTCCAAGTGGCCTATTAGCCTTGGCATTTGGATATCTGGGTTGTATGAGTCTAATTTGGGGCAGTCCCTATTTAGGTGAACTAATTGTATGTAACTTGTGATTAAAGTAAAAGTAACTTGTAACTAAGGGAGACTCATAAGTAACTTGTAATGTATAGGTCTGACCCTATCCTTGGTGCCAAAAGTATATGGCCGACTTGAGGTCTATTAGGAAGTATTGATTCATATATATGCAAGGTCATGATTGCATCAATGACATGAATTCAAGAACATGAAGGACATGTAGTGTGCTCGAGGGTGACGATAAGAGCTTATCGTCTATGGTTGGGAAGGCAAAAGATATGATGTTTGCCTATGGTTAACAAGCACTACCATTAAATCAACATGGTATCATAGAGGGTTCCTTCCATAGAGGCTAACTGCTTGAAGGTAGATCATGTGCTTTTGAGGGAGTTCAATCAAAGTAATTTGCAAACTAAGAAATCTAAGTGCAGGCAAAGATGATTACTTGAAATTTGATCTATGAAATACAGACGTGAGAATTGTGAATGCCTTGTGGTGAGTGATGATCACAGAGGTGCCAACGCTCGCCTTAGACTTGGTGCAAATCGAGAACAATTCGCTAGTGCTCAATGACAAATTCATCATGCACAGGTTGGGCCTCATCCCACTCACCTCCAAGTGCGCAATGGAGATGAGCTTCTTGTGTGACTATGATCGGTGCAATGGCATGCAATGGAGATGAGCTTCTGATGTTGCATAGCTATTTTTTGTACTTTGGTTCACTACTGGTTTAATTTTCTTTTGTTTGGTTTTAGGTTTCGGGTCCCTGTAAACCCATTTTATCATAATAAAAAAAATTGACACACATTGTTCCCCTTACTACATTGTTCCTATAAAATCCTAAATTTTATCTAGCCAAGGGATACCCCTTAACGCTTACATCACAAAAATTGTTGATTAGATAAAATAAATACACATTCTTGAGAAGATATTTCTTTGGAGAAAGAAGTCCTAAATTAAAGAGAGTTCCATCAAGCTATAGGATGACCATCAGAAGGGTCTCAAGTCATCAAATTCCTAAATTATTTGACAACAAGCTATATTGAGTTGTGATAGAGCTCTAAAAATATAACTTCACAATACATGTATTCCCTTAAACCTATCATTATTGAAAGAGGATAGCAAAATAACCAAAAATGCTTCTCATGTAAATCATAATCTCAAATTTAGAAGCTACCTTAAGATGATAGAATTTCTTTCATGGTCCAATTTTAGCATCCTCCAAAACAAACCTATTAAACTTTATCGATATGGTGTCTTAGATGAGTCTTTGGAGGACTCATCAAGTGTTAAAAATATAGCGGCAATTATTGTAGTTTGAGGGTTAATTCATTTTCCCCTTGTTCTTGTTGGTAATACCATGGTGATAATTGTTGTACATATTCCTAAACCAAAGTTGTATATATATACCTTGCAGAAATGAATTGCATCAGATATGGCCACAAAATTACTATGTGATCAACCTTTGTATTGATGAAAGGCATGGTGTCTTTATTTGGGCAATTGTAATCCAATAAAAAGTAATTCGTTAACAATTGAATTTGCCACAAAATCATCCAATTGTTTCCCAATAACATCACTCTATTTTTTAATTAAAAAATATACCACATCTCTTTATTGAACTAACCATAGATTCCTATCTTTTAGAAGAAACTCTAGTTAGAAGAAAAATATCTTATTCAAAACATTCACATATAAAATTTGTTGCTAGAATCTCTTATAATTAACCCTTCAATTTATCAAACTTATTCAAATATTTGACATACAAAAGAACAAACAGACTTAAATTCATCACCACCTCAATATTCTCATTTGTTGGTACTATCAAAGACTATTCCACAAACAAAATTCGATTTAAAAATACACAAGCCACTACTACATTGATTCTCTCCTTCCATATAGAAGACCACTCAAAGTAATGACCACCAAGCATCATTTTAAAAATAACTGCACTTTTAATCTCTTTTAGAATCCTCATAAATAGTTATTCAACAATGAAAAAATGTAGACCTTAGAAAATTTAATTACATCAAATCCATAGGCCCTTTGAACTGTATACACACCTTCTGGAGAACTTTAAAAATAATTCCTTTAATTTAATCTGATAGGTAATGCATGGTGACTGATAGTTTTCCTTCTTGTACTCTTCCTTCATGAGTGGTGTTAGTGCATTTATGTTCTAGTTGAACAACCAACATTTCATCACCACAAAATGCTTATGTTACATTTCTTCCATTTTTATTTCACCCTGAAGGAATTTCTCATGTTTCTTCTACGTCATTCCTCCTTGTATGACTCTGCATTTCTATTGTCTCCAATCACCAGGTGTCCAAGATTGATATTATATCATAACTTTCCACTTATTGCCGCTTTCCATGGGTCACAGGTATATATGCTAGTTTAAATAGTCAATCCATGGAAAAATTCCTCACAGTCTCCAATGCATCTATGGAGCCCATGCTTAGCTGAGGTCATGAGCTTCAAAATCTCAAGCATATTTTTACCTCATGCTTCTAACACCATGCTAAATGGCCATTTAGAAAATAATTATCTCATATTCCTAGAGAAAAATATCAAACAATGCTCTGATACCAAATGAAGTCAAGAGATTGAATGATTTGATATTAGATTCAACAACAAACACCAATGTAAACAGAAGAAATGCAATTGTGTAGCAACTATGAATTGCCTAATAACTACCTATATGTACTACTGTAAAACATGATGTAAAAAGATAACAATTGGTCTGTAGCTCTGCTAGCTACTCTAATGGTGGGTTTACCCTAGTCTTTCCTTCTCACAGTTCTATGGAAGTTTCCCTCTAACGGTCTTCTGCTTCCTACTTCCCCTTAATTGTGTCACACTTTTATAAAGGAAATGGTAAGTGTTGATTCAAATTTTTAAAGTAAATCAATAGAAACTGAAATATATGTTTTTAATTTTGAAATGATGTAGACTAATAAAATCTATATTCTTTTGTCTATTTTATGTGTGTAATTTTAACAAAAATTTTAAAAAATTATTTGAATGTAGTTTTTTATAAAGTAAACACTATAATTTAGTTGCTAGTAAAATGTTGAAATTGAAGTTAAACAAGCCATCACACTTTAATTAGTAAATTTTACTTTTTTTTCATCAATTGTTTTTGTCTATATTGATAACTTGAAACTTTAGTGCATAGATATATTTTTTACTATTTTTTATAATATTTTTCAATAATATGAAAAGTTGTGTGTGCTGAAATATAACTCTTTCCAATTCCAACCAAAATTTTTCTTAATTATTTATCTAAATTAGAAAAGAACTATATCATCTTGACATAGATTACTTTTACTCCATCATATTTTTGTAAAAAAATTTAAATAAATTTTAGTATTTTTCCTTGACTAGATAATCAACCTTATATTTTAGTGTTGATGACCTACTTTCAATAAAAATAATATAAAAACCATAAAAACTAATTAAAATATTAAAAGATATATATTTTGGAAAATTCACTTATAGATCGATCGATAAAAGGGTATTTTTAGATTTCAAAAAAATATTATTTATAAGAGTAGGAGTTGTTGAAACATCGAGTTTTTTTATTTTTAATTTATTTTGGCAATTAGACCCAAAGTGGTATTAAATATACATTTAGTAGACACTTCCAATTGGAAAAGTTATGGTATATATATAACATAGCTATAATGAATCTATATAGACCATATGTTTGACTAAAATTAATTTTTAGTTAGAATTACTTAAATTCACTTCTGTTGATAAGTTACCCTGAAATGTGACACACTTTTGTGCTTTTACCTTTGTGGGCTACAACTTGTTATGAATGGGGTTGGGGGGCTTACGGGCTTCCCAAACCCTCAGGCCACATGATTGTGCTACTTTTTCGAAAGATCCGTTGGTGTCAAATTTTTCTTGTCGCCTTTCTACTCCCTAGTATCGCCATGATGTTTTCAAAACTTGAATCAGGGTCCTATGTGGATACTCTTCTGGGTGGGAGCCCTACAAAGATGGGAAAATATTTTAATAGTCCATCTCCTCCTGCTACCTGTGTGATTAGTGAGAATAAAGTTAAGGTTTCAGATGTGTAAGTTAATACGCCCATTGCTGAACTTAGTCTCTCCCTAGTGGGCAAGTTCTTGACCTTTCGACCCTCTTTAGAACTTGTGAAAAAGTGGGTGTTCTCTAATTGGAATTTGAAAGGAAGTGTTTCTTCTAATTCCATGGTCGGTGGGCTTTTCCTCTTCATCTTCACAAACCAAGATGACCTGGCTAGTATTCTCACGAGTGGGTGTTGGGTCTTTGGGTCTTCGAACTATCTCTCTCTATGCAAATGGAAACTGAACCTTGACCCCTAGATAGATCTGGTGCAGCTGCCCCTACTTGGATTCATCTTCCAGGGCTCCCCCTGGAATTGTAGAATGTGGAAATTCTCAAGGAATTTGCAAACTATTTTGGCAACTTCTTTGTTATTGATAGCATAACACAAAGTAGATCCAAGATTCTGTTTTCTTGGGTCTATGTGAATGTTTCTATTAGTACTGTCTTGCCTACCAAGATTACCCGCTATCCAGGCTTGGTTCTTGGGTTCAGTAGATTGAATATGAAAATGTGAAAGTTTTATGTCAAGGTTGTGGCAAATATAGTCACTTGAGCTCTTCCTACAAGAAGAGTAACAACCAGATACCTCTTCAGCCTAACAACTTTGAGAAGGTTAGGAAGGAAAATACTAACATGGCTAAATCCAAGTTGGTGATTTCTTCCCCCATCAAGAATGCTACTTTGAATGAGGAGATTGTTCCCAATCTTCTAAAAGATAAAAAGAAGTGTATTTATGACCTTAAGGCTTACACATTTGTTAGTGAGATGCATGTGGAGGATCCTGCTCCTCCTCCCACTGGTATGGAACCTCTCACGAGGGTTTCCCCTAGTGTGAGTGATATTTTCATTGATATTTTTCAACTGGGTGGGAAGGGACTATGCTTTGTGGAGTTGAAGGAGGATGAGATTATCTCTAATGAAGTTGTTCTACCCAACTCTCCAAGTGAGGTGGAGCTTTCCTAGAAAATCTTGTTGGTAACTACTAAAATGAAGACCATCAGTGGCTTTGGTAACCTCAAGGAAAACCTGCAAATATTGGGATTCTCTGCTACCCCCCTGCTAGCTAAATCTAAGCTCTGGTTTGCTGAGGAAGAAAAAGATGACAAAGTGTGGGAACAAGTCCCAATCAAGAACAAGAAAAAGAAAAAATCATATGTAGGTGGCAAAGACAAGATGGGTAGACCAACTAACAAATATTCTAGAAAGAAGGATGTAGATTAGGTGGTGGCAATAGGTAAATAGTCAACCCTCGAAGGTATCCATAAAAATAAGAAAAAGAAGACCTAATCCCCTGTGGATTGTTCTCCTCTCTATTCAGGTAAGTAGGGAGTTTTTTGTTTGCTATTTGTGTTAATTATTATTATCTCTTGAAATGTTATGGGCTTGAATAGCCCGATAAAACAACATATGCTTAAGTGCAAACTTATGGAATAAAAAGTGGATATTCTTATGATACAAGAAACCAAAATTAACAAGGATAACCTCCAGAAGGACATTAACACTTTTTGGCCCTTTGCTGACTTCCTGAATAGTTACTCTATTGGCGCTTTGGGAGGAATAGCCACCCTCTGGAATCCTACCCTTTTTGAAGGAAATCTGGTTTTCTTTTAAAAAAATTACCTAATTGTTAAAATCAAGAATATCAAGTCCAATCTACAGTGGTATCTCATCAATGTTTATGCCCCGAATGCTCATGCTCAATTATGGAACTTCATTACCAATCATATTGATAATAAAATTGATGAGTTATGGATAGTTTCTAGAGATTTTAAGTCCCCTCTATTCCCCTCGGAGAAAGCTACTGGGATTGAGGATTTCTCAGATAGCATGTCTAAGGTGGATGAGTTTATATCCTCTTCTTGGTTATTGGATATACCTCTCATTGGGTCTAAGTTCACTTGGACGAATAGAAGGTTTGGGGATCGGTTGATTCAGGTCAGGTTAGATAGAGTGCTTATCTCTTCCAACTGAAACTACCTCGATTCCTTCTCTCTCTGGTCCTCTCCTTGATCAGGGTCTGATCATAACACTATCCTTTTAAGGTTGTATGAGCCTAGGAACCATAAATTCTATCCTTTCAGTTATGAGATGATGTGGGCCCAACACAAGGAATTTAGTACATGCTGGTTGATAAATGATGGAATTGTTAGGCCCAATATGGAAAGCTAATGTACTGAGAAGGAGGGGTGAATCAGTACTTCAAACCTTTTCTTCAATAATAACTTTACTGTTATGCATAAACTGAATAGTGCAGTAACATAATATAAAGCTAAAATAAATAGATAACAATCATACATGATTCACTCCATAACACATATATTTTGGTTACGTAGAAACTCCTGGTTAGAGAGAAAAATTGAGGTGGGGATGGCACCCACAACTTCACTACTGCAATAATAAAGAGTGCTTAGTTAGAGCTACATGTTTAGCTATTTCTGATAGCTTACCCTGTTAGGAGTAACAAGATCTTTTAGATCTACCTTGCTAAAGGATTTTACAACACTTAATCTAAATGTTGTACCTGGTTAGTGGATTTACAATTTATAGACTTGATTAGAGTCTTTTACCCTATTAAAGGTTTCTCTTACAACTTCAAAATATTACAATACATCATTACAAATATCTGCAACTTTACATCTAGAATGTTATAGCAGATTTATCTATGCTCAGAATAGATTACCTTGCTTATAGCATACCTCGGTAACCCATATAGTAACTCGATAAACCCTTTTGTTTACTCTATTCTTTGATTGTTCTCTGAAAACCTTCTCGGTGACCTCTGTGTCTCTATAACAGTCTTCTTACACTCATGCACACACTTGTTTTTAATTCTTAACTCATGCTGTATAAATAGATCTCTTATGTCAGTGATCCATTCATTGCTTCGATCTTACAAATATGTTTTATCGAATGAATAACCATGCAAGATATTTCATTGGTTAGATGACCTGAAAATCATACACAATCTTTAAGTGCAATTTCCAATGTGATAACGGTTCTATGTGCCTGGATCTTGTAACACATTTTCATATGTATGTCCAGGTTCAATGAATCTGGTAACATGTTTCATTCGGTGTATATCAACTCGGTGTGTCATCTTTGCTGCTTGGTAGACATGGAATGATACTCTATAGACAACTCAGTGTAAACTACGCTCTGATACTACTTTCTTCTATAACCGACTTAGACTGTGCATACCGACTGAACATCTTGGTAGTAGTAACCGACTAGAGTATATAGAATGACTTTGAACATAAAACTAATGGCAACTTGATAAGTAGTAACAATCTCGCCTTTTGACATTAGTTGAGATGTTTGACAAAAACTACTTTCAAAGTTATAACTCAATAATCTATATACTTGCAAAATTTGACTATACTGATAGTATATACAATAGTCAATGAAATAATATATCTAGATATACTCCCCTTATTGATATACTATACAAAACTCTGATTTTGCATGCTCGGTGATGAATGTTCTGTGTGCTGCTCTTGATCTTTGCTTACTGTCCTGTTCACTGCTCGGTTCATTGCTCTTGGATACTCTGCTTGCTCTGCTCGGTATGCTCCCCTTGTATACTATACTCCTTTTTTTTATACTTAGAATACTATATCACTCCCCCAATACTATATTACTCCCCCTTTTTGACAAACATCAAAACTTAATTACCATTCGGGGGTGGTAACTGATCAAAAATGGATTTGTACTTGGTCCGTGCTTCTGTGAGAGCAACAGAGAGTGCATTTTTTACACTATCCATTAAAGAATTATGTGCTTGAATATCAGCTAATAATGATATTAAGCCATCTAGAGTGCTTCCCTCTTGTGTAGTATATAGGGAGGTGGCTCAATTGATTTGTTCTTGGATGGATGAAAGATGAGGAAGGAATAATGTCTGAAGTGTCATTATGTCCATCCTAATCTTGTGTTCTTAATTTCTTAGGTCCAATTATTTAGCCATGAGCTATTGTAGCTCTGTATAAAAATTCTGAATTGAATTTGGCTTTGTGGTCAACTTATTTGAGAGAGAGGCGATCTCTTTCTCAATTGCCTCTGTTTTTATTTTAATGTCTTTAATGAATAAAGAAAATGTGCAGATTTTCTGAAATAAATAAAGAATGTGCTTGAGTTGAGGAGTCAACTCAGCAATAAATTTGACAAGTTTAACTTTGCCAATAGCTATAGCTTTCTGTACCTCTTCTATCATTTTTACAGTGAGCTCTTTGTCTTTTAGCTTGCTCAAATACTCCAATGCATCGACTCCAGATGTCTCTATCTTTGTTAGGAGTTCATCCAGTTGAGTGTGGATGGCTACATCAATTGACACTATAGCTTCAGGTAGCATATCTATTAAGAGTGCTTTCACCTTTTGAAGTACCTTATTTTTCTTTTGAATGGCCAATTGCTTCTCTTGTTTGGCCTTTTGTTTGCATACTTCACCAAAATCAATGAGTGCATGCCCCTTTAATTTTGATATGTCTACATTGGGCAACACTATTGGTTTTGACAAATCAACTTTAAAAATATGCTTTTTCATCTTCTTTTCTTTACCTTTTACCGATGGAACTAAGACAATGACTTGTGAGGCTTGATGACCCTTGGTGGGTTGCTCGGTAGAGGCAACACTTTGATCGATTTCTTTAGCCTCTGTAGAGTCCTTTGGTGTCTCAATACTCGGTGTCTCAGTTGCAACATTCTCAGTGCTAGAAGGTGCTTGAGATGTCTGTTCTTGAGTAGTGCCTTCTCCTGTTGTAGACTTGTGACCTTCGGTGCCTTGCTCTGTGTCATGAGGGGTTTCGGTTGAGACAGGTTGCTTGACCAGTGGATAAGGCTGAACTTGTTCCAAGACTGATTCACTAGATACAAGTTTTGCATATTCATTGCCTTCTATCATTTCCTATTCCGGTGCCTTTGTATCCATGACATCTTCATCTATTTGAATGGTGTTAACAGGGGCTTGCTCAGTAACATCAGGATCTTGCTCGGTGACATCAACAATTTCAATTTCAGCTTGCTCACTGACATCCTTGATTTTAAAGATTTCCTGTGACTTTTCTTTTGTCTCATTTTCAACTTCAATATATAGCCCATTCATCAGTTTTAAGGCTCTTTGTTTGACAAGAAACTTTGAGTTGTAGTTTGTCAGATGTTCTTTTATTTCAGCTACTAACATGTCAGGAAATAGATGAGCTAGAATTCTTTCTCTGATCTGTTTCTCCAAGTCCATTGCATACTTCCACCTATTATCAATATGCAAGTAAAGTTCATTCCAAAGTGACTTAGCTAGTTCCAATGGAGCTAACCAAAATTTTAGAAGTGTGCAAATGATAGCTTCTTCAATTTGTCTCTTCTCATCATTATTTCTGGTTTCATACTTTACATATTTGAATGATCCAAATCCTCCATATTCTTTCAGATTAGCACAGAAGTTTTCAACACTATGTACATTTACCTTCTTGCTTTTGACAGTCTGAAATTTGCTTGCATCCTCTAATTCGGTATCACTCGAATCTTTTGCCAAAATGAGTCTCCGAGTAGATTTCTTATAGGTCTTTGTTACCTTGGGAACAGTAACACTCTTTGTTTTCTTACTCAATGAAGTTGCAGATGCTCTAGTGTTAGGTTGCTTTGGAGGTGGAGTCGGTGAGGCCTTTGATGTGTCATGTTTCTTTCTCTTCAACACTTTTCCCTTAGGCAATTCAGTGCTTAGTGTTATTGCTACCTCTTGGGCTTTAGATTCCTCTTCGATAATGGCAATGGTGCCTTTGATAGGTGTAGAGGAAGAGTCTTCTTTGAATTTCTCTAATAATGCCTTTATCATCTTTGTTGCCTTTCTTGTAGCTTTGGGTACTACAATGCTCATTTTTACCTTTACCTTCACTTCCTCATAGGTTCCATACCTTAGCTCAGTAGCATGCCTTGGTAATGTAAGAAATGCATCAATTTACTATTGTGTGATGTCAAGATCAATCTCATAACCCATAGGTGACAAGGATTGAGTTCTCAGTTCAACAACATTCACATAACAGTAATCAGTGTCAACTTCAAAACATATGTAATTTTTGTATTTCTCCACTAGCTGGACTGGAATCTAGTACCTGTTATGCATTTTCTCTTGAAATTTACTAAAGTAGTCATCCATAATATCATTGAAATTATCACCTAACTTTTTGATGAAGTCATTAATCTGATGGGTGATTGGTCAGTGTAGTTCCCAAACAACTTTACCAACTAATGGAAAGAATTTTTCAAAATAGAAAAACATGCATACAAGTAATGATCCAAAATTTAGTGTATTAGCCGAGTTGTTCTTCTTCGGCTTCCTGACGGTGTTTAGATTCTCAAATAGGTTCTTCAGCAACACCTCACATAGATCAATTTTCATTCCCTTTTTCACAATTTTGTATGCCAAGTCTACTGCTGCACAGGGTACATTGTTTTCCCTTGCTGTTGGAAGAAATAGTAACCTATAACTCTAATGGAAAATTTTAGTTCTTCATCTGTGACATTATTCAATTTCAATCCTCTGCAATATGATTCCACTCTGGTTAAACTGATCAATTCATTCTGTGATATCATCTTTTGAGCTCGGGCATGATCATAAATGGGGTAACCGGTAATCAAATGAATGATTTCCTTGGTAATCTTAAATGGTTGCTCTTCTAGCCACATGAAATCATCGCGAACTCTGCTTAGAACAAACTTGACCCACTGAGGTTTGAACACATGGGGATAGTTTAGGGCTTCAGTCAATCCCTTGATCTTGATGTGCTCATACTTGCTGTTCAATTTACCATCGATACACAGCTCATCATAGGTGTCTTTGATTTCAACATGATTGAGTTCTTCAACACGACATTTGGTGAAGAATCTCACATCCTCGACTAACAACACTCTATCCAGGATGAGTGAAAAAGTAGTTTTGTCATCCGGTTCAGATGCAACTTTGGGAGTCAAAGAGTATTTTAGTGAGGGTTTCTCTACATTCTTGACAACAACGGGATCTTGGATCTTAGGTGCCATTTTAGATTTCAGATAAAATCTAACAAAGGATCCTTAGGGTTTCAGGATTTCAAATGACTAATGCTTTATACTTAGTAGATAATGGCAACTAGATATGATCGATAAATCAGCTTAACAATGCATTGAGATTCATGTAAATACCTTGAATTTGCTTTGTAGGAGATTTTGATCGCCTAGATTCGCTTTGCTCTGCTCTCTCAAAAATTTGGTAAGTGAAAATGATCGCGAAAATGATTTTAAGTACACAATATACCTTATCAGGCTCCGTGCAGGTTAGGTCAAAAACATTAAATGCTCTCGATTTCACTTTGTAAAGCAGCAAATCGAACCCTAGTTGCTCTCCCCTCTCCAACTCCAAGGAGAGAGAAGGGAGGTCACTAGGGTTGACGGTTTTCACTTAGGGGAGACTTTACATTCAAAAGAGGGGTTGAAACCCACAAGATCCAATCCCACACAATGCAAGATTGGATTCTAAATGAGTTTCAAGGGTTAAGACAGCAAGGCTACCCTCTTTTGTAAAGAATGTAGATAGAAAGATTAAGCTAGGAATGCATGAAAAGTGAGAAAGATTCACTTATAAACTGAGATAGGAATATAGGATGAAGCTGCGAACTTGGAATTAGCAGTAAAATGTCGAGACGGCACTGTCCTACAAATTTGAGCAAAATTTGACAGGACGATGGTGCCCGGAGTGCACACGGTCCTCCGAAAAATCCGCGAAACGAAGGGGGATCTGTTCGTCTCTGCACAAGGATTCCAGATCTTCAATTTCAGCCACGTACCTGCAACCTTGTTGTAAGAATGTTTGTATTCTTACATGCGAAGGTGTAGATGTTGTTGTATGTTGTATGTTGTAAGTGATCTCCTCTTCAATGGTTGAATCCTTGTCTTGAATGCAACACTTAGCCTTGAATGGAGACTTAGAATGATCAATTGCTTGAAGGAATGCTTGAATGCTTGAATGCTTGAATGTTTGAATATCATTTCCGTGCCTTTTCCATCTTTTTATCTTACCGAAATGGGAGAGGAAATGTAGTTTATATACTTGTCAATTAGGGTTGATAGACTGATTTTCCCGACCTTAGGCCGACCAAGAAACATTATTTTCCAATTTGCAAGCAAAAATACCCGAGACCCAAAAGAGACCGGGCCCAAAAATAGGGCTAGGGACTAGGGCGCTGGGCGCCATGGTCCCACCTCCCGGGACAGCAGGGTGCAAGGAGGATCAGGCCAGGGTGCTGGAAAAATGCAGTTTTTGATGTCGTGGACAAGTTTCGCGGTCTCCATTCAGGTTCGGTGTTGTGTCGCCATCGTGAAGACCCAAATGCGGTTGAAATTGCAAGTGTTGCAATTTTAGGACGCTACATTTAGCCCCCACTTTAGCGGGAGTATAAGCGTACACTCATACTTCCGGTAAAGTACAAGGAAACAACATTGAAAGACTTTCACCACGTCAAGGAGGCAAGATACACCAAGCCCCCAGTGGACTAAGGACCTTACAACTTCGATTGACAAAGTAAAAGGGAAGATCACGAGGGAGAACCATGACTGTCAGTAGTAAGGTTCTCTCACTATGAGTCATGTAAGAAAAATACCAAAAATTTTCAAGGCAAAGCTAAGTTCGCCAAGAAATTTTCAAGTATCTTGAAGGGATAGACGGGGTGTATGCCCCCCTACGTTAAAGCAATCACACACACCTCAGCAGGGGTGATTGCTTTAAGGTAGTGATACACGTAAGAAATGAGAAGGGAAAGGAGCACGTTATCACAAAGATTTAGCCCCCAAGTGTGAGATAAACCCAAGGATAATAGACACAAAACACAAAGCATGCGGTGACTTTGCTTTCCTCAGGGTCAGTATGCTGTATGATAATTCATGTATATCATATGTATGTATGCATAATTGTTCTTCATTCCCCAATCAAGGAAGGTCACCTAGAAGAAGGGAACATATGTGTCTTTTGAGTCAACATGAGAGAGACCAAAAGAGATCTCAATGCTTTGCATCGTCCTCAAGTAGACAACACTAAGGACAACAAATAGAAGAATGAGAATAACACATAGAAGAAGTAATGAAAGAGAGGAGGAGAGAATCTGCTATGCTAATGAAACTAGTCTAGCATGTCATCTACCCCCCGATCTTGCTGATCAATGTTTCGGGAAGGCAGGGAACACGCTAGAGGAGGAACATCCAACATAGCAGATGGAGCTATCACAAGATCCAAACAAGGGCTATGTTCATGTTCCAAGCCACGTTGTTCTTGTCTAGGAGCTAGGATAAGTGCTTTAGAAAATTCGTTAGATAGATGGTTATCAACATCAACAAGTTCATATTCACTATCAGAAGCAAGAGAAGTAACATTTTCATCATGAATAACATTTTCATCTATATCATCATCAAGATTTATAAAAATAGGATCTTTAACTCGCACAGGATCAAGACCATCATGCATCTTATGTTTAGGAGATTTTGGCTCAATTTCTGGTCGAGGAGAAAATGGAATAATGCTTGTTGAAGGTGTTTTTGGAGATTGCAAAGTTTGAGAAGCAGCTGCCTGAGCTCTAAGACGACGCTTTCATCGGCGTTCACATGCAGAACGATTTCATCTAATCTTAGTAGGAAGTGGAGAAGATTGAGGAGGAGGGATGTTCTCATCCTTGTCACTTGGGTGTTTAGGTTGTGGTCTCTTAGGCTGGATAATAGGAGAAGAGGAAGGTCTCTTCTCTCTATAAAAGGATGGAGGAGGAACTGCTCCATATAAAGGAGGAATTTTTGGTTTAGGAAGGAGACCAAGTCCATCATGACGAGGAGGTATAGGTCTGCTTTTATAAAGTTTACTAGACATAGACATAGTCACATCCATAGGAATGGGTTGGGAATCTTCTTGAGGAAAGACATTAATTTTATCTTTCAAAGGAAGAACTTCCTTCTCAAGAACGACAGGAATATCAAGTTTGGGAGTTCTAGGTTCGCTTAGAGATAGGATCATATCTGTTTTCCACTTTTGATAAGATTTGAAAAGATGATCACTTCGCGGAGGAAGGGATTGGAATTGTTTAGGCCAAAAATAATCAATAGGAACGCTAGAAGTTCTTTCAGCTGGTTTAAAGAGACTATGATTGACAGTAACAACTTCACCATTATGGGGAAATTTCAAACACTTGTGAATAGGAGAAGCAATAGCTTTCATGGAAGATAGCCAAGGATAGCCAAGCTTCACACGAAATTGTTCAGATGAAGGAATAATAGCAAAGTTCACATCAAGGGATTTGTTATGGACCTCAATAGGTAATGTAATAGAACCAATTGTAGGAGAAGAAATGCATCAAATAATTTCACAATCACATCTGTTTTGTCATAGATCACTTGATTCAATTGCAAAGTAAAAAGGAATTCCTCAGTAATAACATTAACCATGCAAGTAGGATCAATAAGTACTCCACGGCAAGGTGTATTCTTGACTTTTGCAACTATGTATAAAGGACCATCAGGTGCCCTGATAGTTTCACTAGAATCAAATGTGATGGAAGGTTCTTTAGGGTTTTCTTGCTGCTCTACAAAGTTAATCACATTCAGAGTCGTAGACACAAGACCATCAGATGAGAAAGAGGAATCATTAGTCTCAATCGCATTAGAGGTATGAGAAGGTGATGGATCAGTAAAAATCTGAAGATTTTGGTTAGGAGGAGCTACAGATGTGTTGCCTTTATCATTCACTCCTGAAATAGAGATAGTATTATTATCAATCAAATCTTGAATTTTACCCTTTAAAGCAAAACATTTTTCAGTATCATGCCCAGGTTGACAATGAAATTGACAAAAAGATTTGTTATCAAAATAGGGTGAATTAATCTTTGCAGGATCTATTTGCCTTATAGGAGGAAGAGTAAGCACATTTTGTTCCAATAACTTATTCATAATACTATGCAATGATTCATTCAAAGGAGTAAACTTTCTTTCTTTCTTGAAAAACCTAGAAATAGGAGGCACACCTGATGCTGCATTCACATTGTTGTTGATGATGTTTTCATTGAATTTGATGGACTCTCTGTTCGGTTTAAACTTCCCAAATGGTTGTTGACTACTATCACCCTTATCACTCAGAGCCATAGGATTTGCTTGTTCCATTTGACTCACAGTCAGTTGATAATTGTGAAGAGTTGCACACAACTGTTGGAAAGAAGTAAACTCAAAAAACAGAAGTTTGTCTCAAATATCTTTTTGTAAATTAGAAATAAAGATTCTTTGAATATCATTGTCAGGCACTGGAAAAGAAATTTGAGCATACAAATGCTTATATCTACCAATGAAATCAGTCACTTTTTCTTTAACACCTTGTTTACAATGCATTAAATCAATCAAAGTAACTTTAGGACTTATATTGTTTTGAAATTGTTGAATAAAAGCATTTGCAAGTTATTCGAAAGAAGTAATAGAATAAGAAGGCAACGAGCAATACCATTGTAGGGCTTTATCTCTCAATGTTCTAGTAAACAGTTTTGCAAGCAACCTTTGGTCATAAGCAAAATCGGTACATATTGTTTGAAAAGTCTTAACATGTGTTAGAGGATCACCTTTACCATTGTAAAGCTCCAATTGTGGGAGTTCAACATGCTTAGGGGGAATAGCTCGAACAATGTCAAGAGAAAGTGGGCTCGCAACATCAAATGTGGGCACACTAAACTTAGATTGATTCATAGAGGCAATTTGTTGCTGTAAAGAAGAGACAGTTTGTGCAAGATTGTTAATGGTCGCTTCAGTCGAAGAGTTCATATTAGATGTGTTAGATTGTGATGGAGGTATGATGTTATTGAAAGAAGGTATTGATTGAGAGTAAGGTGGCGGGACACTATGATAGTTAGTCATAGGGGATGATTGGAAAGGAGGAACACTACAAGGAGGAATGGAATGATTGAATGAATTTCCCCCTTGCGTCATGTTCATTTGTGGAGATATAATAGGAACACTCATTGAAGGAATGAATGAAGAAGTCAGATTGAATGAAGGAAGAGGGTTAATTGAAGAAGAAGGATTGCCCCCATGACTAGTGATCATAGGAGGAATGTCTTGTATAGAAGTAGTCATTATGTTTGATGTAAAGGTAGGTATGCTAGCAATAGAAGTTGTCAAAGGAATAGAATGATTGACTTGAGTAGGAGGTTGTGTATAACCCAAAGTTTCAGCACAACTCTTCATAGGCATCACATTCGAATCCACAATGTGTGCAATACCACGCAAAATATCAATTCCATTCTTATCACTTTGAAGCATATGTTTTAGACCCTAAATTAAAGGAAGAGCTTGACTATCGGGGTATTCTTGAGACATCCATTGTCGAAAATTGTCAAATTGGTTATCCA
Source organism: Cryptomeria japonica (assembly GCF_030272615.1). Classification (NCBI taxonomy): domain Eukaryota; kingdom Viridiplantae; phylum Streptophyta; class Pinopsida; order Cupressales; family Cupressaceae; genus Cryptomeria; species Cryptomeria japonica. Next base: position 514,458,117 of record NC_081415.1, read on the forward strand.
ATTTCGAAAGTTGTTCTACAGAAACATCATGGAGAGCTTCTTCATCATTAAGAGGATTAGAGGAATTACCCGTGTCCTCGTTAAAAAGGCTATTCAAATTAGGTTCCATCTCCTCAGTAATTAAACCTTGGAAAGACTTAATTCTAAGGCTTCGTCTAACGGGAATAGTGTAAGTAGGGCTTATTGTTGTAAAACTCATGCACTAGAGAGGGAGAGAAGATTTTGAATTTAGAGGTAACAAATTTCAATAAAATTAGCCAATCTCCTAGATTTAAGCTATTAAATGCAATCACGACAGTCTCTCGAAATTTTGGAAAAAATGTCAGGGACCATGGCACTCAGAGTGCACACAGTCCTCGCAACTTTTTTCGAAATTTGCAGGGATGAAAGTTATGATGATTTTAAAGCTAATCTGAAAAAAGTGAGTGATTTTACGATCTGTAGATAGGCCAAATTAAAGTTGCAATCTCAAAATTGAACCCTACCAAGATTGTTGAAAAATGTAAAATTTGAATTTTGAAAAAGAGAGGGAAACTGAAATTTTGAATTTTATGATTTTAGAAGGAATAACAAAAAGAAATGCAAGCTTTGAAAATTGAAAATTGACTCAATTTCACGCAAAATTCAATTTTGAAAGCGGAAATCAAAGATGGTGTAATTAAGCACTTAATTTCGAAAGTCACAAATTGCAAGAATTTGAATAAAGCACTGAAATTTCGAATGAACGCCAACACACTTTTCAGATTTAGGACAGTAAGAACATAATTTTGACACAAAATTTCAATTTCAACAATTTTTGAATGATTAGGAGCCTTAATCCAAGCAATCCCTAGACCAACTTTGACTTTAATTTGAAAGTGTTGTAATTGATAAAATCAGCCAAAATTCTGGATTTTAGCAGAAAAATACAGTAAGATCTAGCTCCCGAAATTTCGAAAAAAATGTCGGGGACGATGGTGCCCGGAGTGCACACGGTTCTTGCAACTTTTTTCCAAATTTTCAGGGATGAAAAATATTATGATTTTGTTGCGGAATCCAAAGTTACAGCTGATTTGGAGATATTTTGATCAGTGAAATTGTCAGTCAAAGGTTGAATCAAGAAGGTTTTAAAAATTAGGGTTTTGACACTTAACCACTTAATTTTCAAAATTAAAGCATAGATATGATTTGATAATTTGCAGTAGAAGGGTAGATCTGAAACAAGCATTAACAATTAAAAACTTCACAAGCTCAATTACTAAAAGAAAATTTAGGGTTTTTATGCAATTAACCTCTAAAATTTGCAAAAGATCAAACATGGAAATGTAATCAAGGCATCCAATTTTCAGATCTAACCATGAATAATCAAAAAGGATGTTCACGTCGGGTTCACCAAAATGTAAAGCGGAAAATCGAACCCTAGTTGCTCTCCCCTCTCCAACTCCAAGGAGAGAGAAGGGAGGTCACTAGGGTTGACAGTTTTCACTTAGGGGAGACTTTACATTCAAAAGAGGGGTTGAAACCCACAAGATCCAATCCCACACAATGCAAGATTGGATTCTAAATGAGTTTCAAGGGTTAAGACAGCAAGGCTACCCTCTTTTGTAAAGAATGCAGATAGAAAGATTAAGCTAGGAATGCATGAAAAGTGAGAAAGATTCACTTATAAACTGAGATAGGAATATAGGATGAAGCTGCGAACCTGGAATTAGCAGTAAAATGTTGAGACGGTGCTATCCTGCAAATTTGACCAAAAGTTGACGGGACGATGGCACCCGGAGTGCACACAGTCCTCCGAAAAATCTGCGAAACGAAGGGGGATCTGTTCGTCTTTGCACAAGGATTCTAGATCTTCAATTTCAGCCACGTACTTGCAACCTTGTTATAAGAATGTTTGTATTCTTACATGCGAAGGTGTAGATGTTGTTGTATGTTGTATGTTGTAAGTGATCTCCTCTTCAATGGTTGAATCCTTGTCTTGAATGCAACACTTAACCTTGAATGGAGACTTAGAATGATCAATTGCTTGAAGGAATGCTTGAATGCTTGAATGCTTGAATGTTTGAATATCATTTCCGCGCCTTTTCCATCTTTTTATCTTACCAAAATGGGAGAGGAAATGTAGTTTATATACTTGTCAATTAGGGTTGATAGACTGATTTTCCTGACCTTAGGCCGACCAGGAAACATTATTTTCCAATTTGCAAGCAAAAAGACCCGAGACCCAAAAGAGACCGGGCCCAAAAATAGGGCCAGGGACCAGGGCGCTGGGCGCCATGGTCCTGGGGGACCAGGGCACTGGGCGCCATGGTCCAGGGGGACCAGGGCACTGGGCGCCCTAGTCCTGAAGGACCAGGGCGCTGGGTGCCATGGTCCCACCTCCCGGGACAGTAGGGTGCAAGGAGGATCAGGCCAGGGTGCTGGAAAAATGCAGTTTTTGATGTCATGGACAAGTTTCGGGGTCTCCATTCAGGTTCGGTGTTGCGTCGCCATCGTGAAGACCCAAATGCAGTCAAAATTGCAAGTGTTGCAATTTTAGGACGCTACACACTTTAACTTTCTTTCCTTTTTCTGCTTTAACCAAGTAACCAAACTTCCTTCATTCACTAGCTAGATAGGTTTCGTGTATTCACCGACTTGACAGTTTTTCCTGTATAGTGCTTTAAAAGACTTTGATAGAGTTTCAAACTTTACTATTACATCTTCATTATGCAGATTTTGAATTAATTACATAATAAAATAGGAACTATTAAGATTTATCCTTGAGAGACTGCAGTCCCTTCATACCTTTACCGATTAATTTGGAATAGGAGCACCTAACTCGGTAGGTAAGGTGCTTTCTTCATTTGACAAAATTTCCTTCTTTTTCCAAATCATCTTTAATTTTTCTTTTATTTCCTCAATGTCTTTTCTAGGTTGATCTCTACAATCTCCAGCCAAGTGTCCAATTTTGTGACAATGAAAACATGCCATACCAGGATTTCTCCATGATCTTCGGTTGTTCATTCCAAACCTTATAAAACAATTGGCACTTATATGTCCATATCTTCCACAAAATTCACACCATATCCTTGTATTGTAATCCCATGGTACTATAGAATATTGTTGGTAAGGATCTATGTGAGTTCGGTAACCTCTAGCATTTGCTCGGTGTGCATACCACATATAGTTCTTTTGCTTAAACCAACACTTCTCAGTACTATGTCCATATCTATTGCAGTTTTTACAAAACCCTTTGAATTTTGCCTTCTGATAATTGTTTATAGACTTTGTCCTACATTGATTAGATGTGTGACCATATTTATTGCAATTGTAACAATAACCATTGGACTTAGTGACATTCGGTTGCTTACCTTTTCTGATTTGGCACATGTTGGCAGTGTGACCTTGATTTCCACAGTAGTTACAAATAGGCTTCTTTCTTTTGATGTTGTTCTTATTTCCAACTTGCTTTGATGATTCTCCTCTCTCAGTAGTATGAATTCCATTTTTGGTAGAGTCTTTTCCTTTGTAACCGAGTCCTGCATCCTTGTTGGGTCTTCTTATATTCAGTTGCTCATCCAACATCTTTGATGCTTCATAACTCTTCTTCAGTGTTTCTTTGGATTTCTTCTCTGTTTTAAGTTCATCAGTCAACCTTGACACTTCAAGTTTCAATGCTTGATTCTCATCATCCTTCAGAATTGCTTCATGATGTGCATAACCTAGTTGATCTGACAGATTTTGTTGAATTCCAGTCATCCTTGTGATTTCATCATTCTTATCAGATACTAAGGCTTCAAGTTGTTGTTTCTCTTTTTCTAGATTTCTTACTTTATCCTCGGTTGTCCTTAGTGCATCAAGATTTTCAGTCATCTGTGTGCTGAAATGTTCATGTTCTATTTTCATTGCTTTTAGTTGATCAGCCAGTGCTTTGTTCTTTTCTCTCAATACTCCAAAAATTTCTTCAGTTTCTTCAGATATACTGTTCTCAAATGATGTCTCAATTTTTTCCACTAACTCTTGAGAGTCCAACAAATCATCAGATAATCTTCTTCTCACTTTCAGAGATTTCTGCATTTGCCTTTGCATGTCTGCAATCACTTGATTAGCATGATCTAGTTCTTCTTATAGATACACTATCCTCTGAGATTTTTTATAGCCTTCCATTGATAAGATCTTTCTCTTTAGGCAATTAAACCTTTTTCCAAGATTCAAGCTCTGATACCAATTGTTAGGCCCAATATGGAAAGCTAATGTACTGAGAGGGGAGGGGTGAATCAGTACTTCAAAACTTTTCTTGAATAATAACTTTACTGTTATGCATAAACTGAATAGTGCAGTAACATAATATAAAGCTAAAACAAATAGATAACAATCATACATGATTCACTCCATAACACATATATTTTGGTTACGCAGAAACTCTTGGTTAGAGAGAAAAATTGCGGTGGGGATGGCACCCACAACTTCACTACTGCAATAATAAAGAGTGCTCGGTTAGAGCTACATGTTTAGCTATTTTTGATAGCTTACCTTGTTAGGAGTAACAAGATCTGTTAGATCTACCTTGCTAAAGGATTTTAGAACACTTAATCTAAATAATGCACCTGGTTAGAGGCCTTACAATTTATAGACTTGATTAGAGTCTTTTACCCTATTAAAGGTTTCTCTTACAACTTCAAAATATTACAATAAATCATTACAAATATCTGCAACTTTACATCTGGAATTTTATAGCAGATTTTATGTGCTTAGAATAGATTACCTTGCTTATAGAATACCTCGGTAACCCATATAGTAACTCGGTAAGCCCTTCTGTTTACTCTGTTCTTTGACTGTTCTCTGAAAACCTTCTCGGTGACCTCTGTGTCTCTGTAACAGACTTCTTACACTCATGCACACACATTTTTTTAATTCTTAACTCATGTTGTATAAATAGATCTCTTATGTCGGTGATCCATTCATTGCTTCAATCTTACAAATATGTTTTATTGAATGAATAACCATGCAAGATATTTCATTGGTTCGATGACCTCAAAATCATACACAATCTTAAAGTGCAATTTCCAATGTGATAACGGTTCTATGTGCCTCGATCTTGTAACATGTTTTCATATGTATGTCCAGGTTCAATGAATTTGGTAACACGTTTCACTCGGTGTATCATCTTTGCTGCTCGGTAGACATGGAATGATACTTGGTAGACATCTCAGTTTAAACTACGCTCTGAGACTACTTTCTTCTATAACCGACTTAGACTGTGCATACCAACTGAATATCTCGGTAGTAGTAACCGACTAGAGTATATAGAATAACTTTGAACATAAAACTAATGGCAACTTGATAAGTAGTAACAGGAATACCCCTATTTTGGGCACCCCCTTGTTTAAAATTACTCAAAAATCCTAAAAGAGAAAGTTAAAGGATGGAACCAATACTCATTTGGTAACATCTTTGACCAAAAAAAGAGCATCATAAATGGTCTATGTGTGATTCAAACTAAAATGGAAGAGAAAACCGATAATGAGGAAGAGTTTAAAGAAGAAATGGACTTGAGAAACCAATGGCTCATACTTAATAGAAAAGAAGAAGTGTTTTGGAAATAGAAGTCAAGGTTACAATGGCTCAAGGAGTGGGACAAGAAGACTAAGTTCTTCCACCAATCTAATTTGAAGCATAGAAGCTGGAATAGAATAAGGAAACTCCTAAGAGAAGATGTATATATGGTGAAGAATAAAGATGATATGGATGCCTTATTTGTTGAATCTCCAAGTCTAAGCATTCCCATGAACCAGGGTTGCAGTCAGGATCGAAACAATATTTTTAATGTCACCCGAGAGATTATTGGGGACACTGATCTTCTTCATCTCAATAAAAGAGTGAATTTGCAAGAGGTGAAGACTGCGTTGTTTTCCTTTGCCCATTGTAAGTCCCCTAGTCCAGATAGGTGTCCTTCGGCCTTCTTTCAACATCATTGGGATATTCTAGGAAGTGACATCTTCAGCGCTATTAGAGACTTCTTTAGAACATGTAAACTTATTAAATAGATAAATGCAACTTTTATAGCTCTGATTCTGAAAAAATGATAATGTTGTTTCAGCTAAATATTTTAGACCCATTAGTTTATGCTATACTAATTACAAAATTATCTCTAAAGTGATGGTCAATAGAATGAAACCCCTATTAGATAAAATGATCTCTAGTAATTAGAAAGGGTTTGTTGAAGGAAGACATATTATAGATGCAGTCATTGTGGCACATGAACTCATTCATTTTATGGAAAACAACAAAAAACCTACTATGGTCTTAAAATTGGATATCTCCAAGGCTTATGATAGAGTGTCTTGGGACTTCCTTCTTGAAGTCCTTAGGAGATTAGGGTTTAAAGGTATATTCTTAGGAATTATAGAACAACGTGTTTGTACTCCGAACTTCTCTATTCTCCTAAATGGATGTCCTAAGGGATAATTCTCTTGTGAAAAAGGTTTGAGACAGGATGACCTCCTCTCCCCCTATCTATTTATTATTTTTGTTGAAGTGTTGGGAAGAAATATAGAAAAAATCAGAAGAGAGAGAGCTCCCTCAAAGGCTTTAGGGCGACCTCCACCCTAAACCCCATTACTCACCAATAATTTTTGGAGAATCTTTTTTCTTGGAGGAAAAGCTATTGAAAAAAACCTTAGACAACTATGCTTCAATTTCAGGACAGTATATAAACTTTGTCAAAAGCAAACTATTCTTTATGAATGTCAACTCTAGCCTTAAGCTAAAATATCCTCTATCCTTGGAGCTATCAAGCTACTACCCTCCCAGATTCCTATCTTGGGTTCCCCCTCATCTCCAAACACCCTTCTTTGAACTTTTGGAACAACATTCTTGAAAGGTTCCAAAAGAAATTGGATGGCTGCAAAGGAAAGCTCCTTAGTATGGGAGGAAAATTACAACTTGTCAAGTCCTATTTGAAGAATATATTCATCTACTACATCTCTCTGTTCAAAATGTTAGGCTATATTGTTGATAAGATAGAGAGGATTCAAAAAAGGCTTCTATGGGTTGGCACTAAAGAAATAAGTAGACTTTCCTTGGTTGCTTGGGAAAAAGTTTGTAAACCCTAGAAGTGTGGAGGGTTGGGTATAAGGAAGATCAAGTCCTTTAACACAACCCTCATCACCAAAATTGGTTGGCAATTAGCTAAAGCACAAAAATATTGGACTAGCATATTTAAAGCTAGATACTTTCCTAGCTAGAGTGGGGATAATTTCTTCAATTAGATGGATCTCCTTGCTAGTTCTACTATCTGGAATTATGTGGCTAAAACCATAAATGAGATCAAAAGAAATGGCAAGATATTAACATGAAATGGTATAAAGACTAACTTTTGGAAGGACACTTGTTTGCACAATTTTCCCCTAGATCATATCCCACAATTCAAGAATATCAAGCAATTCTTAAGAAGTCACTGTGGAAAAAATGTTCATGACTACATAATCTGGAACATGGATTGTGCTTCTTGGAAAGATTTGAATAGATTGGATTCCTCCTTGTTGAATATTCATCCCACTAGTAAAAATCAGCTTTTGCTCAAGGCTTTTGAACTATGCGCTCTTCTGCCCAACTGCTCCCTTTACTATCTCTTGGTGGAAGATGAGTGGATTTGGAAATCTAATGCCTTAAGGAATTTCATGGTAAAATAAGCTTACCAAAATTTGGAAGAAGACACTACTGAAGACTTTAATTGGAAAGCTATTTGGATCAAGGGTCTCCTCTTGAAAATCAATTGTTTCTGGTGGTCTACGACCCATGGAAGGATCCTCACAATTGACAATTTGAATAGACAAGGATTCTTTATTGCTAACAGATGTGATCTCTGCCAAAAGGAAATGGAAATTATTGAACACATATTTCTTCATTGTGTTTATGCCCAAGAAATTTGGGAAGAGGTTCTTATCAAGCTGAAAACTAGCTAGACTCAACCTAGAAATATGAAAGACTTTATAGAATCTTGGCATTTATCCCCTTACTTGCACCTGGTGGCAAAAAGTACTTGGTATCAAACTCCCCAATTCTTGGCATGGAATATCTAGAAGGAATAGAACAATAGTGTCTTCAGAGAAGAAAGGAGAAGCAGTAGGATCCTTGCAACCATCATAATCCACCAAATTAAAGAAAAAGTTAATGCCCAACCCTCAGCTTCTCCCAAAATTTACCCCTCCCACTTGGACCTCTGGCTAAGATAAGTATGGGGGATTCGTCATAATTGTTTAGAGCTTAACTGGCAGAATATGTTACTAAGAAAGACCTGCTCTTGGCAACCTCCTGAACCAGGTTGGATTAAATGTAACTTTTACGAATGTTCTAAAGGTAACACTAGGGTTTCAGGGGTAGGAGGCTTAATAAGAGATCATAATGGTAAAATGCTTGTGGGATATGTTTCCAACCTTGGGATTGCCACTAACAACAAGGTTGAAGCCTCGATGTCTTGGATGGGTCTCCTAAGATTATAAATTATCTTGAGGAAGAATGCTATCCTCGAACTTGACTCTAAATTAATCATCGACTGCCTTAACAATATTATTTATTTGTCATGGGAAGTCAGGGGTATGGTTAACAAGTGCAAAAGGATCCTATCATCTTTTGATGGTATTAAGATACAACATGTCTATATGAAGGGCAATAGGATGGTGGACCTTATTGCTAATAAAATTCTTGAAAATCTAGACTGGCAGCCTTTTAATTTTGAAAATAGCTCTAGAGAGCTTAAAGAAATCCTTGTGAGAGAAAGACAAAATGTAAGTGGATAAGTTTGTGTCTCTATTTTCTGAGTTCTTTTTGTTCAATGTTTTGAATTATTCCAAGATGGCCACCCTTTTTCAAAATTTTACAAGAAAGGTGGACACCTACATGATGTTGTGTAGGTTGAAGATGACTAAGCATCCTGTCACTATGGGTTCCCTCTCCAGTTGGATGGTTGAGGTGGATTGTGACCTGGATCCAAACTATCTCAATGCAGATGCGAAAGCGATGGATGGAGATGGCACATGGATATGGGGAGATATTATCTTCATTAAAAAGATAGGGAAAGCCTTAGATTTTTGAACTACCTTTATGAGAAACGATCACATTTGGTGTCACACTTGTAAAAAATTTAATTCAAGTAAAGTTTAAAAAGACAAGATTAAAAGTAATTCTTCAAGAAGAAGCTTGAAAGTGCAGAAATGTAGATGTTTGTCCAGTCGCTTTCACAAAGTTTTTCTATGCTTTGTTCATCCTATTATCAACATGGGGGGCCCTCTCAAGTGCACTAACCTCACAATTATTTGGGGTTGCTTAACAATTAGGAAATTTGGGAGAATTTCCAAGTGGCTGGCTTCACTCCCTTCTACTTGGAATTAAAAGGTTATAACAAGGAGTTCTTTGCTAGATTTTGCAACTCCTGGCATAATGGTGTGGTCACAGTCGATAAAATTTTGTTTACTATGACTGCAGAGTAAATTGCAGAGGTGATGGGCTTATAGAATGAAGGGGAAAGAGTTGAAAAGAAAATCTTGGGAGATTATAAAGGGTTCATGAAGCGGTTCTTTGAAAAGGGCGAGAAATCGGTGTCGTTCTAGAATGGGTATGACCGCTGTGCTTTACCCAAACCCTTTCCTTTTGTTAGTTACCATGTCATGAAATATTTTACCTTAGAGGGTAGATACCCTAATGTGCACGGGTATCATTTCCCTATCTTGAATCACATTAGGCAGAATGAGAAAATTAATATGCTTTTTTTCCTGTTCTCCTCTTTGCAAATGTGCATTTAAAATGGGGCCAACCCCCCACTCTACCAGGGTCTAATATATCTGTTATACAAGTTTTCTATGGAGCACTCTCCTTTTTCTAGTTGTCTTGTCTTTGTGTCTGGTAGCATTGGTGGCTCTGTGAGAGCTTCTTTTAAATCCCCCAAGTTACTGCTCTCTGACCCTAAATCTTGAAATTCTCCTAGCTCGTCTTACTTTGTTAAGACCATTCCCAAGAACTACCATTGTTGTTGAAAAATACTCCCTTGAACTAGCCCTGCTTAATGTCAATCCTGACATAAAAAGGATTAATACCCCTAAATGCACACCAAAAAATGCCAAGAAAACCAATAAAGAGTCAGAGGGGAAAAGCATTACCATAGACATGGAGGTGCACAATTGTGATGATGAAGGAGAAAAACTGGTAGAGCAGGAAAAGATTGAGAGCTATTTGGGTGAGAGAAGGTCGACACGTTTGCATGCGAAAGGAAGAAGAGATTTAAATAAGAAAGAGGAAAACCCAGCCAAGGCTAATCCATAGGAAATCTATGACTTAGAGGAGGCAGATGACTTGAAGGATAACTTGAAAGATGAGGAATTTCAGGTGGAAGAAGATGAAACTGAAGTAAACCCTAATGATGAAATGGAGTAAATGGACAAAGAATGGGAAGGCGAGGAAGAAGAGGAAGGGGAGGATGAGAGTAGCAACACTGAAAGTGAACCAGAGTCCCCGTTCAAAAGGATTGTCGGCCCCAACATCTCTGAAGATGAAGATACGATGTTGTGCTCTCCTATGTCGCTTGTGCATGATGATAGTAGTAAGATGGAAGGGCAATTACATGACATGAGAGAGAAACTGTCAACCCTGGAACAAAAAAGTGAGGAGCGGGAAAGAAAAATACAACTGCGGTGTGATGTAGTTAACTCTCTTTGCTGCATTACAAACGTTATCATGAAGAGTGTTGTTCTGGGAACTATTTTTGGATATGGCAGAATTAAGAAAAATAAAAAGAAAGTGGCCAAGCAGGGAGAGAAGGAACTAGACAAGGAAGGGTAAATGGACTAGAATGACACATGGGATAAAAAATTGGGAAGACTCAAAAGGGATTGGAACCTACTCAAGAAATAGTAGATATTTTATGTTCGGCTCATTCCTTTTTCTTTTTGTTTATTTTTTTCTCATGGTTGATTATCAGGGTTTGCGCACCCATTTTGATAAACTTTATCTTTTATGGTCATGCTAAGACTTTTATTTCTAGGTTTATGGATGATATGAACGCCAAAATTGTTAGTTTTAGGACTACTGTTAATAGGTATACTAGGACTGTTCTATTTAAAAGATGGAAGCTTGTTAGAATCTGTAGAAATAGCTGCAGGGTTATGAGGATTTTTTATTACTTTTGATGGGGGACTAGGTTTTTTTTTTAGCTTCTGGTGGCTACTTGGTGATGTATTGCTATAATCCTTATCTCTGGTTCAAGGTCATCGCCCTACTAATCTAATCAAAAACATTTTCTAACAATGTTAGGGAATCATTTTTTATAATTTTCATATCTATTACACATACTGCTCATTTTTTATATGTATCATTAGGTAAAGATGTGTTAGGTTATCAATATTTGGAAGTGTGCTTTGTATAATTGATACTGACATTCAACTTCCCCTTATCAACTAGATGGATTAAATATCGATAAACCTAAAGAGTAGCAACTTATATCTTGTCTCTAGCTAAGTGTTTGAATTGCATTCAATTAACACCTCTCCAACATAATTATCAAGTGACCTTTACGTGGAGACAAGAAAACTTGAAATTAATCATTTGAAGCAAAAACATACTTCTATTTTAGAGTCCTTAGAAGTTCATGTAGATCAAGAGCATGTATTGGATAAAAATGAATGACATGTTGTGTGGAAAATTAGTCATAAATGGATAATTACACATTATTACATGCATTCTAGTATATTGTGGTAGTCACTATCAACAATCACTCAAAATAGTATTTTGTTTGAACATTACTTGGCAATACAAATATTATTTGTTGATATCTCATATTCGATACATTTTGAACTATGTAGTATTTGATGGGTCTTTGTATCTTCTCAAGAATCAACTACTAGAAATATGCACACATGCAAGTTGGTACACATGCCTCCCCAAAAGAAAGGAGGGTAATCATCATTATGCACACACAATACAAACAATTCAATCATCAATTTAGGTTTAGCCATCTTGTAGTGAAACGAAGGAATAAATGCTCAGAATATGGTGATTACATTATGAGAAGAAGGAATGGAGTTCTCAAAGGCCAATTTTAAATGCAGAGAGAAAACTTTAAAATTAATCCTTTCAAGAGAAAACATACTTTGATTTCATTATCTTTAAAATGTTCATATATAGATCATCAATATGTATAGGATAGTAAAGACCATTTAATTATATGAAATATTATAGTAAATGGAGTGTTGTGCATTTTTCCAATCATTCTAGTTTTTCATGGTAGTCGCCATTGATTCTCACTCAGCATAACATAGGCTTTAAGCCTTAATTTACATTACACACATTGCCTATTATGGTCTCACATTCGCTATGATCTTATAGCAAACATGTTTAGCAAATCTACATATCCTCTAAAGCTTCAACTACTAGAAATATGTCCGCATGAAAGTTAACTCATGTCTCTCTAAATAGGAAGGAGGGTGATTGTCATCTTGCACATTCACAATCATCTCAAATTATTAGACAAATCAATTGAAAATGTATTTGAACTCGTTACAATATACTTTATGTCCAATTACTTCAATTACCACAAAAAAAAAAAAAATTATATTTTTTAATTTTGATTAATAAAAAATTACTTTCAAATTACTAAATATTGAGGTGCCAGTTACACATTAAATATAATTGGTAGTTATTTACTACGCACTAAGGACACACTCAAGGTCTCACATCAAGAAGTGATTGGAATAGAAAATTAACATGTGATGTAAAGGTAGATTTATCTTCTTCCCTCTCTTGAGCTTTCAACTTGTGCAATGTAAATATACAAAACCAATTAGACAGTATGTCATTTTAAATAAAATATGAGTGACCGTAGATATGCCAAGTTATTTCTATCGTAAATATAACTATCATCCACATGAACACCCACCCCCTTGTTCAAATTTTCAAACTAGTGATTACAATTCGACGTGTAATATCGTCCACTCGTTGCATTTTATGCGATGATATCTCTTTCAGGCATTCTGTCAAACAGTTCGGATGTCTTGTATGTGGTTTCAAATTTTGCATACATGTATACCAGGGGACCCGCAACTTTAATTTTTGACACAACTTGTCCTTCCTTTATCCTTTTATGGATTTCCAGACCGTGCTCCGAACTTTCGAAGCTCCCATTTTGCTGACCTGGCAGCGTGCTGGCAAATGTTGCGGTGGTCAATGAGAAAAGAAAGTTTCCAGAAATATCTGGAAAAGTCTATACAAATATCTGGTGACTGAGAGTATTGTAAATTTGATGGACACGAAACACTATTGACATAGTACATCCAAATGGGAAGGGATGAAATGGCAATGTCAGAGAGTAGCTGTGTTATTCAAGTTGGGTATGAACTGACAATTAATGAGGAGGATATGCCCGATGTAAGTTCTGCTCGGATCTTCCGAGTGCCAAGGCTACGGCGAGACTCCATAGACCGTTTGCACAGTCCACATCTTGTTTCAATCGGCCCTTTTCATTATGGGAAGAAGGAGCTGCAAGGCATGGAGAACTCCAAATCTGAGGCAGTTCGAAGGATGCAAAAGAGGATCCATAGGAGTAATCCAGATGCGTCTATCAAGTCAATTGTTGAAGAATTCATACTGCTCAAGGACAACAAGATAAGGAAGTTCTATAGTGAACATATTCCCGTTACTTCTATAGAACTAGCATGGATGGTAACCAGGGATGCATGTTTTATTTATGAATTTCTTGTTAATTATATAAAAGTTAGCAGGAATGCTCACCACTCATATGAAACTCAAGTATCTCAATTTGAGTATGTTGAGTGTTTTTATGAAGAAGAGAGTGCATTTAAGTGGAAGTATGATTCAGTTTTTAATGTCGATCTTCAAAATCCCATGAGAGAAAGACTAATGACTGATATACTTTTATTTGAAAACCAAATACCTTTGTGGGTTTTGAAGGATCTCCTTAAATTCCAGACGGGTTCTGCAGAATCCGCAAAACAAAAGGTAGAACACTTAATGAGCATGCTGCTTTGGCGAGCAACCCGACATGAGGTTTTCATGTGGAAAGCTAGAGTTTCTTACAACATGTACAGTAAGAATCATGTCCTCGAAGTAGTCTACCGCTCCATGGCGGGCAGCGATGTTGAGGAACTCCTAGATTCGCCGCCTTCGTCTCGCAATCGCATGCAGATCTGCTTGGAGAAATGCTTTGGTTCAATGAAAGCCATTTGTAGACGTTGGTATAATCTTTGTTTTCTCAATTCCTCCTCAAATAAGAGCCCTGGCAACGCGGTCGATATGGTGTATCTGAAGCTCCCAACAGCAATGGAACTCGTGCGCGGAGGAGCGAAGATCCAGCCAGTTCTCTTTGAAGATATAAAAAGAGCAGTCTCGCAAGATCCAACTAGATCGATGGATTATTGTTCAGTCATTCGATGGATAAGATTTGATGAGAAAACATCAACGTTGTACTTACCACAATTCAGGGTCACGTCGGAGGCACATATATTGATAGGAAGCATTATTGCCATGGAAGCAGCCGTTGGAGGGTACAGTACAAAGCCAATGACTCAGCTTGCCTTGCTTATTGAAGAGCTGATAGACCACGAGGATGATATTGCAGTGTTAAGAAACGCAGAGGTGTTTCACAATTTCCTCGGAAGCAACAAACAAGTGGCGGAGCATTTCATTTTGGCTCAAGGGATTACCCATGTCTGCGGCTGCAAACCAATTGATGACGTCAGAGTGAGGTTGCATAAGTACAATAGAAGAAAGTACAAGAAACTCTGGAGTGAGTTCGTAGGTGCTTATTTGTCTAAGCCATGGTTGCTTGCTGGGTCAATGGCCGCCGTGCTGCTAATTCTGATGACAGTAGCGCAAGATTTTTGTCTTTTTCTCACTTGTAACCGCTATTCCTCTTGAAGCCCACCTTTACTCCTCTTTTCCGTTTAAGTCCATTTTAAAATTGTCATCAGTGTTTACTTTGTGGCCAGGGTTTTCTTTAAAATTAGTTTTATGTACTGCTAAGTTTCAGACAGCTCTGTTGTTGTTCATATTGTATAATTTTTTTTACTGTTTGTTTCAATAAATTAAAAAATTAAATTATCAATGGTTCAATTGTCATCGCCGTTTACTTTGTGTTCATATCGTATTTAGTTTCAAGGAGTGTGAAAGCTTTCAGACAGTTGTGTTGCTGTTCATATTGTATGATTTTTTTTTCTTATTCCTTGTTTCAATGAATAATAAAAAATAATTCTTTTAGTTTAATGGTGAAGGTAAAATTGATTGTTGAAAAATATGATATTTAAGTAAAAATTTTAGATTTTGATTAAGATTTAATTTTGTTTATTAAATAAAAATTTCAAATCTTTTATAATTCATATAAAAGTTAGGAACCTATATGCATCTATTAGATGTAATTTGTTTTAGTTTTTTTAGCAAATAAAACATTTAACTACAATGATATAATTTATATTTAATTTTCTTATCTAATAATTTGAAAAATATTTGTTTAAGTATTTTCGTATTGATTTTGAAGTCTACATTTGAATGAGGACGACATGTCTCTTTTTTGAATGAGGACGACATGTCTCTTTTTTGTATTCAATTACGATTTTGAAGTCTACATTTGCACACCAAGAAATTTTGACTAATAGCAAATTCTTGCAATAATTGAAGAAGGATAGCTCTGGTGTATGACTTATATGGTTCTCATAAGTTTTTTATTTCGTATATTGTGAAGAAATACTAATCAAATTCCAAATGCTTAATTAGAATAGAAGACATATATTTGTAGTACAAATTTACCAAAATTATATAAATGTTTATTTGTAAAATTTAAATTATAAATTCATTAATTCCTATTTTTCATATTATTTAATTATTACTCATTTAATATATTAGGTACACCTACAAAGATTAATATGTATAACTTTTTAAAAGTCAACAAACATTTATTGCATACTATGACAAGTTTGACTTTGTATGTTGTGGAAAAAGATAATATGTTTATGGTTGAATTTATTAGTACTTAATGAAAAATAGATACAAGAACAAAAGTCTAAACTAATCATTATTTTAAACAATGAAAAATTATGCTATTTTAAATGTGGAGTTATTTTATTTTAAGTAGAGTAGACCCACCAAAGAAAATATACTCGGAATGAGGAGGAGAAGTCTCTTTTTGTATTGGATTGTGATTTCAAGTCTCCATTGGCACCCCAAGAAATTATGACTAATAGAATTTTTTCGCAACAATTGAAGAAGGTGCCATTAGATGAATCGTTTTCTCCAACATTTAAGAGGGATACCTCCCATGTATGACTTAAATGATTCTCTGAATTTTGTTATTTCTTATATTGTGAAGCTATACTAATAAAATTTTAAATATATAATTAGAATAGAAGACATATATCTCTACTTAAAATTTACCCAATTTATATAAATGCTTATTTGTAAAATAAAAAATGCAAATTCATTAATTACTACTCATTTAATATATTAAATTCCTTAAATAATGTATGTCATAAGAAAACACTAACATAGTTAAAATCAATTACTTTATGTTCAATTTTTTTTAAAAAAATTATATATTATAAGTCCATAACTAAATAGGAACCTAATGAGTCTCAGAACATCAAGAAAAATCCTATAGACCTAAGAGTTAGCAATCTCAATCACATGTTTATAAAAAATATCGATCTAAGACTTTTTCCCATAGATTAAATATAAATTTTGAATAAAAAATAATTAAAAAATAAAATAATAATATCAATTTTTTTTATTTTTTTTTATAGTTTTTCCAACTGTACTAATTTATTATTAATAAAATTTGATAAAAATTTATTTCATTTAAAATTCAAAAGATTTAAATGATGAATAATCTGTTATAAATATATAATTTTGAAATTTATAAACTTCATAATATGAAAAATCACTACATAAACTACCTACTTGTTTGGGACTCCATTAGGGAAAATCATAAGGTAACCTTCAAAATGGCATTGTTCTAACATTTGGGTGGATTTGTTTCAAGCTACAAAAAATTTGCAAGACTATAAATGAGTACAAAAAACATAAGAGGAATCTTTGAGTAAAAAATAAGGGAAACTATTTCAAAATATTGCAAATTCCAAAAAAATAGAAAATTAAATGAAGTGCACTTTGCACCCAATACAAATGAAAAAGTAGCCCCTTTGCTTTGTAGCATCATAATCTCAGAGGAGTACTTTTCTCCTTAGCTTCTTGAACTTCATTTTTTTCCCATGATAACTTATAATTATAATAAGCACACCTCCATTTTTATTTTTTTTTGGCTCCCCACCAAAATAATCTCTAATGCCATGGCACACAAAACAATATTTCCTAATGAAATTTTGATAAAAAGAATAAAACCTAATTTTAGAGAGAGAAAGAAAAATAGAGTATTTAACATGATTATCTCGAGGTGTAATCCTTATGTCATGGATGTGATACTCAGAAGGATAGCAATAGATTATGTTTGTGTAGTAGATGTTATTTTTTTTAAAGATTTAGAAATAAATAAAAAATCAAGTATAAATATTTACCTTAATTTTTTCATTTTATTCATATGTTCATTAAAATAGCCATTATTAGTTATTAGCCCCATGTAAAATATATTGACCTTTATAAAAAAATATATTTTCTACATATCTTACAAATGCTACAATTCAAGATAACAAATTTATTTTCAATATTCTCAATAGATAAAATGTCTTCTCTAATATTTTTAAATTTCTAAATTTCATTATCAAACATTTATAAAATAATTTTACCATGAATATATTGTGACCCAAATTTTCAAGCCAATCCAATTTCCTTCATAAAGGTGGAACTTTTACCCCAATTTTTTTGACTTATAATTACTCTACTTTCCTATAGACGACTACGGGTTGAATACTATTTAAGAAGCACAAATTTAGTTTCAAACTTCCAGAATGAGGATCTCATAGTCTAAATTGATTATTAACTTACTTTTTTTAATTACTTTATTAGGGAGGGGGCCCCGAATCCTTACAAAATAGCAAAAATAGAGACCAAACAAATAACCATAGGCATCAGACAACCAGGCATTGAGAAAGCACATGAATAACTCTCTAAAGTAATAAAAAACTACCATACTCACATAGCCAAATATGATAACCCTGCCCAACCTCTTTCTATCAATTACAACTACTAGCATATAATTGTAAAGATTTATAGTAGTATCAATGTACTTGGTCTAAATATAAATATCCAACATAAGGCATGCAAGCCTAATTAAACATATGTCTATAGTGATAAAGAAGAAACTAAAACTTACAAAAACTTGAACAAAAACTATCATTATTAGCACTTGAATTTAAGACACTCCAAACAAAAGGACCATCCCCAACAACATCCTAATCGTACTTAATTCTAGTTCTGCACAAGATGCTCCATCTGCTCCTGCCAGACCTCAGAGAACAACATATCCTCTTTTTGTTCCACTTGCAGGCTGTCATTCCCCTTCAAATTTTTTTGACTTTTCTTCAGCCTACTATGTCCCAAAATGAACCTGATGGCCACTTTCTGCATGACCCCATCAGTGATAGAACATAGGGCATTCAGGACATCCCCCATTAGTCGATACCCTTGCCTACATTTCTCTACCTTCACTTTGAGGTGAATAACCTCAACCTGACGGTCAATTATCTGGTTCTATTGCTTTTTGGCACTAAAATTTTCCTTAATAGTAGGAGAGTTCTGAGAGTAGGGAACCATATCCAAATCCTCAAAATTATTTTGAGATGGAAAGTTCATTTCCCAATCAACCTTGTCCTCTTGAGAATCACTCACACCCTTTGAATCCTATTTACTATCATCCCCTTGTTCCTCCGCTTCCATTTGAAATTTCTTATCCTTTGAGCCCTCCCTAGAGGATTCATCATCATTATCAAGGGTAAAAACCTTCACCGGTTTAGGGGACACCTCTTTCTTTTCAATTTTCTCTTTCTTGTCTTTCGTAAGGAGGTGAGTAGATTCCCCTTACCCAAAACCTTCGCCAGTTTAGGGGACACCTCTTTGGTTTCAATTTTCTCTTTCTTGTCTTTGGCAAGGAGGTGAGTAGATTTCCCTTGCCTAGAACTTCCATCATGCTTCTCCTTATCATACAGGTATTATTCTTTGGCTTCAAAATCATGCAATTCTAAGTCAATTGTTATCTGCTTCTTATTAGAATCCTTTTCAGTCTTTCTAGCCTTATTTACTTAAAAAACTATACCTTTTATCTTGAATCTTTCTCCATTTCAAAATAGTTGAAAAATATTATCAAAACAATTATATTTTTTATAAAATCTAAACTATTATTTTGAATTTTAATACATAGATAATTCTTAAAAAAATTTAGGGTGATCCAAAAATAATGTACAAAAATTTCAAACAATTCAAAAGGAAATGATTCTCTTCACTATGAGAAACTCCATTTTGCATAATTTTATCATCTACATTTTGTATGTTCCACAAGGGCCATATCCATGCCTTTATAATAATAGCATATGCATTTTACCTAGTGTAAAGTTTTGTCTAGTACAATGACAAAATATATTTTTAAGAAAAACTTTTCACATGGTAAGAGAAGGTGCCACAATAATGGGGGAAAGACCAATCAAGAAAAGAATGGATCCATATTTATTTATAGCATTAAGAGAGAGTAATGGGTAATTTGTTCCAAGAAATTATGTTTTTCTATGGTTTCTATCATTTCTCCTTAACATATACACTTTGCAATTGTATAAGAATAAAATACCAAGTCTAATAGTCATGGCCTCATCTAGGGAACAAGTCAGCAATTACATGTTACTAATATGAGAAAAGGGAGACCCATATAATGGCCAATATATTATAATAGAAATGTGACAATTTATTGTCTTTCAAATCTTTGATCTTCTGTTAAAAAAGAAAATACATTTGATTTATCTAAAAAGTTCAATCTATTGATCATGAATAAAATTACTTTTTTTGACAACCACTCTTTTATGTTAGATTGATTATTTTCAATATGACCAATAACTTTTTTTATTGTTGTAGTATAATTATACAACACATTAGAAGAAAAAACATACTACAACAAGGTAGATTAAATTATATGTGCTTGTAATTGGTTATTCTAGTTTAAAACTATTATAAATTCTATAATAATCCACATTAGCCAAAGAGATCCTTTTTTTATGATGATATAATGACATTTAGGTTTGTTATTCTAATATTTGTAATGTTCATGTTAATTTTATTTGAAATCTTATTCATAAAGATATCATTTTTATTTCATACAATTAAAATGTAGTATACTAATTGGGTATGTGCATGGAAATGGAGGACATAAAGGAACTCTTAAAGTGTTTTTTTTTAAATCAATAAAAATTAATTTTGGATGAAAATCTGAAAAATAATACTACAAAAATTTAAAAAATGCAACAAGAACAAGAATCATTATGGTTTGAAACTAATTTCTAAACTATTATTTTTTAAACTGGTATATACTAAAAGGTTCAAATAAGGGTAAACATAAAAAACAATATATAACATAACATTTAGTGTGCTCATTTTTAAATATTTATTTTTGGAAGTATTTTATACATCACTTTCATGCAAAATTAGCTAATATCATCTAGTTTATGCCTAAATTTTCTACTAGTTTTTCAATAAATATATATATTTTAGTAATTTTGTCAAATTTACACATCTTGAAAAATAAAAAATTTAGTGTGGGCCCCCTAATATTTTTTGAAAAAATCAAAAGTCAAAATTTCATTACATTTGTATAGAATAGAATCTAGAATATAAACATCTAATTTGTTTCAAATTTATATGAAGGGATAAAAAGTACTATACATTGCTTTTCAGTTAAAAAATTACCCTAACAAAAGAAATGAAAAATTAAAACCCCAACACATTCAAAGTATATAAAAATACAAGGTTACAAAGTTAAGGAAAATCCTAAGATTATGGTATTTTTTAAATACATATCATAAGCCATACTAAATTGACGGGAAGAATGCTCAACATTTAGGTGTTTTTCTCTATCTTGACAAACAAATTTCTTTCCTTGCATTGGCATGCAAGTTCAACCCTTTACTTTGGATTATCACAGTGGGTCCAACCTTCATAGTTGGTATTTTCTAAGGCAAGTTATAATTTGCACTCAAGTTGAAACTATTTTTTATTTTTCTCGTAATGTGAGTGTGTTATAACACACTCATACTATATTGTACTTAAGTTATAACTTAGTTGTATTAGGGATTGGTAATGTTTATCCACTAGAATGTCATACATATGATCATGCTTAATGTGAGCACATTATATAAAAAAAGGAATGAAAGTATTTTCTCAATAACCTTTTGGTCCCTTGCCTTTGCACATTCACTCAATGTTCTCTTATTTGCATGATACAATAAATTTTATATTTTTCAAACAAAGAGTAACCTAGTTGAAATTATAAATAAAGGAAACTATAAATATTTGAATCTTAGTGAAAATACTTGCAAAAAAATGATATTGGACTAGGGAAGAATATGAAAATAATTATTTGATGATTTTATTAAAGTGAAACTTTGAAATATATGGGGGTGAAATATTGTCTCACTTTCTATAACAATTGCATAACAACATAGCTACATTGTAACCACCAATGTAATAAAGTAAACTAATCTCATTCTTACATTCCCCACTTATTACATTGATCCTACAAATGTACCCTTCAAACAACTCAAATTTGATGTTGTTAAGAGACTTGTTGAGTATAACAGGTATCTAAAATTTGATTTGATGTTATTTGAGCTTAATATGGTGGTGCATAACTTATTCTCTAATGTGATGATATATGACCTTAATTTTCATTCTTCCCTCATGGAAAATTGGATTCTTCACAAATTTCAACACCCTTTAATTGTCGCAATAAAGAATAGGTTGTTTCTCCTTAGGAATGTCCATATCGGCTAAAATGTGACGTAACCAAATCACTTCCTATGCAACACCTCATGTAGCAGAATATTCAGCCTCTATGGATGAACAATTTTTTTCTTACTAATCTATGAAATAGGTTCATATCATTCATTTAATTTATATTGTCATACATAGTAAATGTTACATAGACTATTGCTGAGAGTTAGCTCAAGAAATTATTATTTAGTAGTTGCAATGCGAATAGCATGGACGGTGAAGGCGGTTGGAAGCAACTGCAAGTGAACAACATGGATGTCTAGAAGCTTGTCTTGGTTTGTGATGACAAAAATTAGTTGATAGATAATTAATTTATTTTAAAAAAACTAACCAACTCAATCTACTTGTTCATCCTCACCAAGCTCTCAAAAAGATTCCAAGGCCTTATTGTTCATTCATACCTCATGTGATTTAGAATGTGTAGTATGATGTCCAAAGTTGCTTTTATGTTCATTCACGTGTCCACCTTAGTAAAGAAAATTAAAAGTGCAAGCACAAAGATCAAGTCTTGGTGAGATTTCATGGTCTCTATCCATGGAACCGATTTAGTAATAGCATTCATTCACTAAGCTTCAAGGGATGTACACATTTTATTCTTCCATTGCATTATGTAACTTGCGGCAAATAATTTGGCTTTGTGTTCACTAATTACATTTGCTTGAATGTTTCTCTAACTATGTAAACAAATCCATAATAATCTACAATCATTTCATTCAATGATACTACCTCTCTTTGACACATTCGGGCAAATTTTTCACGCTCACGCTATCCATCATTCCATGTTTTGAATGCATTTCAAGTAGAGCATTTCCAATTTTGGTATTGGATGAAAATATATTAATTTCTATAACCCAGTAGCAAATCGATTGTTCAACAAATATCACAAAAAATAAACTATCTGATTTGTAACAATTAATACACTAGGTTGATTAAAAAAAAATGAATAGGAAAAGAAAATTTAAATGAAACCAAACACATGATCATAGATAACACCGATATACCTAGGAAACCCCAATGTGGGGTAAAACCTACAAATGTTGAATCTTCTATTCAGCTTCTAGAGAAAACTTTTCTTGCAAATACAATCCTAGCAAAATAATATCTACTATGTCAGATAAGTGAAACTTTCCTCATGCAAAAAATCCTAAGAGAAACTTTCCTCATGCAACAAATCCTAAGAGAAACTTTCCTTGCATGATGCAAACTAGAACTTTCCCTCCATGAAGCAAGAGAAAGGAAACTTGTCTCAACTCTAGGAAATATTACATTTACAAAAATAGAAAATATTCTCTTGTTGAACATTCAACACAAGATGCATGTAAGCAAATTCCACAGCCACACCTTCCGAACTATAGAAAATTAACACTCCTTCTTAGTGAGGATGGTATTCTGAACAACACCCAGCTTATCCCTGAGGAATAGAAACTTTCTCTTAATCAAGGCCTTCGTCAGGATGTCTTCTATCTATTAGTCCATAAGAATGTATTATAACTTCATTGTTCCCTTATCCACATAATCTTTGATGAAGTGATACTTGATCTCAATATGCTTCGACTTGTCATGAAACACTGGATTCACATAGAGTTTGATACAACTCCGATTATCACAGTAAATGACTGTCAGATCTAGCTCCTGATCAAAGACCCCAGCTAGAAGTTTTTGAAGCTAGATAGCCTCTCATGTAGCCATACTAGCTGCCATATACTCAGCCTCTACAAAACACAGTGCAACTGACTTTTGTTTTCTACTGTACCAAGAAAAAGCTCCTGATCCCAAACTGAAATAATGCCTAAAGTCATCTTCCTGTCAGTTGTACTTCTTGCCCAATCTGCATCAGTGAACCCCTCGATCTTCACTCCATCCTGCTAAATATACCTTAGACCATAATCAAATGTGCCTCGGAGATACCTCAAAACATGCTTCGTAGCTACCCAATGCACATATTTAGATTCCACCATAAGCTGACTAAGTGAATTCATTGCAAAACAAATGTCTGGCCTTGTGTTGACTAGATACATTAGAGAGCATATCAACTGTCTGTACAAAGTTGGGTCCACTGCCTCTAATTTAGAAGCATCAACCTTCTTCTAGTTGGTCACAACTGGCATGGACATAGGCTTATAGTTTTCCATCCTAAATCGCTTCAAGATATTAATTGTATACTTCCCTTGTCCAAGGAATATTTCTCCCTCTTTATACCAAAAATCCAATCCAAAAAAGTAGTACATCCAACCCAAGTCCTTCATCTCAAACTCTCCTCCAAGATACCACTTACAATGTGCCATGAGCTCTTCTAACCCTGTAAGAAACAAGTCATCAACATATAACACTAATATGAGAAGCTCACCCTTCACTTGAACATAGTATAGGTTTGGATCAGTATCACTCTTGGTGAAGCCCACACTATGCAAGTAACCATCAATA
Source organism: Cryptomeria japonica (assembly GCF_030272615.1). NCBI lineage: Eukaryota > Viridiplantae > Streptophyta > Pinopsida > Cupressales > Cupressaceae > Cryptomeria > Cryptomeria japonica. Next base: position 514,482,483 of record NC_081415.1, read on the forward strand.
CATTCATACCAAGCCCTGGGATCCTTCTTGAGCCCATACAGTGCTCTCTTCAACCTGCACACATCAAAATCCCTCCCATGTACCTCAAAATCCTCTGGTTGTTCTATATAAATCTCTTCCTTAATTACTCCATTGAGTAAAGTCGTCTTCACATCCATCTGGTGAATCCTCCAGCCCATCTGCCCTTATGGATGAGTACCTGGCTACCAGGGCAAAGTTCTCAATATAGTCGATCCCTTCCTTCTGATAAACTTGTTTAGCCACAAATATTGCTTTGAAATTTTCCACACTACCATCTTCAGCATGCTTGATCTTATACAACCATCTCAACCCTACCATTGACTTATTTTTAGGTCGTGGCACTACCTCCCACACACTATTATTCATGATAGAAGAATACTCCTCCACCATGGCATCCCTCCAAACCTAATGCTTGGATGCCTCTTGAAAGATAGAAAGCTCCACCTCAATCAGTTCACTCGTGAGTGCCAAATAATTAGAAAAACATTTGGGAGTTTTTCTTTGTCTAACTAAATCTTGAGGATCACCAACATACTCCTGAGCCTCTTTCAATGTCTTCTCAGCCGCCCTATTTCTCCTCATCCCTGTCATAGGAGTCTAAGGATGAGAAATCCTATGTTCTTCCTCTTGATCAACTTGCTTGGCCTACATTCTTTTCTCTCTAACTTGTGTGACTCAAGTCTAAGGAATTTGTACAACATCAACCTTGGGTGTCTGCTCCTCCTCTTGAACCTCCATCAAGCTTCTAGACTTCTGAAGAGCTCCTTCCTCCTCAAACTTCACATCTTTCTGAATAACTATTTTCCTGAGGGAAGGAATGTAAACACTATAGGCCTTATAAGTTTCATTGTACCCAACTAGGATACCCTTCTCTGCAGTTGGTTCCAATTTGGTTCTCTTCTCCATGGAAATAGGACAATACACAAGGCATCCAAAGATATGAATATGCCTCAAATCTAGTTTCTTCCTAGTGAACACCTCATCTGAAGTGAATTTGCCCAACACTTTGTGTGGACTCCTATTATATAGATACATGGCTGTATTGCAAGCTTCTAGCCATAAAAACCAAGGCAGATCCTAATCATGAAGAATGGCCTTGGCTTCTACAACTATAGCCCCGTTTTTCTGTTCAACAACCCCATTCTACTAAGGGTTATATGGAATTGTCAACTCTTTCTTGATACCTTCCTAAGCACAAAAATTTTTGAAGGCATTCGAGGTATACTTTCCTCCATTGTCATATCTGAGTATCTTGATCTTCCTCCCTATCTGGTTCTCCACTAGAGCCTTAAACTCTTTGAACCTATTGAAGACTTCATCTTTATTCTTCATAAATTACATCAACGTCTTCTTGGAGAAATTATCAATGAAGGTAACATAATAGTCATACCCTTTTAAGGATGTTGTTGACATGGGCCCACATACATCTAATTGAATGTGATCCAAAATCCCTTTAGATCTAGTGTCACTTCTTGGAAAATTGGTCTTGGCATATTTCCCAAGAGCACAACCCTTGCACACCTCATGCTTTTCAACCTTCATCTGAGGTAGCCCTACCACTATTTCCTTGAGCACACTAAGTGCTCCATGGTGAAGATGAGCCATCATCCCTTGCCACAATTCTCCAAGCCCTCTACAACTACTCACCAATGCATGTGCTGGTGCAAACTGCAACTAAACAAGCTGCCACGCCTGACTCCAGTCACTTTTTTTACCTTGGAGTTCTTTGAATGGATATACAATTTGCCCTCTTCAAAGGTCACAATGCAACCCTTGCCCTCCAAAGTAAAAAGAAAGATTAAATTATTTGTCATGCCAAGGACATACAACACATCCTCCTCCAATAGAGGTTTGCCAAACTCCCTCTAAAACTTGATTGTGCCTACACTAGTTGCTTGGTATTTTCCATTGTCTCCAAGCTCAATAAAAAAATCTAGCTTTTTCTCCTCCAATTTGATGAAATATTCTTTTACTCCTGTCATGTGGCACGAAGCCCCACTATCAATACACCATACACTTTTGGCAATTGAACTTGAGAGACATGCAATGAGTTAAAAATCATTCTCAAACCGTGTTGTAAACTTGTCCACCTTTCCTATAGCCGCAACTTGCTTCATTTTCTTGGCCTTATTTTTCTTATTCGGGCATTGACTAGCATAGTGACCCATCAGATAGCAGCAATTTTTTTTATCTTACTCATGTCTTTCTTCTTCCCATCCTTGGAAGAAGACCCTTCAATTTGCCCTTTATTGATTTTTTGTTTGTCCTTGCTTGCAAGAGCAGGATTTTCTTCATCTTCAACCTTCTTTGATAGACTTGCTCGATGAAAATTTTCACAGATCTCCTTGTGGACAAAATCATCCCAAATCCTCACCCAATCAGGTAGGCAATCTCTACCAACAACGTATTTGACAAACACTATGGGCACTTCTTCGAGAAGCCATTCGGAGCTATCCACACAAGCTCATCTTCAACAATCATTTCTCCAACACCAGCCAACTCATCCCTGACTTGTGTCAATCTGGACAAGCAAGAGGTCACACTCTCACCCTTGGACATCTTGGTGTTATGCAACTTGTCCTTGAGCATCATCTTCCGATTTTGATAGTTGCTCTGATAGAGTTTTGTGACTGTATCCCACATTTCCTTGGTGATGTATTTCTCAAATACATGAGGAATCAAATTATCTTTCACCCCATGAAAGATAATCCTCTGAGCCTTGGCCTCCTTGATTTCATGTGAATCTAGGGCAATAGGATCATTTACTGGAGGAATCACTTCTTTACTAGCATAGGTCCACAACTTATTCTCCTCGAGAATGGATGTAATCCAAACCTTTCACTGTAAGAAGTTAAATGCACCCTCAAGCCTATCCTGATATCGAACATTGGTTGCCATTGCGAAACAAAAACCTTGAAGAAATTGAAAGTTGAAACCTGAAGAAATCTATGAAACAAAACTTGGCTTCATATTCAAAGTTTATAGCTCTTATACCATGTTAATTTCTATAACCCAGCAACAGATCAAGTGTTCAACAAATATCATAGAAAAGAAACTATCTGATTTGTAACAATTAATATACTATGTTAATTAACAAAAAATGAATAGTGAAAGAAAATTCAAATGAAACCAAACAAATGAACATAGATGACATCGATATACCAAGGAAACCCCAATGCGGGGAAAAACCTACAAATGTTGAATCTTCTATTCAGCTTCTAGAAAAAACTTTCCTTTCTAATACAATCCTAGGAAAAACACATCAACTATGCGAGAGAAGTGAAATTTTCCTCATGCAACACATCCTAAGAGAAACTTTCCTTGCATGATGCAAATTGGAACTTTCCTTACATGAAGCAAGATGTTGTGTCCCACATAACTAAAATTATCCAAACATAAAACTGCTCTTGGTGTAAACCTCACAACTCTAAGAAATATTCTATTTACAAAATAGAAAACATTCTCTTGCTGAATATTCAACACAAGGTGCACATAAGCAACTTCCATAACCACACCTTCTAAACTATAGAAACTTAATAAAATATATGTCTCAATATGTTTTAATGGACACCTATAACATGTTCCAAAGCATTGTTATGGCATGGGATGGAAGGAAGTTGGTAAAGAATGTTGAATTTAGTTTTATGCCCAACAAAGCGCATTTTCTCAATAATTTACCCAACCTTTCCAACAAGTCCAATCTATAAAGCTTATGACTAGGGCATACGAATGAGACCACGTACCCTAGAGGCGTTCTGTCAAACAGAAAATGTGCATTGTCTAGGCGTCTTCAATCCTAAAATACATTGATGTCTATGTGTGACAAACCAAGCACATTTGTTTGAATGTTTGTAAAGACTTGCTAATGCACTAATTTTATTTTCATGCTATGATAACACATTCATGAGGCTTTGAGGCATTCTTACAAACAAATTAAGTGCATTTTTTATGATTCCACACTTCGCGTGACTATTCATATTCCATGTGGAACATATTAAATCACACACATTAAGACTGGTCAGTATCAATATATATATATTTGTTAAAGAAACTCAGCAAAAAAAATTATGGAAACATAGACAAGGCACATGAGCTATTTTCCAAAATTCCTCAAAGAAATGTGTTCTAATGATATGTTGTGATGCTATGTTATACACAAATGGTTTGTTGAGAAGGTTTATGAAACATTCGAGCTAATGTAACTTTTAAGCCTTAAATCACACACACTAAACAACATATTACGTCTAGAGGATGTTAGTCAACTCTAAGTGTTTAACACTTTAAAGTGTAGAAGTGTATTCTTAGTGTGACTATTTTACAGGATTGCTTGGTTTATGTCATCCTTTAGCATGAAAGGGGCTAAAATCAGTCCACAACCATGCTAAGGAATGGAAAAGATCTCAGCAGTATTTGAGTTTTATAATAGCAGATTTCCTTCTTGGTACTTCTTGTATTATCTAGTGAATGAATGATTTGATGATAACCTGTGATTTTTATCCTCTAATTTCTCTCATTCAGTCAGTTTGTGGTGCAAGGACATACATGTTAGTTGCAGGTTGTAGATTGTGTTAGTTGATTTTAATTGCTTTAAGTTATGAAAACCTATTGTTTTCCTTCATGCATGCATTAAATTCATCCATTTCTAGGAAATGTTTATGCATCTCCATGTTCAATTGAGTTGTGAGATTCAAGGTTATTTGTTGGAAGGTTTTTGTGAGTTTCGTGGTTACAGATTTCAGATAAAAAATTATTTGGTGCATCACCCCATTATGATAGATTTTTAGTTACATGCAATCATTCTATCCGTTTTAATATCAAAATAAAATGTAGAAGATTCACTAGGCAGAAAGCTGACCAGATCTCCGGAGATTCACCTTCACTTTGAGCAACCCACAGGCTCGAAGGTGTTTCCGTGTTTCACAAGATTTCTTGGTTTCACACTTAGCATCATGGGTGCAATCCTTCATGAGAACAGTGACAACATACATTAAGCAACATAATAAGCCTAAAAAATGTCAGTCAACTCTGAATATGTAACACTTTTAAGTTTAGAAGTATAAGCTTAGTGTGTGTGATTTAAACAGTTCCACATTGCACTGCTTTATTCATACCAAATGTATTTGTTTCGAAATTTCTAAAGCCTTTTCAAACAATTCATTTCTTGTATATCCAACAATTGTGCTTTCAATGAGATAACATGTTTTCGCATCCTATGTCGTATCTCTGCTTCTAAATGTTCTTTGTCTGAAGCTTCTGCATTAAGAGTACATGTTTGTGATTTAATGTTTTGTGTAGACAGGGAGAGTGTTAGCAAAGGTTGTTGAATGACTTTTCGGTTTATCGATTGCATTTGCTTCAAATTTCTAAATCGTTTTTAGTATATCTATTTTGTATATAACCTCTGCATTATTTTTCCAAAAGATCTTTTCAAGACACTGCGTGGTACAACTCGCATGCTTTCTGTGCTTTCACATTTTGCCCGCAAGTTTACCAAGGCAAATGATACTTCAACATTCAACAAAAATCTTGTTTTAACTTATTGGCCGCGCGTGGGGAGAAGAATGGGATTTGGCCTTGCATTGACTAATTACATTTGCTTGAAAGTTTTTAAATCCTCTTTGACACATTCATTTTCAGCGAATCCATAATCATTGCATTTGTTTTTGAGACAGCATCATCTTAGAGGCGTCCTAACAAACATTCACACGCACTGCCTTGCGAATGCTTCCATATTTGGAGAGGTGCATTTTGTCAAACAACTCGCACAATAGATATGTTTCAACATTTGCCATTAGTTGACTGATTTCTTTGTGGACTTATGTCAAACATTAGGTGCCTTGTCTCTGCTTTACACATTTTGCACTTATCATGTCAGCCATAGCACTTACAACTAAAAGGTGCATAACTCATTCTGAAGCTCTCCATTTTCAGCACAACAATTGATGAAGGATGTAAAGCTTGGATTTTCACAAGTGAGTTGCATTGTTTTAAAGCTTTTTCAACAAAATAATTTTGTACATACAGCTGCAATCATTGTATATGAGATGTGAAAGATTATGATAATAATTTAAAACACTCACAAAATACAAGTCATCAATTGAGAAGAAGATTAAATATTATTGATATGCAAAACTTAATATAAAATTACAATAAGAATGATTACATTTATAGACTCCTCAAGTCTATCAGAAAAGAAACGTAACTAAAAAAACTAATAGTAGTTTTGTCATTGCATAGACAACAGTTTCTAAAAACAAAAACCACAATTTAGACAATAATTTCTAAAGTCTAAAAAACTATAAAAAACTAGACTAATGCATATCTTAGCAGTTTCTAAACTTCTAGTTTATTAACAAAATGAAAACACATTCTTAGTAGTTTCTGCCAAGTCTTGATCTCCATGGCATCATTCTAATCTTGAGTTTAATCTCCAACATAGCGATCTCTAGGACAACATTCTATTCTTGTCTTCAATCTCCCCCTGAATGATCAATGGAGGTGAGTTCCAACTGATGTCTAAAGGGAGTAAAACTAGACATAGGAAGAGCTTTTGTGAAGATGTCAGCTACTTGTTTAGAAGAAGGACAAAATTGTAACTCCACTTGGCCATCTTGATCCAAGTCACAAATGTAATGATGTTAGATCTCTATGTGCTTCGTTCTAGCATGAAACACAAGATTCTTTGTCATGCCAATAGTTCTATTGTTATCACAGTAGATGGTGGTTGGATGTTGTTCAACCAAATGTAGATCTTCCAATATCCATCTAATCTAAACTAGTTGAGTACATGTTGAGGTGGCTACAATGTACTCTGCTTCTACAGAAGAAAGAGCCACGGTTTCTTGTTTCTTGCTACTCCAAGAGACAAGTCCAAAACCAAGTGAAAAAACATATCCAGATGTAGATTTTCTATCATCCACTAAACCAGCCCAATTAGAATATGTGTAGCCAACTAACTCAAACTTTTCAATGGGATAATAATGAGTTCCAAAGTTTTGTATACCTTTCACATTCCTTGTGATTCTTTTAGCAGCTTGCCAATGAGACTCATGTGGATCTTGCATGAATCAAGAGATGAGGCTCACAACATACATAATATTGGGTCTACTAGTTTTTAGATACATGGGACTGCCAACCAAACTTCTATACAAAGTAGCATTAACCTTGGGACTTGTATCTTCGTTGTTTAATTTTTCACAAAGTTATATGGGTGTTGCAAGTGTTTTGCATGCAGGTCCATTCAAAAAAAGTTCAACAAATCAACTACATACTTGGTTTGGGAAACATATATACCTTTTGATGTTTGTTGTACCTCCATACCAAGAAAATATTGCATGAGTCCCAGATCTCACATTTCAAATTCTTGTTTCATTTCTTCTTGAAAATTCTACATGAGAGTTTTGTTGTTACCTATAGAAATAAGATCATCAACATAAAGACAAACTATGACAATATCATTATTAATACATTGGACATACAATGTAGGCTCTGAGTGGCTTATGTTGAATCCTTTCTTCATGAAATAACTATCAATCCTAGCATACCAAGCATGAGGAGCTTGTTTTAACCCATATAGAGATTTTTTCAACTTGTAGACTAAGTGTTCTTTTCCTAGAACTTCATAACCCATAGGTTGTTCCACATAAACTTCCTCATCTAGATAACCATTCAAGAATGGCGATTTAACATCGATCTGAAATTTGGTCACTGAAATTGTGCTGTAATAGCCAATATAATCTTGACTATATCAAGTATAGCCACAAGAGAAAAAGTCTTTGTATAATCCACTCAAAGAGTTTATGCAAACGCTTTGGCAACTAATCTTGCCTTATGTCGTTCCATTGAACCATCTGAATGATATTTGAATTTATATATCCATTTCACACCAATCACCTGCTTATCTTTGAGAAGTTGGACTAAATCTCAAGTATTGTTCTTATGAATGGAATTCATCTTATCATTCATAGAATTAACCCATACAGGCTCTTTTATTGCTTCTTCATATACACTAGAGGGTTCAACTTGAGTTGTACTAAGCACAATTCAAAATTAACAACTGGATTTGTATTTATGTACTCGTCTTATATATATCAAGTAAACTTCGTACCTTTCTTGGAGCTGATGCTGAAGGTGATGTTGGAGGTGAATATTCACTCGAGTTTGTGATACTTGAAGAAATAGGTGAGCTTGGAGGACTAGAACTGGAGCTTGAACTTCCACTTGAGGTTGTGGGGAGAGGAGGAGGAACACTATTAAATTCCAGGTCTATGATTATTGATGAATTTTGTTGTACATCATCTTTCCACTACCATGCTCCCCCTTCATCAAAAATCACATCCCGACTAACAATCCATTGCTTTGTGTCAAGATTATAGAATCTATATCTTTTAGTTGTAGTAGAATATCCCACAAAGATACAAAGTTGGGATTTGGCATCCAACTTCTTCAACTTTTGAACTAGAACATGCACATATGCCAAGCAACCAAAGACATGAAAAGTGAGCCACTGAAGGCTTGTGACCACTCCAAGCTTCCTTTGGAGTTATGTTTTGAATTTATTTTATGGGACTTCGATTCAAAATATATACAGTAGTTGCAACTGCTTCTCTCCAAAAATTATTTGGAAGATTATTCGTCTCCATCATGCTTCATTCCATTTTCATACTGGTACGGTTATTTCTTTCAGCAATACCATTTTGTTGAGGTGTATCTGTGGTAGCAAGTTGTCTTTGTATGCCATTCTTAATACAAAAACCAAAAAACTCATTACAAGTAAACTCTCTCCCTCTATCTATTCTGAGTATCTTAACAGGATACCCACTCTGCTTTTTATCCATTACTTTAAAGATTATGATAATAATTTAAAACTCACAAAATACAAGTCATCAACTGAGAAGAAGACTAAATATTATTGATATGAAAAACATAATAAAAAATTACAATAAGAATGATTACATTTATAGACTCCTCAAGTCTATCAAAAAAGAAAAGTAACTAAAAAGACTAATAGCAGTTTTATCATTGCATAGACAATAGTTTCTAAAAACAAAAACCAATATTTAGACAACAATTTCTAAAGACTAAAAAACTATCAAAAACTAGACTAATGTATATCTTAGTAGTTTCTAAACTGCTAGTCTATTAACAAAATGAAAACATATTCTTAGTAGTTTCTGTCAAGTCTTGATCTTCATGGCATCATTCTAATCTTGATTTTTCTCTCCAACATAGAAATCTCCAAGACAACATTCTATTATTGTCTTCAAGAGGGGCTTTGATGGCTACGTAAAGAGAATACTATCTAACAGTTTACATTCCTTCTCCTATCTTCATAATGGTATTGTCATCAATGGTCTCTTGAACTTTTGAAAGCCTCTTCAACAAATAGTTTTGTTCATATCATATCTTCCAGTTTCCAACTTTGAGATCTAACAAAAATGCCCTTCATTATGCTTTGAAGTGTTAATAACCTATTTGTCGATTTCCACATTGGTGTGATTGGTAGGATATTGATTTTACAATTGTCAATTGTATCATCTTTGAAGGTTTTAAAATGGTTATAGATCCAAAAACCCAAGAAGTAAATTAAGTTTCCACAAATGCACAAATGAGCTTCAAGGGATTAACTGGTTAATGGTTAGTCATTTGGATTTTTTTGCACAAAATGAGAGTGATCATTAACCATTGACTAGTAAAAGGTTAAGAAATTCAAACTTTTTGTATAAAATAAAAGAGGATTAACCATTAACTTTGGAAGAGGTTAAGCTATTCAAACATTTTGCACGAAACAAGAGAGGGGAATAACCATTAACTTTGGAAGAGGTTAAGGTATTCAAACTTTTTGTGCAAAACAAGAGAGGGGATTAACCATTAACTTTGGAAGAGGTTAAGGATTGGAAGCTTTTCACGCAAAATGACAAAGTGGATTAACCTCTAACTAGTTTAATGGAATAATTAACTTTCAAAAATTTCACTCCAAGTTATTAAAATGGGAGAAATAATAAACTAAATAATGAAAAATATTAAAGTTGTTTTATTTAAATAATTAAATATTTTCTCATTTAAAACTTAGAGAGCCTGCTTTGGAAAAATGTGTATAACTCTTGACTGAGATTTCATTTAGCCAAGAAATTTTAATTTAGCATCAAAGATGACTAAATGAGAAGAACCAAATATTTTTCTTCATGATGAAGTCCGAGATGCACAATTTTAATGCTTTCCAAACAAAAGATGTCAAAAATTGAAAGATTAAAATCTTTTAAACCACCAACTAAATTGGAATGTAAACTAGACGCATGGCTCAAAATTATTATTAGGACATGTTAATGAGGTGATTTCCCTCAAAACTTTGTAATTTTCAAGATTCATCCATTTTCACACTTGAACTGACACATTACAAGCCTGATCCTGATAGGGTTTGAAAATGATGACTTTGAGCTAAAATGGCATATGTACACATCTTAAAAGCTCTTATAAATGCACATCATAACTTTATATGACATTAGCCTCAATGAAAAGTTCAAATTTTGGACATTTCAAAATTAGGACAACATATTAGATAGGATTTCATGTCATCCTTGATCTGGAAATCCACCTTGAGCTTATGATTAAAAAGTTGATGGACATATTTAAGAGATTTTTTTAAAACTTGAAACATAGAGCACATTTGAGAGTGTACAACTTCTCATCTTGAGAGGAATGGTGACATATTCCATTCGCTCTACAACATACTCTTTATTTTCCACTATCATTATCTGTTCTCCAGTGCATCGATCTATTATTTTATCAAACGTCTCTCTATTATCCATCATATTTTTGTTAGAATCAAAGTAAATGGACAAAACATCTCTCAAGGGTTGTGAGATTTGAGAGACAAGAACGCCAATTTGATTAATGTTGTAATTATCTATATCTAGTATATCCTTATTAGGTGTATCATATTTCTAGGTTGCAACATATCCTCTATTCTTTCACTAGTGAGGATGTCATCTCAACTACCAAAAATCACCACCACTTTGATGTGCCTTGTTTACTAGAATTTTCTTGAATAAGGCCATTATACCAATAGTGATTAGTGTCATGCATGTTGGTATTACAAATATTACACCATTTATTATCCTTCAAAGGCTTCTATTGCTATTGTTTCTATTTTTGTGGGGGACCATTTCATTACTTTTGACCATATTATTGTCTCAAAGTCAGTGTCTTACATTCAAAGTCATCTTTCAATGACTAGATCTCTTCTTCTTGTTAAATTAAATTCTCCAATTCTTCAAATGAAACCTTCTTGGTGATGTTCAATGGTGTGATGGAAGTCTTGAACTAGGAAGGAAGATCTCTCAAATTGACTGAGATCATAAATTTATATTGGAATTTCTCTCCAAGTGTGACAAGATCTACTCAAAGCTTAGACATGTGAGGTAAGAATTGCTCAACTTTCTATCTATATTTCATATTGAGTCTATGAATATTGGACTAGAGATGAATGATGTTAATTTGATTCTTTTCCTTGTAGGTGATGGATAGGGTATCCCAATCCTCCTTTGTCACATCTTGAACATGTGGTTGAACCTTGTTAGTGATGTTAGGCATTATAAAAATAAAGGCTTTTTCATTGGCCTTTACAAACTTCTTGCATTCATATGATTCATTTGGATTACTACATTAGCATTGATCTCCCATAGCTATTGAAAGTGGAGAATCATGCACATGTTTATCTTCCACATAACGTAATTAGGCCCTTTTATGAGAACTTGGGAGTACACATGATAACACCAGAAAAAGAATGTGTCAAGAAAATATTAATTTTATTATATTTTGACATATACATCTTATCTTGGTATACACTGTTGGCAAGAGACACAACATTGATGATCAAATGTTGTCAATCATAGAAACTTGAGTCATATATCCAATTTGTAGTTCATGATTCATTCATTCCAGAAGATTGATTGAGGTCCAATGAGGTCCAGTAAGAAAAACATCATATCTAGTAGAGTGTACAGTTTGGTGGTCAGCAGATTATTTTGGTTGAGTATTTTGCCTTGCAGATCTGGGAGATGTATTATGGATATGTGATTTACCTTATTCCAAGTTTGTGCCCTTTGGTGTTAAGTTTGGTGTTCGTTGGAAGAACCACTAGATGGTTTTTCAAGTAGAACAGTGTTTTGGTGCAGTAGCATGTGAAGATTCATTGTGTGGATCATGCAGAGTAATTTTTATGGTTCTTTGTGTATTCAAAGTCGATGAGTCAACATATGGGAACCAAGAAAACATATTGTTTTGGTTTTCTTAGTTGATTTTGGATCAGATTGAGCCAACTTTGGATAAACATTTCATGTTGCATGTTATGCAGTTTTTAGGATAACATGGAATTGATTTAATTTGATGATGGAGATATATTCGTTCAATTGATATGATCATTTGACATGTTAATGGTGATGTAGTAAGCACGTATGAGCGATTGTCTGTATTTTCACATGTGCAGTTGAGAAATTTGTGCTCCGGTATAATACAAAATATCATACTAGAGTAGTGTGTTAGAATAGTGGAAGAAAACTCTTTATGCTTAACCGAAACTAGATTTTGGCATTTGTAGATGCTATTCATCAGTTCAGACAATCAGTTATTATTTGTAATAATTTGTACAACACTAAGTCCTCTGGGGGTTGTATCCCTCTTCTTTGTAATTGAGCAGTGAGGTCTAGGCAATGTGCTTGAATGCATGTGCATTCCCCTTGTAATATTATTATACTCATGATCACAATATTAGAATATTGTGGGTCTCAATCCCACCGTGGTTTTTTCCTTAACCGGGTTTCCAAGTAAAAATCTTAGTGTTATGGTGTTGTTGATCTTGGCTTTGTGTTTCTGTACTTACCTTTCTTCATTTGTATAAAGTGGTTGTAAGATCAGGTTATTAAAGTTAAATTTGTTGAACACTAATTCACCCCCCCCATCTTAGTGTTCCCTTGATTCCAAAAATTGGTATCAGAGCCTAGTTCCTCAGAAGGAGCCTAATAGCTTGGGAGATATCTAGAAAGGTGTCTTAATGGATTCCAATGGTCTTAGATAGCAACTACTTGTTGCACTTGATGATCTTGACCATTACAAAGCCAAAGTATGAGAATTGAAAACAAATCTAAAGGATGCATAAAATTTCATTCAGACATTAAAGGAGAAACTGAGAAAGTCCAAGGAAAAGAGAAACGAGCTTGTTGATCAGCTTCAGGAGAAAGAAAGTCTTAGCATTGATGAAGAAGCCCTCAAAGAAAAGACAAAAGAATGTGATAAAAGTGCTAGAGTTAATGTGCTTTAGGAGAATGAGATGGAAGCCATTGTGATGAAATTGAAAAAGGAGATTGAAGACAGAAAGAAGAATGAGGAAAGCATGACTCAGTCACTAAAGGATAGATCTGATGAATGTTGTAGACTAAATCATTAAAATGACCTGCTAAACCTTGAATTGATGCAATCAAAAAATAATGAGCAACAACTTGAAAGACAAATCATGATTCTGAGAGATGAACTTACCAATGCTAATGACTACAAAGAAAAATTCAATGCTAGCTCAGCTAAGCTAGATGAAATGTTACAAAGTCAAAAGAATAAAGGTGATATGGGAGGACTTGGATTTGAGAAAGGAGAAAGCTCTGAAAATGGGAAAAGCAATACTAAACCTTATAAGAACAAGAAATCTTTGGTAAGACAACCTAATGCTTATAAATTCAATGGTAAATGCTTTGTTTGCAATAAATTTGGTCATATGGCAAGTCAATGCAGAAATAGAGAAAATCAAAATAATTCATCATTGTTTGGACAATGTTTCCATTGCAATAAATTTGGTCATAAGTGAGTTGAATGCAGAAGTGTGGTAAATAAGAGAAATATAAGATTCTATGATTGTGGAATATTTGGAAATATTGCTAACCAATTTAGAGCAAAGGGAGATCAAAGTAGTTCTAGGCCTAAATTGAGAAACAACTTTGTTTTCTATGCTTGCAACAAATCCAATCACATTGCTAAATTATGCAGAAGCAAGAATGTGACCAAGAATGCTCCAACAGATAATAAAAAATTTGATGATAAGGAGAAAGCAAAGGTTCAAGAAATCAAAGAGAAGTACAAGAAGAAATGGGTCAAAAAGAGTGATTTTGAGGCAAAATATGGGTCGACACAGGTGATTCTGGTGCTGGAACCTCATCTGACAACTAATCTAAGGCATCAAGGCTTGCCAGATGCTCTCATGAAAATCTTTCAAACCCACTATCTCAGATTTGTGCCTAATTATGGTAGGTTACAAAGGTATATATGGTGATTGCAGATATTTATGATGGATTTCTGGAAGAATCTGAATGTCCACAGAAGATCTTTGTGAAATGAAGAGTATCTGAAAGTATTAGGGTTAAGTACATTTATTGCAGTAAAAAGTTAGCTATGCAAAGGATAAAAGGCAAATTAACCATTCATTTCTCACCTTGTATTCGAAGTGAAAGAGAATAGTAAAGGATAATTTGTAGAGATTCTAAAGCGATATCCAAATTTAATGTGCCATCTTATGTCCGATTGAAAGGTATATAATAATGAAACCCCTTTTCGGTTGACATTTAAATTTGAATTTGATAAGATGGTTGTGTCTAGTATTGCAACTCCTTTGGTCATTTAAATCACTGAGTGTGCACGTCCGAGCTTCAAGAATCATCCATTCATTTCAATGGAGGATGATCCTGAGAGTACATTTTCATTGGTGCCCTACAAAATACTACATATTGAAGATATTAGGGTATATACGTACTACCCTATTGAGGAATTGGGTAGCACACAAATGTTGAACCTGTATAACAATCAGTTAGCAGACAAGAGTTCAGTATTGAAACTGGAATTTTAATAATTGGAGAACAAGGGTTTCACATATTTCATCAGATTCCCGATGTTTTATGAACATGAATGGATCCGGTTCATCTTGAGTCAAGTTAATAAAAAAAAATTCTAGTTGGATAGGCCCCACAAAATCACCAAGGCTGTTATCCCTAAAATCTATGAATAATGAAATTGTGATCAATACAATAGGACAAATAGGCGATGCTAATTAACAATTTTCTGGAACATGATATCAGGTTTGCATCAATAGTCATTGGTTACAAAATCTATTTTTCTAGCAGAGAAAATTTTGTTTCCAGTACTGTCATTTATATTGCATACAAGTTGATAAGAGAGAACAAGAAATATGATCTTTGTGAATTTCTCTATTATCAAGAATATTAAGAAGATCAAAGAAAATAAGAAACATCTTTTCAAATTCAAAACACTTCTTCAACATGTCTTCTTTTCTACCTTATGAAAGAAGTTCTGAGTGTTGGTCTAGTGCAATGGGAATTTGGTAGACCCATCTGAGTTGAAATCCAAGAACACTTATACAATTTTGGTGACTCTAAGGTCCGAAGCAAGAATCTATGGAGTTATTTCAAGAACTTCTAGAAGGAAATACATGATGGGGAAAGGATACCTAAGTTTATTATAGAGAAATATCAAGAAACAATTTACTTCATGGTAGATATTGATCAGTGTTTGATGGAAGTTGTAGAGCTCTAGACCGCATGGCTCATGCGTATGGGCTATGAAGTCAGAGAAATTTTTTTGGAACTATATGCACAACATATGTTGAGAAAATGTATGGAACCCAATGAGGAGAAATTCAAAACATACACGGATATTAGGAACATACAAGGAGAAAATTTAAAACTTCATCAACAGTTTAAGAAGCCAGTGATTCAGAAGAAGGCTCACAAAGAAGTGGAGGATTTTGCAGAAAATATGGGCATAACAAAGGAAGCTATCTGAAAAGCTAGGGAAGAAAATATTCTCTCTAAGGAGAATTCTATGAAGAAAGAAATTCCTAATCCAAGGCAAGTTAGAATCATAGCTCCTTCCTCCGGTCCTATAAAGCCAACAAGTAAACCTAAATCTTCAATCAAGCCATCCGGTGGTGAAAAGAAGAGGAAGATAGTCAGATTTGTGATTGTGGATAAAGAAGAGATTGAATCTGATGAAGTCGTGAAGGAAGTGATGGCCCAAAATCCAAAATTCACCAAGATTTCAAAGGAGAAGCCTTCCGATAGAACAAGATCTGGTAAGAAATCCAAGGCATCTAAGTTTGATAAAGCTTTGAAACAAGTAAAATTTACTATTGTTCCTCCTATAACATTAGAACAAATTGTTAATGAAGTTGTCAAGAATGATAACTTGAAACCACTATCTAAGTGGTATGACAATTATGATGAATCTGGTAAGAGAACACTAGAAGAGGCTACTCTAGAATACCTAAATGTGTATAGTAAATCATTGATTGAACTAATGATAGTAATACCCAAGAGCTTGTATGATATTTTAGATGCTAGAAGACAAACAATTAATAAGGAAGATGAGAGACTGAAGGAATATATGTTGGTCAATTTATGTTTAGTCATTACTATTGATGAGATAGATAGACTGCTAAATCTAGCAAAGAATGATCATTCAAGAGTAAACACAGGGTAAACAAAATCATGTTAGGAAAGATAGATGAAGTTGCCAAGGAGACTGAAAAGATTTTGATAAAAGTTTTGTTAGATAATCAATATGAGGTAAATAAGGCTAAAGGGTAAGAAGAACAGGACACAACATCACAAGTCAATTCAGAAGTCAGGCAGACAATAGATGACACTTCTATTCCAGAAATCCAATCAAGTGAGCATGTAGAGGTCAGTGTGCTAGAAGAAGTTGGAGAAGAGGACATAGGGAAAGTAGAGGAAGGAAACGATGAGGTTGAGAATTCTCTAATAATTGCAGTTGACCCTCCAATTCTTGAGAAGAATGTAGAAAAAAGAAAAAGTTGAGGTCAAGATTTAAATCAAGACTGAAGTGAAAGACACTATAGAGAAAGTAAAGGGAAAGAAAGTCATTTATGATCCAGAATTTATTCAAGGTCCAATCAACCTTTCTTATTTGTCCCCAACTCAAAATCTTCAACTTGCATTGTTTTCACAAGCCAAAGCCAACAAAGATCTTTTGAAGTCCCATACTGAGGATAGTATGTTGTTAAACATGGCAATCAGTGTTTTTAAAAATTTGATACCCTCATTTCAAAATGATACTACAGATACTCCATCTAGGAAATTCAAGAGTTTGATTAATTATGTAGACAAACATTTTGAGTCTTTTGAAAGGTCATCTAAAAAAAAATTCCAAAATGAATTTAATGCAAAAAGGCTTCAAAATTTGAAAAGAATAATTGCCAAAGTCAAAGCCACATTAGGAGAATGTGGGAAGAGCATATAAGATGTATTGTCCATAGGTGGGAACTTGTACAAATCATGTCTATTCTTGAACAAGTTCACTGCAGCTATTGAGAAGAATTCTAAGGTGCATGAGAATAAGATTGAACGCATATCTCAGTTAGTTGATTCCTTGACTTCATCATTGAGTAGTCATGAGAATCAGGTAATATCTCTACTTGAGAAAATTAAAAACTTGAACTATGATCGAGAGAAAATAATTGGGAGAGTTATTGAAGTTAGGAGTCTTATTACTCCTAAGTTGGACATTATGCAGAGTGCCTTCAAAGATACTCAAGATACTCTATCTAGTGGTGATCTGAATGATGTAAAGACAATAGAGGCACAAGCTTATTTTTTTAGTGGGTTCATAACCATATTGGAGAATCTGTAGAAAGGCTGGGACAACCACTTGGACTCATTGAAGAATTCTTATGCTGATATCTTCAATTTTCTATGAATTCTTATGTGTGTAAATAGCATTTTTTTATTTCTGAAACTCTACCTTTGTCATTGATGTCAAACAGGGAGAATGGATGAGTGAAAAATGTTCATCTTAGGGGGAGATTCTTGATTCTTTGATTCTTTTGAGTCTGGTAGTTTGATTTTGGTTTTGGTTCGACACTTACTCATTTTTCACTTAGTATTGCCATTAATACCGAATCAGGGGATTGTTGGCAAGAGACATGACATTGATGATTAGATGTTGTTATTGATGGCAACTTGAGTGAGATATCCAATCTATAGTTCATGATCCATTCATTCTATAAGATTGATTGAGATCTAGTGAGCTCTGGTAAGAAGAATAGGGTATCCGACAGGGTGTAGAGTTTGGTGCTCAAAATATTATTTTGGTTGAGTATTTTGCCTTGTGGATATAGGAGATGTATTGTTGATATGCAATTTACCTTATTCCAGGTTTGTGCCCTCCAGTGTTAAGTTTGGTGTTGGTTGGAAGATTTGATAGACGCTTTTCTTGGTAGAACAGTGTTTTGGTGCAGTAGCGTGTGAAGATTCATTGTGCAGATCATGCGAAGTAGTTTTGATGGTTGTTTGTGTGTTTGAGGTCGATGACCCAACATATGGGAATCATGTGGACATCTTGTTTTGGTTTGCTTAGTTGATTTTGCATCAGACTGAGCTGACTTTGGTAACACGTTTCATGTTGCATGTTATGCAATTTTTAGGCTGACATGGAATTGATTTAATTTGATGATGTAGATATATTAGTCTAATTGATATGATCATTTGACATGTTAGTGATGATTTAGTAAGCATGTATGAGCGATTGTGTGCAGTTTCACATGTGTGGTTGAGAGATTTGTGCTTCGGTATAATGCAAAACATCAAACAAAAGTAGTTTGTTAGAATAGTGCAAGAAAACTCTTTGTGATTAAGGGGA
Source organism: Cryptomeria japonica (assembly GCF_030272615.1). Taxonomy (NCBI): domain Eukaryota; kingdom Viridiplantae; phylum Streptophyta; class Pinopsida; order Cupressales; family Cupressaceae; genus Cryptomeria; species Cryptomeria japonica. The sequence continues at coordinate 514,501,218 of NC_081415.1, forward strand.
ACTACATTTTAGCATTTGTAGATTCTATTCATCAGTTTAGACAATCATTTATCATTTCTAATCATTTGCAGGAAACTGATTCCTCTGGGGGTTGTAGCCCTCTTCTTTGTAATTGAGCAGTGAGCTCTAAGAAGTGTTCCTAAATGCATGTGCATTCCCCTTGTAATATTATTATACTCCTGATCACAGTATTATAATATTGTGGGTCTCAATCTCACCATAGTTTTTCCCTTAACTAGGTTTCCACGTAAAAATCTTGGTGTTATGGTGTTGCTGATCTTGGCTTTGTGTTGTAAGATCAGGTTATTAAAGTTAAATATTTTGAACACTGATTCACCTTCCCTCCTCTCAGTGTTCCCTTAGAGCCTAGTTCCTTAGAAGGAGCTTAACAACTTGACAAAGATCCAGAAAGGTATCTTAATGGATTTTGGTGGTCTTAGACATCAGCTACTTGTTGCACTTGATGATCTTGATCATTCCAAAGCCAAAGTCCAGGAATTGAAAACAAATCTCAAGGATGCTGAAAATTTCATTCAGACATTAAAGGAGCAACTGAGTAAGTCCAAGGAAAAGAGAAAGGAGCTTGTTGATCAGCTTTAGGAGAAAGAAAGTCAAAGCACTGATGAAGAAGCCCTGAAAGAAAAAACAAAATAATGTGATAGACTTGCTAGATTTAATACACTTTCGAAGAAAGAGATGGAAGCCATTGTGATGAAATTGACAAAGGATATTGAAGATGGGAAGAAGAATAAGGAAAAATTGACTAAGTCACTAAAGGATATATCTAATGAATGTTGTAGACTAAATCATGAAAATTACTTTCTAGTGAAGAGGTAATAGACTGGAACGATAACCTTGAACCAACCAACCTCTAAGGCTCCCAAACTCAACCAAAACCTACTACCAAATTGTCCTTACACAACACCAAAACAAGCAAGGGTTCAATGACACTGAAAAATTCCTTGGGAGACTCAAAGGTTCCAATATGTCCACTTACAAACAACTAACACTCTCAATTCTTATGTGACTACACACACCCTTGCATTCATATGAGTGGGATACTACTAAGCTTTAGGGTTTTAATGGACCACATGAAAAATTCAATACAACGATCCTTGGAGTGGTGTTCACACAACACCTTAACACAAATAAAACAATATTTCATGGTTTCAACCCACCGGAACACCAATTTTGACTCACTTGCCTACAAATAGAACCGGTTCTAATTAGTCCTCCATTTGAAGAAACCGGGTGATAACTTTTGACACCTTGAGGATTTAGGCAAAGAAATTATATTTTTAGATACCCTTTTGGGATTTCTCAACAATATCTCACTTTCTAGTACTGGACCAACTTGCAGATATCCCAACTAATACTGCACTGATAGACCTAATAGGGTTATTAGACCTATTTGACTGAACGCCTTTCATAAATTGGTTTGGTTCTCTTGATTGGTAACCATCACTGACCATGAAATGTTATGTCTGTTGGTCCTCATAACTGGAATGACAACTAGATATTAAAACACAATTCAAGGATTGGACATCCTTACTAAACAACTAGCTTTCCTATAGCAAAGGCTCATTTACTTATCGATTAGGGACGTAAACTTGAAATGGGCCAGCACTGTATGTGTACTAAGTTTATATCGTAACCATTCTATCCTACTCTAGGAATGGAAATTCTCTAAAGTAAATGTGCAAAAACATAATGAACTAATACTTAATTAGAATTCACAACTGAAAATAACTTAACCAACTACTACCAAATGATAATGTTCTGGTAAGCGGATTGAAACTACTCTATTGTTGTGGCTGCAGGAACAGACACAAGAACTATTTCCCGTGGCTACAAGAATAGACAAATGCTGAAACAACAACTATTGCAAGATAGAAATTAACTGAAAAACACAAAGGACTACTCACCAAGTGGGACCCCTTGAGTGAGTATATCTAGAACTTCTTAGATTATAACTGTTAATCTCAAAATCACATTGATCTCTTTATTCCAAATTGACTGTAAAAATACATAAGTCTTAAAGTTGTGTATTACAAATTCTATGGCTATTCTCTTCTATCCCCGAGAGGAGATAGAGACCTTTTTATTTATATGGAAACTTATAAAAGATTCCTATCTGATCAACCCACATTCCAACCAAATAGGCGAATAGGTTTTATTATACTAAAGAAGAAGTCAGTGCAGGAAAACAGAACAACATATGTCCTGCAGCTAAGAAGATATAGCCTGACTTGCTTTGTAGATTTAAGCTCCACTAAGAATAGTTATAAATTTCTCATAAACCATTCTACTAAAGAAACGGTTAAGTGGCTTCTATCTTCTTCAATGCTTCTTTTCTTTGACTAGGTCTACATCATGGCGGCATGTTTGGTGTTCCTTTAAACTGCCACTTAGTCTTTTCTTCTTCTTTTTCGACCCTACATCACGATGTTAACATTCACAACAAACATGTGTATATAATAATGTTAACATGACATAAATTAAACCATACTTAAGATTGATTTAGATATTTTGCATAGATAAACCATTTATAAACCATTATATGACAACCTTAAGTATCAAACATATCAGTTCCAGAAACACTTAAAATTCATTATCTAGGAGAGTATCCTGATCCAAATATCATCTAGACACAAGACCTAGGAAGGAATACTATGACAAAAATCTATCAAAACAAAGCCATTATTTAGGCTTATCATCTCCCCCAAACCTAACTTCTTGTTGATCCTCTAGCAACAGGAAAATTCTGAATTTTGGCATTAATTCTAAAAATGCTAGGAGTAACTTGCCTAGAACCTCTTGCAGACAAACTCCAATAGAATCTTTTCATCTTTTCCAATAGCGTCCACCTGGTGCATTCTTCTACTTCACTATATGGTGGATCACTATTGTTGCATCCCATTAGTGGGCATAGAAGGATTGGCGGCTGAAAACTAAGAGGCAACCAATATCTTCCTTTCGTTCTTCCCAAGTGTATATATTTGGGTGCTCTCTTCAGTGATGCATGATAGTTTTGTAAGGAGTGTGGCTCAGATTGCTTCAACTCATTTGGTAGGCTATTGCAACACTGGACCAAATTTCCTATTTCTACCTATCATTTTCTTGTAGCCATTTTGTCATATTCTTTATATAGTTCTTCTCTTAAGGGTAGAATGTCTTTTGTGAAATCTGGCTAATATACAATCATTTGCCAACCAAAATAAAATCTTCTTATCTCTCTTGATTTAGCCCTTAAAGGCAATGAAAGCTTAAGTTCTTCCTTCCTATGTATCTTGAATTTATATCCTCTTGCAATTTTGTTTTGTACCCATGACATGAGACCTCTCAACCAGACATCTCTAATATAGAGGAGAGGGTTCCAATCAACATCATCAGGAACATCGTAATTATGTAAATAAAATTCACAGAGGAGATTCTTAATGGTTGTAGGAGATGTTTGATAAACATCATAGAATTCCTTAGGTGTTTTCAACGAGGGACATAGATCCCTGACAATTCTCATTATCTAGAAAAAAATATGCTATTCCTTTAAATATAAAGAGTAAACCCACAGAGGTTCTTGGCATTTCATTAGTTGTGGTACCATAGTGGCTACCATTTCCACCTTAGTTTTAAGTTGAGCAATATTCTCATCTTTTTGTTCAATAATCTTATTTTACTAGTTAATTATCCTTTGCATTTCTGCTTTCTCCAATTCCCATTCCTGGTAAAGGGCAAGTGCTACTACATGACTGGTAAGGGAAGTAAGTGGTCTATGAATAGGTGCCCTAGGCTTCATCTTTTCAACTCTGCTTCCTACTTCAACAACCTATTCTACGGTGGATGCTAAAATATCAAGCCTATCAAAATCTACTTCTTCCTGCAGCTGCTCATGAAGGTTTTGTAGCTCTTCTTCTTTATCTTTTTCTTCTTCCCTTAAGAGTTCCTTAGGTGTAGAAGAAGGAACATCATTTTGGGGTGGACTGTGTGGCTCTTGTTCTAGAGAATCAACCAAAATGGTGGCATTCAGATCCATTGATTGTTCCTGATCTTTAAGCTTTTTCTAGAGCCTACCACTTCTTCTCCAAGATTTTCCTTTAGTGGTTGCAGGACTGCTTCCCCTAGCTAATTCCTCAGCTACTTTAGTGGTTGCAAGAGAAACTGTTTTTATGACTTTCCTTTTCCTGGCAACAAGAGAGGGTAAATCCCTACTTTTACTTTTGTCCTCCTTTTCTGTGTCAATTTGTTTCCCTTTTCCTTTTTCCCTTTCTGTAGAAGCCCTTGTTTTCATTAGGCTTTGAGAAGGAACCCTTTCTGAAGATTCTTCTTGTAAGGGTTCCTCTGCTTCAGGAACATTTTTCTCTGGCGATATCCTGGAGGATGAGGGTTCAATAGGGGAACCAGGTTTTTCAAGATTTTCAAAATTTTCTTGCTCTTGAGATGGAAGCAGTTCCACTGTACCCACTTTATCTACCCTAAATCTTCTAATTTCCACAAATTCATTCCAAGAAATTGGAGAGACATCTCTTAAATATTTTTCAACCAATAGCTTAATCAGACAATGATGAGAAATAGATTGAGGCCTACCTTTCTGGGTTTCTGTTATGCTTATGGAAAGAAGATTGTATAATATGTTTGGAACATTCATCCTTCTCCTGTGGCGTAGATGACTCAGAAGCTTGAAACGATGGGAATGTAGACACAAGAATCTTGCTTCACATGTTAAATACTTCAAGACATACAATGCTACTGCTCTCCATTTAGGTGGAAGAGATTCTTGTCTAGCTCCTTTTCTGTCTATTACCAAAGGTGGGTCTCCCTGTCATGTAAACGTAACTCTTGCACTACGTGCATCCTTAATTTCAATGTATTTTTCTCTGTTTGTTGTCAACCCAGTTACTTCTACAATACGTTCCTTTGTCACCACAACTCTCAACCCTTTTACCTAGGATTCTCCATCTACAAATGTGCAGGTAAATTCTCTTGCAATTTCCTTGTTAAACTCAGTTAGCTTTAGAAAATAATCCATCCACCCACTATTGTGGAATACTGGCTCAAATATTGGTCTTGAAGAAGGATTTCATGAATTTTCAGTTCATGACGAATAGGTGGACCACCCATTGCAGCAATAATACTCTCAACTCACCAATGACATAAATTTGCCCAATTCTGCAACTAAAATATACTCAATATATTTTTATTTGGTCGGAACCCAGCTGCAATTCTAAACTAACTCTAGGAAGATAAAAGGACAAAGTACAAAATATCACCTCAAACCAAAAATTTGAAAAATTTAAACTCAATTTGTGATGACATAAGAATTATCTACTAGAACAATTCACATCATACTTCCCCTTCAACCTAAGGTTTAACAGGTGTCCACACATGCGGAGGAGGATTGAAAAGGACACTATGCAAATATCATAATGATAGTTAATATGGTTTAATTATATACATGTGACAAAAATAAATACAAACGAGCATGCCTGTCATCATTCAAAAATGACTACAGCTGAAGAAATTTATTATATAGGACATTGAGCCACCATGCATGGAAAGTGAGGTGGAAATGAATGAAGTGGAAGGAAATGAGTGAATGCGGAAATGAAATATTTATTACGCAAAAATGTACTTCCACTGGATATTGAAGTATTTATTATGAGCATGCAGCAAAGATTTTGTAATGGTTACCCCAAAATCCACTTCTAAATGAAATCACAGCTATAAAGTAATTCCGTCAAACACTTTGCTTGCAGTCCGTAATTTCTCTATTTTGTGTTACAACCCTTATGACTCCGGAATGGTTTGTTGTATTGTTTTTTTGTGCCCTTTTTAACAAGGATCTATGCATGTAAGATGAATATGAAAATGAAAGCATAAACACACAACTGAAATAACCAACACACTGTATTTATAATGATTTTCAGATTAAGTGCGATATTGGCAATGAAACAACTCACTAAATACTCTAGCAATAGAATAGCATGAATATTGTTTTCAAAGAGTGATGGCCTGGGCCATAGCATTAGGCTACTGCTAACAAAATGCTACAGTACGCAGCTGCTACAGTGACGTTGCTACAGTACGTGGTTGCTACAGTGACACGACTGCTACAGTGCACGACTGCTACAATGCACGGCTACTACAGTGACGCGGCTGCTACAGTACGCTGCTGCTACAGTAATATTTTATCTTCAGTCAGTCCAAAGTCTTCATATATCATCCCCTCAAAGTGGCATAAGCATCGGACAAATGGAGAAGAAGTTATGAGCAAAACATCCAATCTGCCTGTAGCTAGAAACGTGCCCAAACTGCCTGATAATGAAGCTGGTTACAATGGATTCCAAAGGCCAAACCCCAGGGGAATGAAGTCTAGAATGTCACAAGAGAGGATAGACATCCTCTGATGCCAAGAATGGGTCTTCAACTCATTGCATCAATTTCTTCTCATATCCCACATATCTAATGAAGCCACAAACGCTTTCTTTTATTCTCTTTCCAAGGGTCGACTCAACTCTCATCGGCAATGTGGGATAAAAGATGAGTAATATAAAACATATATTAAAATATTCATTTATGTCTCCCTTGGGTATAGATCCCATAAAATAAATATTAGAGTAACACTTTAATATTTTACAATTAAATTAAATGTTACTTTAATAAAACTTCAGGCATTAAAATGTATTAGCAATCGGACTCCGAATAATGCGAGTGATAGCTCGTTGGAAAGCTCTCACCAAGGAGTATCAAATCCAAACACCAAAACTGGCCTCCACTATGTCCTACTGACTTACTAAAAATAGTAAGTATGCCTAAAACTGAGTAAATCAACTTCATTTTGGCCCAAACTGGAAATGACTAGGCCAAAACACTCCAGGATCCCCTTAAACCCTTCGTTAGCCCTCGGGACCATGTAGAACAAGGTTAACACACACACACTTGTTCAACTGCTAAAGTGGGGACATTGCAGTCCGCCCCCCTTGAAATTGCTTGTCCTCAAGCAATCAGTCTAGCCTGTTGAATAACCTGCTCACTCTCCCATGTAGAATCCTCCTCCAGCAGGTCTCTCCATTTGACCAAATACTCCTTCACTATCCTGTTTCTAAGCTTCCTCTCTCTGGTGTCCAGAATAGCCTCGGGTACTAACACAAGCTTCCCCTCCTCATCCAAAGGGGATAAATCTGTAGAAGGCACTACACTCTGACCAATGGCTTTCTTAAGCCTAGACACATGAAACACATTGTGCACCCAACTGCCCTCTGGAAGCTCAAGCTCATAGGCGACTTCCCCCACTCTGCAAATCACCCTGTAGGGACCATAAAATCTAGGCTTCAACTTTTCAGCTCTTCTCTTCTTGAGTGATGACTGTCTATATGGTTGTAGCCTTAAGTAAACCATATCCCATATCTTGAAACTGCGCTCTATTCGGTGTTGATCAGCGTACAATTTCTGTTGATTTTGGGCTTGCTGTATATTTTCCTTGAGCACTTTCAGGATGTCCTGACTATCCTGCAATAAGTTTTTGGCTTTGGGCACTCTGCTATCCCCCAAAACTAAATCCATGAAGCTAGGTGCATCATAACCATAAAGTGCCATGAAAGGAGTCATCCTGATGGACATATGATAAGTGGTGTTATAACAATACTCTCCCATATGCAACCATCTGACCCAAGCCTTTTGTTGTGCAGTTACATAGTTCCTCAAATATCCCTCCACCCATTTATTCACAATCTCTATTTACCCATCTGTCTGCGGATGATAACTAGTGCTAGGTGTAAGATCTGTACCACACAACCTAAACAACTCCTGCCAAAACACACTCATAAACTTACTATCCCGATCACTGACAATGAATCTGGGCAACCCATGTAACCTAAATATCTCTCTAAAGAAAAGATCAGCCACATGTGCTGCTATGTAAATGGACAGAATAGCAAAGAAGTGAGTGAACTTCGTCAAACGGTCCACCACCACATAGATGCAATCCCTTCCCTGCACTCATGGTAAACCAATGATGAAGTCCATCGAAATACTTTCCCATTTCCTATCAGGAATAGGCAAGGGCTGTAATAAACCTGTAGGAAATGTGTGCTCTCCCTTATTCTGTTGACAAACCGCACACTCCCTGACATACCTCTGAACATCATCCTTGAGCCCTCTCCATGAGAACCGTTCTCGGATCTTCCTGTAGGTCTTGAAGATCCCCGGATGCCCAGCTGTGGGTGCATCATGAAATGCCTTCAGTATCACCTCTCTCAAATGTGATGATGAAATCAAATAAACCCTGTCCCGAACTCTGATCAATCCATCTATCACCTCATAGCGATCATCCTGTATAGTACCTGAAATCAATCCAGAAGCCCAAGCATCTTCGACATACTCTGCTATAATCCAATCTCTCCAATCTCCTGAAATCTCTGCCAAAGCACATAAGTGAGGTCTCCGAGATAAGGCATCAACCACCACATTTTTCTTACCTTTGACAAACTCTATGTCAAAGTCATAAGCCTGCAATTTAGTAACCCATTTCTGTTGCCGGTCATTAAGATCACACTGGTTCATGAAGTATTTAATACTGTTGTGATCAGTTTTGATCACAAAACGCCCACCTACCAAATATGATCGGAATTTGGCCAATGCATGCATTATAGCCAACATCTCCCGATCATAGATAGAATAACTCCTCTCAACTCCCTGGATCTTCCTACTCTCGAATGCAATGGGATGCTTCTCTTGCATCAATACTGCTCCAATCCCATCACCTGATGCATCACAATGAAGCTCAAAAGGCTTCGTGAAATCTAGTAGGGCTAGAACTGGACATGAAGACATTACCTGCTTGAAATGTTCAAAACACCTCTGTGCTGCCCTTGTCCACACGAAGGCCCCTTTCTTGGTGAGATCTGTCAAAGGCGCTGCCGTCTGTGAAAAACCCTTAGCAAACCTTCTGTAGAATCTGCAAAGACCAAAGAATCCCTTAAGCTGTGTGAGATTCATAGGAGTAGGCCAATCAACTATAGCTCTAATCTTTTTAGGGTCTACTCGAACTCCATCTGCACTAATAATATGCCCAAGGTATAGTAATTCTGTCATACCAAACTCACACTTAGACTCCTTGGCATAAAAAGACTCTCTCTCTAGGATAGATAATACCTCCTCCAAATGCTATGAATGTTCCTCCCAGGTCTTACTGAAGACCAAGATGTCATCAAAACGATCAAGACAAATCTCCTCAACTGCTCCCTAAATACCTGGTTCATACAACTCTGAAATGTAGCGGGTGCATTGGTTAGTCCAAATGGCATAACCATAAACTCAAAGTGGCCATAGTGACATCGAAAGGCAGTTTTCTCAATGTCCTCTGCCCTCATCCTAACCTGATGGTATCTAGACCGTAAGTCTATTTTGGTGAAAAAGCATGCTCCATGCAATTCATCAATCAACTCATCAATCCGAGGAATGGGATATCTGTTTTTTATTGTTTTCTTATTCAATGCCCTATAATCGATGCACATGCACATTGTCCCATCCTTCTTCTTTACCAAAACTACAGCTGAAGCAAAGGGGCTTTTGCTAGGCCTGATGTGTCCCATTTCCAACAATTCCTTAATTTCCTTCTCTATCTCATCTTTATGTTTCTTAGGATGACGATAGGGAGTGATCATCACTAGTTTGGCTCCCTCCTTGAGCTCAATAACATGCTCTACACCCCTGTCAGGAGGAACCCCATGAGGAATATCATTGAATACCTTGGCATGTCTGTCAAGAATCTCCTGTATATCTGGTGGATGACTCTTCACCCGAGGCTCCGGTGAAGATGGCATAACTAAGCACTCTGTTGCCCACTCTATGTCATTATGCCAAAAAAATCTCTCCATTCTCCTCAAAGAGACAACCCTGCAACTCCCATCTGAAAGTCCCCTGAGAACAATAGTCCTACCCTCATGTTGAAACCTCATTTCCAACTTTGCTAGGTTGAAAGTGAACTCAACCAGTGATGCCATCCATGTCATACCGAGGATGACGTCATAATCTCCCATGTCCATGACATAGAAATCATCCTCCAACTCATAGCCATCTCCAAATCTAATGTGAAGATTTGAAACCTTATGAGTACATAATAGCTTTTGGCCATTAGCCACCATGACTCTAAAACCATCATGCTCCTTTGTCTGTAAGCCTCTCCTGGCTACCAACTATGTATCTATAAAGTTATACGTAGCCCCAGTGTCAATGAGAGATATCACTTTCTGCCCCTGAATAGTACCCTTGACCTTAAATGTGATTGCCTTTTGGGCCCCTATCAAGCATGCCAATGATCTATCATCCTTAGGAATGTTGCTCTCCTCTATCATGTTACCCTCATCTGAATCAGAGTGCTGATCCTCCCCCTTTGACTCTGACTCCTCTGCTGAAAAATACTCCATTTTATTTGCCTTAGCCTTGAGAGGGCATTTATGAGATAAGTCCCAAGGCTCTCTACACTGGAAGCACAATTTCTTCTTTCGAAGCTCATTCAAGGTTTCACTGTCTAGTCCTTTTGATCCTTCTTTGGGTTTGTTATACTCTTTCTGAAATGGTTTTTTCTCTTTGTCCTTGCGGTAGGAAGAATCTGTTGAATGGTATTTTCCTTTGTATACCGAAGGGGCTAAATCTCGTGCCTTTTTAGTTTCTTCTGCTAAGGTGAGTGGATCATGTCCCTTCACCCAACCACGTAATGGATTAGCAAGCCCATCACAAAATAACACCACCAATCTCCTAGGAGAGATATCAGTAACAAGTACAGACAAACGCTGAAACTCGACGATGTAAACATCCACAGAACCTGAGTGTTTTAACTGTGCTAGCTCCTTGAATTGTAACTCGGGATCCCTAGTGTCAAATCTCTCAATCAATCTTTCTATGAATTCCTCATAGGATGCAATCTGATTATGCCCCAGAGTCACCATGCCATGATGCCACCATTCATGCGCAACGCCGTCCAAATGCATAGCCGCATACTTGATAGCCTCATCCTCAGGCATAGGATTTAGCTGCAAGTATGTATCTACCTTCTGCACCCAAGCTCGTGCGGTCATCTTCCCTGAAGCATCATAATAAGGCAAGGAAAGTTTTCCAACTTTCTTTCTCAGCTCAAAATTCTGATTCCTCCCTCTTGCTATAGGCATATGTCTCATCCTCAAGTCCATATAATCTCTAAGGGAAATATCTACCTGAAACTCGGGTCCACTGGCCTCCCAGTCCCTCCTGAACTGACCCTATAACTTAGTAATCTGTGGTTCGTTCACTGGTTGAACCGGATCCCTAGGTGGAAAGGTGGGTAGAAGAGGTCTCGAGCTCACTGTTTGAGCTGGGTGTGCAACATGTCTAAAGTTATCCACCTCATTCCTATTGTTTCCATGTCCATTATTACCATTAATGTTATTCTCAGGGCCATTGTTGTTGCCTTGGCCTCCATTATTATCATCGCCCCTATTGTTATCATTTCCCCCATTGTTATTATTTCCGTTGTTGGCATCACCTAGATTAATATTGATGCCCATCTGTCTAGCCATAAGCTGCAACATCATGTCCATTCGCCTATTCTGCTCCTGCTGCATACGCTGCCCTTGCTCTAATGTACCCAGTAACTGTCTGAACATTACCTCTCCCTGATCTGGACCGGTATTCCTATCATCTCGGTCACCCATACTGCTGTCCTGATCAAAGAATATCTCCTCTATGTCTGTATGGCTGGATTCTATGTCCACCTACACAGATGAACTAGACTACTCGCTCTGTGAGTTCAAATTTTTGTTTTGTCTTGCTTTGGTGTGGCGGAAGTTATAAGGCCCCTGTTGCATGCTTAAACATACATGCTTAGCATGTTTTTTAATTCATTAATTTCTGTTTTTAGTGTTTTGATATTTTGTCAAACACTTTTCCCTCTCTCTGGCTGTTCCAAAGTCTCTGTAAGACCTCCACAGGATGGCAGGACTTATAGCTCTGATACCACTGTAATGGTTACCCCAAAATCCACTTCTAAATGAAATCACAGCTATAAAGTAATTCCGTCAAACACTTTGCTTTCAGTCCCTAATTTCTCTGTTTTGTGTTACAACCCTTATGACTCCGGAATGGTTTGTTGTATTGTTTTTTTGTGCCCTTTTTAACAAGGATCTATGCATGTAACATGAATATGAAAATGAAATCATAAACACACAACTGAAATAACCAACACACTGTATTTATAATGATTTTCAGATTAAGTGCGATATTGGCAATGAAACAACTCACTAAATACTCCAGCAATAGAATAGCATGAATATTGTTTTCAAAGAGTGATGGCCTGGGCCATAGCATTAGGCTTCTGCTAACAAAATGCTATAGTACGCAGCTGCTACAGTGACGTTGCTACAGTACGTTGCTACAGTACGCGGTTGCTACAGTGACCCTGCTGCTACAATGCACGGCTGCTACAGTGATGCAGCTGCTACAGTACGCTGCTGCTACAGTAATATTTTATCTTCAGTCAGTCCAAAGTCTTCATATATCATCCCCTCAAAGTGGCATAAGCATCGGACAAATGGAGAAGAAGTTATGAGCAAAACATCCAATCTGCCTGTAGCTAGAAACGTGCCCAAACTGCCTAATACTGAAGCTAGTAGCAATGGATTCCAAAGGTCAAACCCCAGGGGAATGACGTCTAGAATGTCACAAGAGAGGATAGACATCCTCTGATGCCAAGAATGGGTCTGCAACTCATTGCATCAATTTCTTCTCATATCCCACATATCTAATGAAGCCACAAACGCTTTCTTTTATTCTCTTTCCAAGGGTCGACTCAACTCTCATCGGCAATGTGGGATAAAAGATGAGCAATATAAAACATATATTAAAATATTCACTTATGTTTCCCTTGGGTATAGATCCCATAAAATAAATATTAGAGTAACACTTTAATATTTTACAATTAAATTAAATGTTACTTTAATAAAACTTCAGGCATTAAAATGTATTAGCAATCGGACTCCGAATAATGTGAGTGATAGCTCGTCGGAAAGCTCTCACCAAGGAGTATCAAATCCAAACACCAAAACTGGCCTCCACTATGTCCTGCTGACTTACTAAAAATAGTAAGTATGCCTGAAACTGAGTAAATCAACTTCGTTTTGGCCCAAACTAGAAATGACTAGGCCAAAACACTCCAGGATCCCCTTCAACCCTTCGTTAGCCCTCAGGACCATGTAGAACAAGGCTAACACACACACACTTGTTCAACTGCTAAAGTGGGGACATTACAGATTTAGGATGAAGAGGTAACAACAAAGTCGCCACTTATTGCTCCAGGAATCTCAGGATTTTTTGGTGTGTAGAACTCCTATAGGAATTCGTTCTTGTTAAGAGGCTTGTGGTATAGGTGCAAACGATGACCATTTACTAACAATTTAAATTTGACAGGATCAATTGTGAATAATTGTATGACACCATTAGAGAATGTTTCAATTGTCTCATAAGGTCCTAACCAACGTGTTTGCAATTTTCCCAAGTTGTCTTTATACCTTGAATCATACAGAAGGGCCCAATCACCTGGCTTGAAATTTTTGTCTTTTATATAGCGGTCATGCCACTTCATGTGTTGATTCTGAATTGTTTATGTGTGCTGCAGGGTTGACTTTCTGATTTCATCTAAGGCATTAAGCTGCAGGAGCCTTTCCTATTGTGCTGTAGAAAGAGTCATATCCAAGACAATGACTGTTCTCAGGGTTTTATGCTCAAATTCCACAGGCATCATAGGTTTTGTCCTATACAACATTTCAAAGGGTGTAAACCCTATTGTGGTTTTCCAAGTGGTTCGATAAGCCCATACTGCTTCAAATACCTTGCTAGACCAATCCTTATGGTTAAGAGCTACCATCTTGGTCAATTTAGATTCAAGTTCCCCATTAGTGATCTCTACTTGTCCATTCACCTGAGGATGGTAGGGAGTGGAATTTTTATGCCTTATATTATATTCATTAACCAGGGTGGTGATCAAGGTGGAAGTGAATTGTGCCCCTTGATCTATCACAATCTCTCTGGGAACTCCATACCGAGTAAAGATCTCTGCATATAAAAATTATGCTACCTTATTATCTCTATCATGCTTGAATTCTTTTACCTTAACCCACTTTGTGACATAGTTAGTACATACAAGAATGTATGACTGACCATTTGATGATGGATCAATTGGCCCAACAAAGTCTAACCCCATTTGTCAAATAGTGTAACAGCCACTTGTGGATGTAAAGGCATTTCATCAGACCGAGTTGGTCTTCCCATTCACTGACATCTGTCACATTTCCTGGTGTATTTGATTGCATCTTTGTACAAAGTTGGCCAATAATACCTTGTAGTCAGTATCTTGAGAGTTGTTCTCTTTGCAACAAAGTGACCTCCACAAGGCTCATCATGAATGACATGAAGGATATCATAAGTTTCATCTTCTCTAACACATTGCTTCATAACTTGATTGGACCCTGTATAGAATAAGCAATCTGCTATCCATGAAAAGTTGAAACTCTTTTCTACCAACAATCTTTTTTCCTTTGCCAAAAAATAAAGAGGGATCTTGTTACCTGCTAAGTAGTTAGTTATGTCAGCATACCATGGAATGTTCACATTAATTGAAAATAAATGCTCATCTGGAAAAAAATCATCAATGGCTTCAAGACTATCCGGTGTTTGAATTCTAAACAGAAAATTTGCCACTACATTTGCTTTACCTGGCTTGTCTATGATAGTGATGTCAAATTCCTGCATTAATAACAACCATCTTGCCAATCTACCTATAATAGAACTTTTATTCATGAGGTACCTGATGGCTGCATGATCAGTATGCACAAAGATTTGATAACCAGTAATATAGTGCCTGAATTCATTGAGGGCATACATAGCAGCTAACATTTCCTTTTCATTGACAGTATAATTTAGCTCTGCTCCTTGCAATTTTTTGCTGATATAGTAAATTGCATTCTCGAAAACTCCTTGCTTCTATCCCAAAACTAATCCTATTGCAAAATCTGATTCATTTGTATGAATGTGAAAAGGAAGAGACTAATCAGGTCCTTTAACCATAGGGTCCTGGGTTAAGGCTCCTTTAAGTTTAGAAAATGCCTCTTCACATGTTGGTGTCCATTCAAACTCAACATCTTTGGTTAAGAGAGAATACAAAGGTCCTGCCATCTTACTGAAGCCCTTGATAAATCTCCTATAGTACCCCGCATGGCCTAAAAAACTTCTTACATCCTTTTGTTTTGCAGGGGCAAGAAGATCAAGTATTACCTCAATTTTGGCTAGATCAACTTGAATACCTGATTGAGAAATTAGATGCCCCAACACTATTCCTTCATGCATCATCATGAAGCATTTTTCACTGTTTAGGGACAAATTATGATCCTCACACCGTTGCAACACTTTGGCAAGATTTTGCAATGCTTCCTTAAAGGTGGCTCCATAAGAAATAAAATCATCCATATAAATTTCCATAGAATCATGAGATATATCTGAAAGTATACTAAGGAAAACCCTTTGAAAGGTTGCAGGAGCATTGCATAGACCAAAAAGGAGAACTGAATAGGCATATGTTCCCCAAGGGCAAGTGAAGGTGGTATTTTCCTAGTCTTTGAGAGCTATTCTAATTTGATTATTACCACTAAACCCATCCAAGAATGAAAATATTGTTTACCTGCTAGAGAATCTAATACTTGATCTATGAATGGAAGTGGAAAGTGATCCTTTTTGGTGGCAGTGTTCAGTTCCCTATAGTCCACACAAACTCTCCATTTTACTCCTTTCTTTGGAACTATAACTAGAGGAGAAACCCATTGACTATCTGAAATAGGGTAAATGAATCCTACATTAAGAAACTTTTGTAGTTCGTCCTTAACTATTTCCCTTAGTGCATGATTAATCCTTCACTGAGGTTGTCTAATTGGTTTACAATCTTCTCTGATATAAATTCTATGGGTACCCAATGTAGGATTTAATCCCTTCATGTCATGATAATCCCATGCGAAGGTTTGTTTTTGGGCTTTGAGTAACCACATTAATGACAACCTTTGGTCTGTTGTAAGTTCACTATTGACATTCGCATTCCTTCTTGGATCAACCTCTACTTGAGTGACTGACTCAACATTAGATATTTAACATAAACAAGAGGTTTGGATTTCCTATGATAATAAGGTATGAAATATGTCTGTGGTTGTAGGAGAATCTAAAGAACTTGCAGATGGAAGAAGAGTATGCAAAGAACTTGTTGATATACCAAATGACTGTTTAGATGCTCCATAATGATTTCCTATGATGTTAGAGAGTACCATATCATATTCTTGGAGTTCTATGAATGGTTCTTTGGTTAACATCATTAGTTGTTGAACATAATTAATTTCCTCTCCTTCTTCTCCTATATATGGCCATACTACTTGCTCTTGATCAATTTGTGGTTGTGCTAGAGATTAAATTGCAAGATTTTTAGTAGTAATACCATCTAAAATAGACATGTCCTCTAATCTAACACTTATGTATGCATCATTTGTAGCAATCCAAGGTCTTCCCAAAATGATTGGATATCCACCCAATGTTGCCTTAGGAGAGAGTATTATAAAATTAGCTGGATATTCCCAAGAATCTAGTGTGACAACAATATCTTCAACCATCCCTTGAGGCTGAACAATAGAGCTATCAGCAAATTGCAAGATCATTGGGGTAGATCTAAGACTAGTAATACTGAGTTGTTGCATGACATCCTTGGTCATCACATTTATGGCTGCTCCTAAGTATATCAAGGCATTTTTAATGTGAGTTCCATAAATAACTACCTTCACAATTGGACTACTAGGGTCAGAATATTTAGGGACAACAACTTTTCCTAACATAATATCAAGCAATTGCCCTACTACATGTACTCTTTTTGGGTCCTTTCTCTTGCATCCAGGTTTATTTAGACATGCCTCTTTAATAGCTTTTCCATATATGGGAATATCCTTAATATCTTGAAACAATGGAATCTTTACACATATATGTTTTAATTGATCAATAAGGTCAAAAGCTATGTCATCCTGATGTTGAGACACTTCTACTTGTAATATTTGAGGAAATGGGGGAGTTCTAACAAGTGTGCCTGGAGTCTCAGACTGACATACCTACTCAGGATTTTTAGGTTGATTAGGTGTAGTATCCTAAGCAATCTCCTCAAATGGTAATTCTATTATAACTGGAGGAGATGGGGTAGGCAGAGTTGTTCCTGACTGTAAGTGAATATCACTTATATCAAGAGAATTGTTGGCATTATGTGAACCGGTATGAGGACATAATGACATTGTATGTTGTCATTGATGTCAATATGCTGAAGAGGTGAGAACTGGCATATGAGAGAATAGGTATAACATTGTGAACCGACATCTATGCCAAAGTGAAGCGGTGTGCTTGTTCAAGTTGAACCAGCATATAGTTATGGGAACTAACACATGGAAGTGTTGTAGGACTACCGATTGGTAGTCTCAACTTTAGGGTTTCTGGTTGAAGTGCTTTAAGCCTGTGTGGCTCAACTGGTGACTCTGTGTGATGAGTAAGCATGATAACAAAGACAAGATCATGTTGCCACATAAGCCTTGTGCACATGAAGGATCTTGCATGAAGGATATTGTTCCTATCTACCTTGGGAATGTGAGAAATCTGTAAAACGATGACAATGTGTGATGGGTTACCAGCTACCATAAAATCGGTGGAAATGGACGATGGAGAATGTCTTGAGATTGGATCAAGAATTGCTGCATTTAATAAAATGTGCTCAATGGTCAGGATTGAACCGTTTGAACTCCTTAACCTAATAGGTTTAGGGTTTAGGGTTTATGATACCGACCTATCTATTTTCCTATAAGGTCGATGTTGTTTCTCTTTCTGAGGTTGTTGGAAAAAGTTGTGTGTGTGTATCTAAGAGAAGGGATACATGATTCTTGCTAGACCAAAAGGAGAGAAGTTATACCTGCAGAGTGTAAGTGCAGAAGTTGAAGAGGAGCTTAAGCGGATCTACATTGGTATTGAGTACTATTACCAGATCATTGTAATACCTATTGATCTCTAACCACCTCAACAGTTGGAAAATCCCTTAACAGGGTAGCCTTAATCGGCTTGTTGTAAATCCTTTAATAGAGTCATTCAAAGCTATTGAGTTCAAAATCCTTTAGCTATTGAGTTCTTGAAATCCTCTAACAAGGTAACCTTTAATAGGGTTTAACCCTTAACCGATTATTCTAGCCATCCCTTAATCGAGTGATCTCTAACAGGATTGGTTCCTAGCAAAACCTATTGTAATGTCTCTAACCGGACAAGGCTCCTAACAGAGCGAACTTCTAAAGAGTTCAAAAATAGCTTGTGGGTATTCATCCCCACCATGGTTTTTCCTAGTTGGGTTTCCACATGAAAAATATGTGTGTCTTGTGTGATGCTTTTATCTTGTGATGCTTTGCTATTGTTTGTCAAGCATATGATGGTTCTATGTTTTATGCCTATCAATAAAACATGTTGAACTAGCTATTATTATGATCTGATGATAGATTACCTTTTTATGCATAAGGGTGAAATGGTAGGGTAGTCTTGAGTTGAGTGAAAAGCTAAATGAGTAATCAGTTAATGCTTGTCTCAATCATTCTTAGCTTTACCGGTTGCACTCTATTTGAAACCGGTGTCACTGTTTGCCAGTCATTTCAAGTGTCTACTGTCAGATCGGTTTAGGACTGTATTTTTGTCTGTACTGATTCACCCCCCCCTCTCAGTACCGGGTTAGTACTATCAGCTCATCATTGAGTTATCAATTGGTATCAGAGCGTCCTTCAGGTCCTTTATGCTATAAGCTTAACTGCTTGAGGTAAATATCCCAGTCTAATGATGAAGAGGGAAGGTCAAAAGTTTAACAGAGAAAATTTTAGTATATGGAAAGAAAGAATGAAGATATACATTAGAAGCATGGGTGCTCAACACTGGAGCTATGTTGAGAATGCCTATGTTACTCCTACCAGTACTCTCACCGATGACCAAAAGAGAGAGATGCAGGAGAATGGGAAAGTCATGGAAGACTTGATTAGTAGTTTATCTGACATTGAGTTTATTGATGTTCAGGATAAGGTAAATCCCAAAGAGATATGGGATAATCTTGAAAATATCTATGGCAGTGATGAGCATGTAAAACAGGCTAAGGAAGAAAGCCTTAGAGGGAAGTTTGAAGATATGCGGATGGTTGAAGGTGAGACTATTCAACAGTATGGAATAAGAATCAAAACCGTTGTTAGAGATATCAAGAGTATAGGTGGTAAAATAGAAGATTCCACTATGGTAAGAAAAGTCCTGAGATCCCTATTGTCATTCTATGCAATAAGGGTTGCTGCTATTCAGGAGCTAAGATCAATAGACAAGACTAAGGTATCCCTAGACTCCATCATTGCAAAGTTGACAGCCTATGAGCTAAATAGTTTCGATGGTAGTGTTCAAAAGACTGAATCAGCTTTTAAAGCTTCTATAGTACCATCCAACAAAGGAAAAGAAGCTAGCACTAGTGGTGAACTGAGACAGGGTAGAGAAATGGATGATGCGGAGATTCTGATGGAATTTGAAGATCTCCTTTCTAGGAAATTTCCTAAAGGAACCGGCAAATACAAAGGTAAGCTACCTTTGAAATGCTTTTCTTGTAACTAGATAGGACATATTGCTGTAAACTATCCTAATGGTGACAACAAGGACAAACCGGAAAGGTTCAAGAACTTCAAAGGAGGAAACCAGAGAAACTGTTTTGTGGTAGTTGATGAAGGTGTCACAGATGAAGAATCAGAGGATGAAGAAAATGAAGATATTGTGTTTGTTGTTGTCAAAGAAGATGTGTCAGACAAGAAGGCTCTTGTCTCCCGGTTTGATAATTCCAATGAGTGGATCATTGATAGTGGTTGTTCTCACCATATTACTGGTGATCGGGGCAAGTTTCTATCCTTGGAGGAGTATGATGGTGGTGTGGTTCGCTTTGACAATGATGCACCATGCATGGTCAAAGGTAGAGGGTCCATCTCTCTGAATGGAAAGAGTAGTGCTGACAATGTGTATTGGGTTGATGGTCTCAGACACAACCTTCTGAGTGTTGCCCAACTGAATGACAGTGGCCTCACTCTGGAATTCAAGAATGGAGTTTGTAGAATCAAAGGAAAGAATGGTGAATTGGTGGCCACCAGCATGCAGAACAACGGTAACCTATTTCATCTGAATGCAAATATAAGTACATGTCTTATGGCTAAATTTGATGATAGCTGGATATGGCATAGGAGACTCTGCCATGTAAACTTTGATAACATTGTGAAGGCTAGTAAGATCAAGGCAGTTAGAGGGTAGCCAGTGCTAAGCAAACTGGATAATACCTTGTGCAGAGAGTGTCAATTGGGGAAAATGTCTTCCTCAACCTTTAAAGGTAAATCTTTCACTGCTGACAACTTGCTTCATCTTGTGCATACTGATTTGTGTGGTCCTATGAAAACTAGAAGTGTGCAGGGTGATAGGTACTTCATGATTCTCACTGATGACTACTCAAGAATGATGTGGGTCACATTCTTGAAAGACAAGTTTGAAGCCTTTGTAAAGTTCAAACCTTTCAGAGCATTAGTGGAGAAGGAAAGCAGTAAAAGGATCAAGTGCCAAAGAACTGATCAAGGAGGGGAATTCACTTCCGGTGAATTCAACAACTACTATGAAGAACATGGCATCAAGAGGCAATTGTCTATCCCGTAGACTCAGAATGGCCTAGCAGAGAGGAATAATCGGACTGTGGTTGAAGCAGCTAGAACCATGTTGATTCAAGGAAAGGTAGCTCACACCTTTTGGGGAGAAGTGGTGAGCATTGTAGTCTACACAATGAATCGGGTACTCATCAAGAAAGGTAAGGATAAAACTTCTTATGAGTATTGAACCGGTAAGACACCTGTGGTCAGCTACTTTAGAGTGTTTGGTAGCAAATGTTACATCAAGAGGAGTGAACACTAGAGAAAATTTGATGTGAAATGTGATGAGAGAATATTCTTAGGATATTCCACCAAGAGCAAAGATCTCAAGTGTTTCAACAATAGGACTCAGAGAATTATGGAAAGCATCAATGTAAGAGTTGATGAAATCTCTGAGAAAACTGAGGAAATTGACAGTGAGCAAGTGGTAAATGAACCGGTTGACAGCCAACCGAGTACTAGTAACAATGTTCCTACACTGGTAAATGTAGATGTTGATACTGATGGAGATGAGGATGAAGAAGAAAAGCAAGAGGAATCTATCAAGACCATTCCTCAATATGTCAAGCTGAATCATGATCCTAAGCAGATCATAGGAGATAAGGATGCAGGAATCCTTACAAGAAGAAAGGTCAGAGAAAACTCTTGTATGATCTCTGAATTTGAGCCTAAATCATTCAAAGAGCCACATAAGGATGAAGACTGGATCAAGGCAATGGAAGAGGAACTTGACCAGATAGAGAAAAATGGTACATGGTCTTTGGTACCCAGACTGGAGCACAAAAATGTCATTGGTAATAAATGGGTTTTCAAAAATAAGTTGAATGAGGATGGCATTGTGATTAGGAACAAAGCCAGATTAGTGTACAAAGGATATGCTCAAGAAGAAGGAGAAGATTATGGAGAAACCTTTTCTTCTGTAGCCAGATTGGAAGGAGTCTGTATGCTTCTTGCATATGCAACTTTTAAAGGTTTCAAAGTATATCAAATGGATGTAAAATTTGCATTCCTAAATGGCGTACTTGAAGAGGAGGTGTATATTGAGCAACTAGATGGGTTTTCCCTATTTGAAGATAGTGATATGGTATGTAGGCTACATAAAGCCTTATATGGACTAAAGTAGGCACCTAGGGCATGGTATGAACATTTGCATTCTCATCTTGTGAAGATTGGATTTGAGAGAACAAGTGAAGATGGTAATATCTACTTGTAGTCTGAAGGAGATCAGATCCTGATCTATGAGGTATTTGTTGATGACATTATCTTTGGTGGAGATGACAAGATGAGTCATGAGTTTGTAGATGAGATGAAGAAAGAGTTTGAAATGTCACTCATAAGGGAGATTAAATTCTTCATTGGACTGCAGATCCAGTAGATGAAGGATGGAATCTTTATCACTCAATCCAAGTATGTCAAACAGGTGTTGAAGACCTTTGGCATGGAAGATAGCAAACCGGTTGGTACTCCGATGGTGACCGGTTGTAAACTATCTAAAGAAGATGACTCGGAATTGGTTGATGAGAAGGAATACCGATCAATGATTGGTAAGTTGCATTATGTAGTGCATAGTCGACCGGATATTGTACATGCAGTTGGCATTACTGCAAGATTCCAGAAAAGCCCAAGAGAATCTCACTTGATTGTAGTCAAGTGAATTCTTAGGTATCTAAAGGGAACTGTTGACTATGGATTGTGGTATCCTTATGGCAAGGATTTCAACTTGAAATTATACACAGATGTTGATTGGGTAGGCAATATAGATTACAAGAAAAGCACAACCAGTGGTGCATTCTTTCTTAGTGGTAGACTGGTCTCATGGATGAGTAAGAAGCAGAGTTGTATCTCTCAGTCTACAATGGAAGCAGAGTATGTTGCAACTTTCATGAACTGCACTCAGACAATCTGGATGAAGCATGTATTAAATGGCTTCAAAGTTCCTGTATCTGAACTGGTAAGTATATTTTTTGATAACACAAGTGCTATGAATATATGAAAGAATCCAGTTTTACATTCTAGAACCAAGCACTTTGAGCTTAAGTATAATTTCTTAATGGAAAAGGTTCAGAACAAAGAGATTGCACTGGAACATGTTTCCAGTAAGGAGTAGTTAGCAAACATATTCACAAAGCCTCTCCCAAAGACTACATTTATGTACTTAAGAGGTGAATTAGGGGTGTTGCCCCTTCAGGAGGTAAACTAAAAGCATATGCTCCACATCAATCAGGTATTGCATAGTCAAATTTATTTTGGATTGATGTGTTGAAGGATGCTACTCCTCAAGGGGAGTAGCATAATGGAACAGGGAAGCTTGTGCCTCTAGTTTGGTATTGTTGTCAAAGGGGGAGAAGATGTGAAGCGGAGAAGATATCTATAGAAATTGGGGGAGAAGATGTGAAGCAGAGAGATATCTTTGTATATTGCCATCAATGCCAAAGGGGGAGATTGTTGGTGTTGGCATTATGTGAACCAGTATGAGGATATAATGACATTGTATGTTGTCATTGATGTCAATATGTTGTAGAGGTGTGAACCGACCTATGTGAGAACCGGTATAACACTGTAAACCAGAATTTGTGCCAAAGTGAAGTGGTGTGCTTGTTCAAAGTAGAACTGACATATGGTTACGGGAACCGACACATGGAAGCGTTGAATGACTACCAGTTCGTAGTCTCAACTTTAGGGTTTCTGGTTGAAGTGCTTCAAGCCTGTGTGGCTCAACCAGTGACTTTGTGCGATGAGTTAGCATGATAACAAAGAATAAGATTGTGTTGCCACGTAAGCCTTGTGTACATGAAGGATCATTCATGAAGAATATTTTGCCTATCTACCTCAAGAATATGAGAAGACTATAAAATGATAATAACGTGTGATGGGCTATCACCTGCCATGCAAACGATGAAAAATGAATGATGGAGATTAATGCAGTATGCTCAATGGTCAGGATGGAACCGTTTGAATTCCTTAACCTATTAGGTTTAGGGTTTAGGGTTTATGCTTCTGACCTAACTATTTTCTATAAGGTCAATGTTGTGACTCTTTCTAGGGTTGTTGGCAAGAGTTGTGTGTGAGTATCCAAGAGAAGGGATACATGATACTTGCTAGACCAAAGGACAGAAGTGATACCTGTAGAGGGTAAGTGTAGAAGGTGAGGAGGAGCTTAAGCAGATCTACATTGGCATTGAGTGTTGTTACCAGATCATTGAAATACCTATTGATCTCTAACCACCTCAACAGCTGAAAAATCCCTTAATAGGGTAGTCTTAACCGGCTTGCTGTAAATCCCTTAACAGGGTAACTCAAAGTTATTGAGATCTGGAAAGCTAGAGATTTTTGGAAATCCTTTAGCTATTGAGTTCTTGAAATCCTCTAACAAGGTAACCTGCAACAAGGTTTAACCCTTAACCAGGTATTGTAGCCATCCCTTAACCGGGTGATCCCTAACAGGATCGGTTCCTAACAGAACCTATTGTATCTGTCTTTAACAGGACAAGGCTCTTAATAGAGCAGACTTCCAAAGAGTTCAACAACAAGCTTGTGGGTATTCATCCCCACGGTGGTTTTTCCCAGTTGGGTTTCCACATGAAAAATATGTGTGTCATGTGTGATTATTTTATCTTGTGATGCTTTGTTATTACCTATTAAGCATATGATGGTTCTGTGTTTTATGCCTGTCAATAAAACATGTTGAACTAGCTGTTGTGAAGATATGATGATAGATTACCTGCTCAAACATTAGGGTGAAATGGTAGTGTAGTTCTGAGTTGAGTAGAAAGCTAAGTGAGTAACCAATTTATGATTGTTTTAGTTGTTCTAGGTTTTATCGGTTTCCCTCTATTTCAAACCGGTGTCACTGTTTGCCAGTCATTTGGAGTAATTGTTGTTGAACCGATTTAGAAACTGTATTTTGTCTATACTGATTCAAACCCCCCCTCTCAGTACCAGTTTGGTACTATTTTCTCATCATTGAGTTATCAATTGGTATCAGAGCATCCTCCAGGTCCTCTGTGTTGTAAGCTTAACCGTTTGAGGTAAAGATCCCAGTCAAATGATGAAGAGGGAAGGTCCAAAGTTTAATAGGGAAAATTTTGGTATATGGAAAGATAGGATGAAGATATTCATCAGAAGCATGGGTGCTCAACACTGGAGTTATGTTGAGAATGTCTATGTTGTCCCTACCAGTACTTTCACCGATGACCAAAAGAGAGATACAAGAAAATGGGCAAGTCATGGAAGCCCTTATTAGTAGTCTATCTGACATTGAGTTTATTGATGTTCACGACAAGGTAAATCCCAAAGAGGTATGGGATGCTCTTGAAAATATATATGATGGTGATGAACATGTAAAATAGGCTAAGGAAGAAAGCCTGAGAGGGAAGTTTGAAGATATGCGGATGGTTGAAGGTGAGACCATTCAATAGTATGGAATAAGAATCAAAATAGTTGTTGGAGATATCAAGAGTGTAGGTGGTAAAATAGAAGATTCCACTGTGGCAAGCAAAGTCCTGAGATCCCTATTGCCGGTCTATGCAATAAGGGTATGCAATTCAGGAGCTAAGATCAATAAGGGTTGTGCCATGTGTGATGCTTTTATCTTGTGATGCTTTGTTATTACTTGTTAAGCATATGATGGTTCTGTATTTTATGCCTATTAATAAAACATGTTGAACTAGCTATTGTGAAGATATGATGATAGATTACGTGCTCAAACATAAGGGTGAAATGGTAGTGTAGTTCTGAGTTGAGTAGAAAGCTAAGTGAGTAACCGTTTTATGATTGTTTTAGTTGTTTTGGGTTTTACCGGTTTCACTCTGTTTCAAACTGGTGTCACTATTTGCCAGTCATTTAGAGTAATTGTTGTTGAACCAGTTTAGAAACTGTATTTTGTCTATACTAATTCACCCCCCCCTCTTAGTACCAGTTTGGTACTATTTGCTCATCATTGAGTTATCAGTTGGCATTATGTGAACCGGTATGAGGACATAATGACATTTTATGTTGTCATTGATGTCAATATGCTGAAAAGGTGAGAACCGGCATATGAGAGAACCGGTATAACACTGTGAACCAGCATTTGTGCCAAAGTGAAGCAGTGTGCTTGTTCAAGGTGAACCGGCATATGGTTATGGGAACCGGCACATGGAAGCATTGTATGACTACCGGTTGGTAGTCTCAACTTTAGGGTTTCCTATTGAAGTGCTTCAAGCCTGTGTGGCTCAACCGATGACTTTGTGTGATGAGTTAGCATGATAAAAAAGAACAAATCATGTTGCCACGTAAGCCTTGTGCACGTGAAAGATCTTGCATGAAGGAGATTGTTCCTATCTACCTCAGGAATGTGAGAAGTCTATAAAATGGTTATAACGTGTGATGGGTTACCAGCCGCCATAAAATCGGTGGAAATGGATGATGGAGAATGTCTTGAGATTGGATCAAGAACTACTTCATTTTAATATAGTGTGCTCAACGGTCAGGATTGAACCATTTGAATTCCTTAACCTAACAGGTTTAGGGTTTAGGGTTTATGCTACCAACCTATCTGTTTTCCTATAAGGTCAATGTTGTGTCTCTTTCTGAGGTTGTTGGCAAAAGTTGTGTGTGTGTATCCAAGAGAAGGAATATGTGATTCTTGCCAAACCAAAAGGAGAGAAGTGATACTTGCAGAGTGTAAGTGCAGAAGGTGAAGAGGAGCTTAAGCGGATCTACATTGGCATTGAGTGTTGTTACCAGATCATTGTAATACCTATTGATCTCTAACCACCTCAACAGTTGGAAAATCCCTTAATAGGGTAGCCTTAACCGACATGCTATAAATCCTTTAATAGGGTAATTCAAAGCTATTGAGTTTGAAATCCTTTAGCTATTGAGTTCTTGAAATCCTCTAACAAGGTAACCTTTAACAGGGTTTAACCCTTAACCGGGTATTCTAGCC
Source organism: Cryptomeria japonica (assembly GCF_030272615.1). Taxonomy (NCBI): domain Eukaryota; kingdom Viridiplantae; phylum Streptophyta; class Pinopsida; order Cupressales; family Cupressaceae; genus Cryptomeria; species Cryptomeria japonica. Next base: position 514,527,918 of record NC_081415.1, read on the forward strand.
ATCCCTTAACCAGGTGATCTCTAACAGAATTAGTTTCTAGCAAAACCTATTGTAATATCTTTAATCGGACAAGGCTCCTAAAAGAGCAGACTTCTAAAGAGTTCAAAAATAGCTTGTGGGTATTCATCCCCACTGTGGTTTTTCCCAGTTGGGTTTCCATGTGAAAAATATGTGTGTCTGTGTGATGCTTTTATCTTGTGATGCTTTGCTATTGTCTGTCAAGCATATGATGGTTCTGTGTTTTATGCTTGTCAATAAAACATGTTGAACTAGCTGTTATTATGATCTGATGATAGATTACCTATTTATGCATAAGGGTGAAATGGTAGGGTAGTCTTGAGTTGAGTGAAAAGCTAAGTGAGTAACTAGTTAATGCTTGTCTCAATCATTCTTAGCTTTACCGGTTGCACTCTGTTTCAAACCGGTGTCATTGTTTGCCACTCATTTGAAGTGTCTACTGTCAGACTGGTTTAGAACTATATTTTTGTCTGTATTGATTCACCCCTACTCTCAGTACCGGGTTAGTACTATCAGTTCATCATTGAGTTATCAAGAATATGTAGGATACTGATTAGGATCAGTTGAAAAAACTTCTTGTTGTTGTTGAGGTTTGTTATTTGGATTTGCATAGGTTGTGTTGGCAGTTGATTTGGTTTGGGTGGAGTATCATTTGGAGCTGATGGCATTAAATTTGGTTTTTGGGACTGTTGCTATGGCTGGAGGAAACCTGATGATTGCTTTGCCCATTGTTGACCTCCCCTTCATTGTGGTGAATGTTTCCAGATACCTTGAGGTGGTCACCAATTCTCTTGTGGATGTTGCCACTAAGAGGAAGGAGTCTAATAATTGGTCAAAGCATTTTGAGAGTTATTCCAAGACTGAGGAGTATAATTTCAAATTTTTTGGGAGTATTGAGGTTGCCACTGATTATTTTGTACATTGAAGTTCATATAAGGATTAGAAAAAAATAATGGATCTTGTGGAATACCTTATCTTAGAGGCCAAGGCCTTCATTGTGCAACATAAAAGATTTGTTCATCATCTCCATAGACTGGCTTAAAATTTGTGGAAGCTTGCTGACTATCAATTTTAGCTAGGAGTTTACATTTGCAGTCCCTCTTCTTCTGCCAATAGTGAGGACAAAATGCAGAAAGCATGGCCTTTGCTTCCTCATGCTTCTTTCTTGCTTGAAGTGTATCCAACTGAGTAGCCATATTATTAATATTATCCTCTTTAAAGTCCTTTAACAAATGAGTTATCTCCATCCTTGAAACTATTATAGATACCTTTGCAATTGAAGAACTAGGCCTATAATGTCTCCCCTTCTTGGCTGAAGCTCTAGAATATTTTTTACAAATTTTCCTGATGTCATCCCATTGAACTTGATTAATGTCTCCTCCTCTCATGAGGTCTAATGAGTCAACATAGTCTTCATTAAGTCCCCTTAAAAAAATCAACTTCCTGGATTCTTCACTCAAGGTGCTATGCTTGGATTTTCTGAAACTAAACAGAAACCTTTCCAAATAATCTTCCACACTTTCATCTTCTTTTTATGTCATTCGGATGATAGCATCACCATGTCGGTCCATTACCCTGCAATAATCTTTGAACTTATCCAAGAATTTTGTCTTCATCTCATCCCAAGTACTGATTACATCTCTACCTAGACTCATAAACAATTTGAGAGCAACTTCATTCACAGTAGCAGGGAATAACTCTATTTGATGGGCATCAATGGTATAGTCATAACTTGTATAGAGGATGTCAAATTCACACATAAAGGTATCTGGATCTTCTTTCACCAAGCCATGAAATTTTGGAAGAGAAGAGGTTGGTATATTCTTCAAATTTGTATTATCATGTTGGTTAGGAATAGGAAACTCAAATGTTGGACTTGGAAGCGGAGGTGGAGGATTTTCTACCATTGGTCCCTGATAAAGAACAAAAGCTAAAAAAGTTTCTTAGGGGGTTCGTTTAATAAGTCTAGGTCTCCTTCTGACAAATCAAAAACACCTCTATTTTGCACAAAAAATTTTGCAAAAAGGTTTACCTTTGGTGCTTGATCTGATCTTATATCTCGAGTGGCATGCAAGGGAAGAAATATTCCTAATGCATCTGTTCTCCTTATATGCATACAGATTTAATGAAAAAATTCAAAAATCTAACTAAGAAAACTTAGAACTCATGGTTACAAGAGGTTCTTAGTTTGGCATCATCCCTGATAGCAGTGCCAAAAATGTTGGTCCTCACAACTGGAATGGCAACTAGATAATAAAACACAATTCTGAGATTGGAAATCCTTACTGAATAGATAGCTTTCCTATAGCAAAGGCTTGTTTACTTATCGATCAGGGATGTAAAATTGAAATGGGTCAGTACTGTATGTGCACTAAATTCATATTGCAACCATTCTATCCTACTATAGGAATGGAAATTCTCTAAAGTAAATGTGTAAAAACATAATGACCTAATACTTAATAAGAATTCACAACTGAAAATAACTTAAGAAACTACTACCAAATGATAATGTTCTGGCAAGCGGATAGAAACTACTCTGTTGCTGTGGCTGCAGGAACAAACACAGGAACTATTTCCAGTGGCTACAGGAATAGACAAATGTTGAAAGAACAACTATTGCAAGATAGAAATTAACTAAAAAAAACAAAGGACTACTCACCAAGTGGGCCCCCTTGAGTGATTATATCCATAATTTCTTAGATTATAATTGTTAAGCTCAAAATCACATTGATCTCTTTATTCCAAATTGACTGTAAAAATACATAAGTCTAAAAGTTATGTATTACCAATTTTATGGTCATTCTCTTCTATCCCTGAGAGGAGATAGATACCTTTTATTTAAATGGAAACTTATAATAGATTCCTAACTAATCAACCCACATTCCAATGGAATAGGTGAACATGTTTTAATATACTAAAGAAGAAGTCAGCGCAGGAAAACAAAACAACATCTGTCCTGCAGCTGAGAAGATATAGCATGACTTGCTTCCTAGATTTAAGCTCCACTAAGAATAGTTATAAATGTCTCATAAACCATTTTTTTGAATAAATGGTCAAGTAGCTTTGATCTTCTTCAATGCTACTTTTCTTTGATTGGGTCTGCATCATGGCGGCATGCTTGGTGTTCCTTTAAACTGCCACTTAGTCTTTTCTTCTTGTTTGCTGACCTTACATCATGATGTTAACGTGCACAACAAACATGTGTATATATTAATATTAACATGATATAAATTAAACCATACTTAAGATTCATTTAGATATTTTGCATAGATAAACCATTTAGAAACCATTATATGACAACCTTAAGTATCAGACAAGATAGTTCTAGAAACACTTAAAAGGCATTATCTAGGAGAGTATCCTGATCCAAATATCATCTAGACACAAGACCTAGGTAGGAATACTATGACAAAAATCTATCGAAACAGAACCATTATTTAGGCTTATCAATGTCAACCTCCAAAGTACTCTTCTACCACATTCAAACCCCTTTCTAGTGCTCTAACACTCAATTCTCATGCAGTGCACTCATCAAACCGGCTTGTCACATAGAGATGCCAGACCCAGGGTTAATTCTCCATCCTCTTCACCCTATTCTATCCTCTTAATTTCTTTTGGAACTGACATATGATATAGTGGCCTATCATCTCCTATAATGGTAGAGTGTTCAATTAAGGATTGATAGGCCAAAACCCATTATTCCGATCAAATTGTAGGGGTTTGAGGGTTTTAGGCTACCCGATAGAGATTTGCTTGTAGAATGGGGTAGTGATAACTTCAAGACCTCACACAAAATGCAAACCAAAAGGTAAAACAATCTAGTTTCAAGATCTATTCCATGAGCATTCTTGCCAATCCACCTTTAGTATGCAATCAACAAAAATTAGACGGTTTCCTAAGTTTCCAATATTTTGTATGCTTCAATTTCCTTTCAAAAACAATCAAATCAACCCAAAATCAACACAGCTTACATATTTTGTTTTTTGGGGTCCTTAAAGGTGTCACCCCAAATGAGCACAACCTCCTCCAACCATTTTTTAAATAGACTGATCGTTGGAGAATCACAACTTACAAAATGTGCAAAATTGTCATGACAACAGATTGAATAATATGATAATTTCTACATTATTTAACCAACTTAGACTCCTGACTATCATAGTCCCCCAAAATGATTAAATTTGATTCTAAAACAACAAAAATGACTCAAATAAACCTTTAGCCACTTGATCCCTCAGTTTATACCAATGTGACCCTTATTGACTCAATTTTCTCTACAAGACCCTAGATGACAATTTGACCCAAACATGGACAAACTTGTCACACTCCTATGACATTGAATTACAAAAAAGGACCCATAGGGTCTTATTACATTCCTTCTAGGCTAATAGAAGATCATCTTGTTCTTGGTTCATTCCTTCATAGGTAGGTGCTCCTACACCATACTCCTCGAGTAAAATTTGTCTCAAGTCCTCTTAGAGACCAACTGTTGCAAATCACCACCCTTCTTATAGACATCTTCCTCCAGTATCCATATAGCTTTTGAGTTAGGAATGCCTTTCTATTTAACCAAGTTCTCAAAATAATTCTTGTGCCTTGTCTTCTTGGCTTCCCTGCTATCCAAAATGCACTCCATCTTAAGTGGCTCCTTAGGTAGTAAGTGTTTTATCCATTATTCACTTTCTTGAATAGATTCTCCTGCACTTTCTCTTGTAGTAGGACTCCTATACAATATTAGATCATAAACATTAAATATAGGTGAAATAGAAATATCATCATGGATTTTAATTTTGTAAGCATTAGGACCATATTTATCCAAAATTTTACAAGGTCCAATCCTTCTCATGATCAACTTGCTATGGCTTCCCTTTGGAAACCTTTCCTTTCTAAGATGAACCATGACCATGTCACCCACATGGTACTGCACATCTCTCCTTTTCTGATCCACTCTTTCTTTAACCTTTTTATTGGTCTATTGTAAGGTATCTCTGACCTGTTGGTGCACCTCTTTCATAGCCTCTACAAATTCATTAGCATGTCCACTCCTCTTGTCCAACCCCTAGACATCTCTCAATTTAAAAACTCCTCTTGGATGACTACCATACACAATCTCAAAAGGACTCAGACTTGTACTTCTGTTTGTTGAATCATTATAGGCATACTCTACCTGAGGTAGCATCACATCCCAACTACTTCCATGCTCCTTTGTCAAACATCTAAGAAGATTTCCCAATGACTTATTCACAACCTCAATTTGGCCATTAGTCAAAGGGTGATAGGCTGAGCTAAAAGACAAATTTGTACCCCACCTTTTCCACAAGGTTCTCAAAAAATGCCCTACAAACTTGTTTTCCACTTTTTCAGAGCTTGTACCATAGCATACAACTCTAAATCATGTGAGGAATAATTTCTTTGCTTCATTTAGTTTTCACTAAAAAAGGCCACTAGTCTCCCCTCTTGGCTCAATACCGCTCCTATAGCCAACCTACTTGTATCACATTCATTGGTGAAGACCTTACTAAAATCAGGCAATACTAGGACTGGTACTTGGCAACTTTATGTTTTAAACACTCAAATCTCTTATCTTCTTCTTTGGTCCACACAAAATTCACCTTACCACCACCCTTGATGGTTTCCAACATAGGTGCACAAATATCACTATAACTCTTAATTAATTTCCTATAAAATGTTGCCAAAACATGAAAACTTCTTACCTCTCATGCTGTCTTAGGTGTAGGCCAGTTCAAAATAGCCTCTACCTTGGAATAATCCATCTTCAAGTCACCCTTATAGATGAAAAAGCCTAAGTACACCAAATCCTACTTCATGAAGTCACACTTTTTTGTTTATCATCAACTTTTTCTCTTGCAGCCACTTTAAGACTACCTCCAAGTGTTTCAAGTGCTCCTCCTTGCTCTTATTGATCACCAATATGTCATCAAGGTAGACTACCACAAATTTCCCTATAAACTCCTGCAACACTTCATTCATTAGTCTCATAAAGGTTCTAGAGGAATTTGAAAGACCAAAAGGAATCACAAGACACTCATATAACCCTTCATTGGTTTTAAATGCAGTCTTCTATTCATCCCCCTCTCTTATCCTTATCTAATGGTACCCATTCTTGAGGTCAATCTTGGATAAATAGGTAGCTCCTCCTAAATAATCCATTACATCCTCTATCCTAGGAATAGGAAACCTATATCTTATGGTTATCCTATTGATAGCCCTAGAATTAGTACAAAGCCTCCATTTCCTATCCTTCTTTGGGGATAAAATAGTAGGTACTGCACACGGGCTAAGGCTCTTTCTCACCAACCCTTTATCTAGGAGCTCCTGAATTTGTCTAGCTATCTCTTCATTCTATTGTGGGGTCATTTTATATGTTGTCTTGTTAGGAAGTACTGCTCCTGGTATGAGGTCAATCTGATGACTAATATCTCTGATCGGTGGCAAGGAATCTGGTATGTCTTCTGCAACCACTCCTTTGTACCTCTCTAGCAGCTCCCTTACCTCCTTAGGTCCTACCTCACTCACATCCTTCTTCCTTTATTTTTTGGGCTTCATAATCAAAGGAAATCCTACTCCACCTTCCTCCTTTAGTGTATCTAGGAACTCTTTTTCCCCCACCATCATCACACTAGGTCCTACATGTTGTGGGCCCCCTTCTACTATTGATTGTACTCTCAAAGTCACACCATCCTTTTGGAAAGAGTAAGCATTATTTTCTTCATCATGATGAGCCTTTTTGTCAAACTACCATGTTATGCCAAGCAAAATATGGCAAGCATCCATTGGAAGGATGTGACACAAAATTTTGTCCTTATACCCCCCAATACTGAACTCTACCCATGCTTGTTCATTGATGAGTATGTGTTGCCCCTTGTTCAACCAATTGACCCTATATAGACAACTATGGGGTATCCTTTCCAAGTTCAACTTGCTTAATGCTTCCAAGGATACAATGTTATCAGTAGACCCTGAATCTATGACAACTTTCCAAACCTTACCTTGAATCTTGCAGTTGAGCCTTTCTTTGGGGTGGCTCAGTCTTCATTGGTTCCTTGAGCAGCGTCCTTCTGATCATCAGGTTCTCTCCTATCTCTGATGTCAAATTCACTTTAGGAGATATCACACTCCTTGCATCTTCTTGAGTCAAAGTGGTTCTCCTCTCACCACCATGAGAAGTTGAGGCCTTCTCTGGAAACTTGTAGGTTGAGTGCCCCATCTGATTGCATTTATAGAATCTCATACTGGAGAACTTGGATCCTCTCCCTAATCCATTTGTCCCACCTCTTCCATTAGGTCTTCTCCCATGGTAGCCTCCTCTGCTACTTGAGTCCCCAACTTTCTCTCCTTGGATAGACTCACCACTAGAACTTTGGCTAGGAATTCCACCTCCAAAACTACCCCTGCCTCTGAAATTTCTCCCTCCTTTACCTCTGTTACCCTGCTCACTTCTTCTCGTTAGTTTCTCTTCTGCCCTTAGGGCCAATTGAAAACACTTGTTCATTATTTCGAGTGCCAAAATTTCTATCTCATCTTGGATGTTCATTCTTAGGTCGTTCAAGTACTTGGCCACTTTCTCTAACTCCTCTTCTTATCTCTTTGATCTAAGATTGAGTTTATGAAACTCCTCCATATAGGCATTCACATCAAGGTCTCTCTGTCTAAGGTTCTACAACATTTTATACATCTGCACTTCATATTCAATGGGCATGAATTGTGCCTTGAATTTAGCTTTAATCCCTTCTTAGGAGGTTATCATACTTTTTCCCTCCTTAACTCTCTCCCCTTGTACATAGTTCCACCATGTAAGAGAAGAACCCTTCAACCTTGCTTTTGCCAACTTAACTCTCTTATCTTCAGGGATTTCTTTGTACTCAAAATGATTGGTCAATGCCTAAATCTAGTCTATCACCTCTTCTTCTTCCATACTTCCACTATATATAGGCAAACCATCAATGGTGTCCATATTGATTAACTCAAGGCATCTACAAATGCCCTCTAATCTACAAGTATTGACTCTACCCGCTTAGAGGATTCCCCATCTTCTTTATCCCCTTCTTCATCAGTGTCACTTCCATCTTCCTTATCCTTAGTCTTTTTCAATTCTTCAAGCTTGGACTCAAGCATCTCTTCAATCAACTTCTTCACCACATCTTGTGACATACTCTTAGGAGGCATTTTGTGAGGCCCTATTTCAATCTCTTCCTCTGACATACACTAATACCACACCACCCAAGTGTTCCTCAAAATCTTGCTCTGATACCAATATGATGAGGAGGTAACAGACTGGAAGGATAACCTTGAAACAACCAACCTCTAAGGCTCACAAACTGAACCAAAACCCTACTACCAAAGGGTCCTTACACAAAACCAAATCAAGCAATGGTTCAATGACACCAAACAATTCCTTGAGAGACTCAAAGGTTCCAATTGTTGGCTTGATGATAATTGTAATGTATTCATCACTTGTTTTCATTGTTGAAACAATCTCACACACATATATGATTACATTGACTACCAATATAACTTCAATTTTGTTTTACTACCAATCGGTATGTTTAAGGTCTATCTCTAATCGGTACTTTGTGTCAACCAGTATGTGCCTAAGAGATAACCTGTGGTAACACTAAGTTGGCATCAAAGTGAAGATAAAGTTGAAGGTGAATATCAAGTGGAAGATTCCTGGACAATGATTCACTAGTTTTATTCCAACCAGTATTGACTGCTCTAACCGGTATCTGATTTTGTGATGGGTTACTAGCACCATTTGTTTGGTGGTCATTTTTGTGATGAGTTATGTTTAAATGTCTAGATACACTGCACCTATTAAATTGTGTTCCTATGGACGATATCAGGTCTGAATGCCTATTTAAAGACATCTTAGTGAAGCATTTCGAGAGAGATGAAAAAGAGAGAACATATATAGCAGAGGTGATCTATGCGAATACATTTGTTGAAGAGCGATAAGTGTTTAGATGGAGAGTAGTGTTGAATGTACTTAGAATGATCTGATCAAGCAAGTTTTTGCTACTCAAAACAGATCAAATCTTTCTTGTTGTTTTCTAATCATTACAACAGAACTAAATCCCCTAACCGGGTAAGCTCTAACAAGCTTGATTGTACAAATCCTCTAACAAGGTGATCCATTAGTTTGGATTCTAAAATCCTCTAGAAAGGTTACTCTTAAAAGGGTATAAGATTCTAATAAAGCTTGGGATCTCTAACAAGATTTGCTCCTAGTAGAGCTCTTTGTAAGACCTTAACCGATCAGTTATCTATTACTGTAGATAGTTAACTTTTGAGTTCCATCTCACTGTGGTTTTTACCTATTTGGGTTTTCCACATATAAACACTTGTGATATGGTGGATGTTCTACTTTTATGTGGATGTTCTTATTTCATTTTGGATAGCATGTATTTTGTTTAACTTCTTGGTTAAGTTCATCTACTAGTTAGTGTTTAAAGTAGTGTTTGTTTTGGTGTCACTGATTCACCCCCCCCTCTTAGTGCTATTCAAGTCCATCAATTAGTATCAGAGCCTAACTTCTTTGAAGCCTAACCGCTTAGAAGGGAATCTTGAAACTACCATGGGGGACAAAAGCTACTTTGAGATGACTAGAGAGCTAGAAGCTAATAGAAATGAAGTTGATTCCCTTAGGGGAAAACTGAAAGCTTCTCAAGTCAAGAGGAGAGAGCTATCTAAAAAACTGTTAAAAATATCTAACAATAGTTCTTCAGACAAAACTAATATTGATGCTTTATCAGAAGAAGTTGCATGGTGAGAAACTGAATTTTAGAAGAGAGCTGGAAGGTCTCACTATCCGCATGTTAGGACCTAGAAGCCAGAAGAACTGTTGAAGATCTTATCAAGGCAAGAGATCAGGAAATCATAAAGATAAAATTGGCAAAAGATACTGTGTAGGGGAAAAAGCGAGACTAGGCTAACATGCCCTAATCCTACCTTTTGACACACATTGTGGAATATGAAAGAGCCTAGAGGTATCACACAATTGCCTACTTCTTTTTGTGGAAGAGAGAGCCATTGGCTACCTATTAGGGTTTCTATTCCTTTGTTGTAATTGAAAGATAAAATGATGCAAGTTCAATTCCTAACTCCAAAGTGCAAGTATGAACTAATAACGAGATTGCAGAATTGAAATTACACAATGGAAAGCTGTAAACACATGGACAAGATAAGAATGCAGATGTGTACCTGGAGTTAAAATCTGAGTGAAAATGTTCAGGACGGGGGCACAGGCACCACTGTCCTGATTATGCCCCTCAAACTGCTGTTTTACAACCTAGAAAACTATCCGAAATGCTGAAACTTGCTATCTGACAGAGGGACCAGGGTGCCCAGCGCCCCTGTCCTGGTAGGACCAGGGCACCCCATGCCCCTATCCTAGTCTTTTGCCCTGAATTTCAGTGTGTATCTCAGTTTTTGTCTGCTTCTGCCGGATCTGCAACTTGCGACGTCGTCCGAATCCTGAAATCTGCACTTATATCTAAAAAGGTATGGTGGGCGGCTATATAGGGTTTTGCCATAATCAAACCCCCGTTTTGGTGATTTCCACCTCCACAAATAGCCAAGTTGTATTGTAAAAGTAGTGTGTTTGCAGACCTTGTGTGTGTATAAGATCCTAAAATGCAAGTAAGCAAACTAAAGCAACCTAGAAAGTAAACCCTAATTGCTTGTAAATGATAATGTAAATGCTCCAAATCAAGATACAAAGTGATCTAAAGCATGAATACAAATGATATGATGAGGCTTATGTGAAGACATGAAAACAACATGAAATCATACCCAACCCCAAGGGAGGGGTACAAGCCAATCTTCAATCGGTGATCCCTTATTGCTCTTCAATGCCTTCAAAGCCCTAAATGGATGAATGAAATTGATGAATGCTTGATGGATGGATGTTGAATGTTATTGAAGTCTTCAAAGATCTGCTCTTTCGCTACATAGAAGGTCCCTGAAAACCAAAATTCGGATCCCCTCAAATGAAGAAAGAGAGCTCTTATATATGAAACCCTAGGTCTTAATTTCAATTTTTTGGCCGACCTAGAGATTGAATCTCCCGCCAATTTCTTGGGGTTAAGCTTTATTTTATGATTGGATCACGCTCCTAAAATTTTGAGAAAAATGTCTAGGACCGTATGCACTCTGGGTGCCATGGTCCCGACAACTTTTCACCAAATTTTCAGGGCCATCAGATATGATGATTTTAGAGAGAATCCCGAAGTTATAGTTGATTTCGAGATGTTTTGGCCCCCGCAATCAAGCCCCCAAGTTCAAAATAGGACCTAATTAGGGTTTTTGATTAAATGATGTATTGGAAGAAAAAAATGAAAGGGGCACACTTTAATGAAAAGGGCCCAACTTTATGATATGGGAGATGATAAAATAGGACCTTAGACCTAATTAATTTGATTAATTAAGTGCTAAAGGGAAAATGCGAAGCAAAGTGCAAGATGCGCCAAGGCGGGAGCTAAACCAAGTGTGAAATTCTACCACCCTAGCAAGTGCGTACAATTTACGAGGCTACATTTAGCCCCCACTTTAGCGGTCATATGAGTACTACGTGCATATGCAAGCTAAAGTATAGGAAAGTAAACATTATTTGAAAAAGGATATATCCATAAGTCTGTTGAACGAAGCCCCCAGTGGTATCTGCAGTACACAGTTAGGAACCGCACCCTACAAAACACACGTTAGATCACAAAATCACCTAATGCTTACTAAAGAAAGTGATGAAATTTGTGAGTAGCTATATGCCCCCCTATTTCGGCTTGCTTATTAGGGAGGTGAAACAGGATAGCATGTTTACTTATGACAAATTATGTGAGAGATTATTGATGAGAGATTTTCACTGAAGAGGCTTCATCAGAGCACTTTTTGGAACATCCAGGGAGTAAGGGAACGAAAATACAATTCCTACGCAACAAACGGTTTGAAAATCGCATCTCCCAAACCCAAGTTATGATGAAATGAGTGATAGAGGAAAATTAGGGTTTTGAAACCAAAATGAAAATATATACCTTGAAAGTGACTATTGCATTTGTCACTTTGTTGATTTCTGAGTATTGTTCATTGTAGCGGAGCCCACATAGCCATCATCATGCCTTCACAATGACCGGAGTGTCCCATGAGGATGGAGATCATGCGATAGGCCGTGATCAGTGACGAGCCACTGGACGAGGTGAGTTGACTGAACTTTGACTTTGACTTTCTACATTTCTGTTGACTTTGAGTTTCTATGATCAAATGCGGGCCCTAGAATTTGACCCTGGGTCCCACCCAGGGCGCCATGGTCCTATCAGGGCACCATGGTCCCTGTGGGGCGCCATGGTCCCTGAAGGGCGCCATGGTCCTCTCAGGGCGCCATGGTCCCTTCAGGGTGCCATGGTCCTCTCAGGGCACCATGGTCCTTGAAGGGCGCCATGGTCCCTGACAGAGCGCCATGGTCTCAATCAGGACTTGGCAAGGGGTGTCAGGGTTAGCTTTCGATGTTTGACAGTTTTCATTTTTTGTGTAGATGATTTTGATGATTGAGTACTGATTTCACTGATGTTTTTGCATTGAAGGGTCTCCCATACATGAGAGAGCATACTACAGGGCAGATTCTTCACAGTCTGCAAGATCAGATTCCCTAGCTGACTTTGGTAGAGAGGGATATGCTATCGATAGTAGGTTTATGGTATGCGATCCTCATGTCAGCCATTTGATTCCATCCTACGATGTTGATGGCGCTTATGGAGTGATGGGATCCTGATGCATGTACATTCCATCTCCCAGTAGGAGAGATGATGGTTACACGTGAGGATGTGTACCGCATACTTCGCCTACCTATCAGAGGAGCCACTGTGACTTACACGACCGATCGGTCAATGGAGGACCATCAGAGGGAGTAGATATACTGCATAGGGAGAGTCATACCAAGTGAGACGAGAGGTCGCATCATGGTCAGTTGGCTCTTACATCCTATAGGAGAGGTGCCCCTTGTGAGATGTCTTATGATTGTCATCATAGCACTAGTCGTCTGCCCTAATGGGCGAGGTATGCACATGCATGGGGGTCTCACATGGTGCATCAGGGCTATGGAGAGACATAGGAGAGTATATGCTTGGGGTCGGAGTATGCTTGCACATCTCTATCACGACCTCGAGGAATATGTGTTTGGTCAGGGTTGTAGCTTGATGACATGCACACTTTTGCAGGTGTGGATATTTGAGCACTTTACATGCACCAGGCCTGTCGGCTATCTGATGAGTGCGGCTAGCGAGCGACCTAGGGTGTTTGCCTATCCACTTACCGACGAGTGGAGATTTGGGGATCTATTATATTGGAGAGTGACATTCGATAGATTGATAGTTGAGGTGATAGTATGGAGACCATATCTACGGATGCACAAATGGGATGGAATGGAGAGGCAGCTAGCATGCTTACAGAGGAACCGCCTACTGAGAGGATGATACTCACATATCGTAGTCCCATTCTACTTTGACCGAGTATGGAGGCAGTTTGGGCTAGAGCAGTGTGTTCCAGCTGATGTACCTATCTATACTCGACACTCACGAGTCCTTCCCAGACCCAGAGCAGTAGCGAGACCTACGATAGATGATATCGAGATTACAGATATAGAGGGGTCCGATGACGATGTGGTCACTGATTACTCCGCAGATCCTAGAGCATAGTGCAGGTATCTCTCATGGTTTGTGAGGACATACCCAGGGCCTATCTTTCCACTAGATTACCCAATAGGCCATCCAAGTCCATGGAGACATGGAGACCGAGATGAGGATTAGGGATCCAGATCGGAGGAGTCAGAGGAGGGAGAGGGTCATGAGGAGGCAGGAGATCCTGATCCACCCATAGGAGATCAGCCTAGTGCCGAGGAGGAGGAGGATGACACAAATAGAGATGATGATGAGGAGAATGAGGATGTGGGTGAGGATGCAGATGAGGGTGAGGATGAGCAGGAGGAGGATAGAGATGATGAGGAGGAGTCAGATGCAGCTCCCCACCATTTAGGAGATGATGCCATAGCCTTGGATCCTCCTCTTATTCCCCAAAAAGGGGAACACAAGGTGATACAGAGACCTATACCCATCGTGCACAGATCGTTTGAGGGTGGGGAGCCTAGTAGTTCCCAGTCACAGATGCTACCATATCACGATCCCTACTGGCGCGAGGGAGATCCAGGTATAGTAGCTTTATATTGTTTGATTAATGTTTTGATGATATAGAATGATACTAATACAAAATCTGCTCTACTACTACAACTAATGTGTAGGAGTGGCGCTCCTTGATCCAGCAAGCAGTGACAGATATTTCCATGATGGCACAGATCCCTAGTTCCTCACAGGTTGCTTGTAGGCCTCAAGGGAATGCAGGTCGGCATGAGGACTTGTTTTCCCCATTTTGAGTACAGGTGGAAATATGGAGGGAGAGAGAGAGAGTTCTATCAGAGAACCTTCAGCGGGCACAGCGTGACCTAGCAGCAGCTCAGGCCAAGGCTACCTCGTATCACGCAATCCTTATGGATAGGGATCGTAGGAGTTCCTCTCGGAGTCATTCACGGTCTATGTCACGCTATACACCTATGGGTCCACCTTCATGACTGGATCAGGAGGGAGCGTCTAGTCGTCACTCTCTAGCCACTATCCCTAGGGATGGGAGATGATCTCATGATGTAGGATAGGTCACATTTTGGATGTATAGTGACCTACTTTTGTATATGGAAACATAATCCACATATATATATATATATATATATATATATATATATATATATATATACATGCTTCTCTTTGTCTCAAACATGTTATCTTTAATGCCTAAAACAATGTATATTTTGATTAAAGTTAATACATTTGGTAGATGTACATGTATGTTCTGAATTTAATTTCCATGTGATTGATTTTTCAATGCTCCATGATTAAATTGATACATGTGTGACTTAATTAAAATAAAATATTTAATCAAGTACTACATTGATGATAGAGAAGAAATATGTGTTAAGCCTAAGAATCATATAACTAATGTGATTTAACTTAAACTTAAACACAACATGATACAATTCTACTTAACACATAAAGACATTGTATAATATGCCAGCATAATGGAAATGTAAATCTTTTGCAATTTACATAAATGAATTCAAGACAAACTATAGAGTAAAGAAACGCGCTTGTCAAGAACAAAGCAATATAAATTAAACACAATATCATTTAATTCTATTTGCTCTAACAAAGATATGCTAACATATTATCCAATTTTGAAGAAGTGAAAAGAAGATAGATGAAATGAAAGGTAGGGAATGAGGAATTAAGCATAGTATCTATGCAAGTGCATAGCATTTATAGGTTCTTTAAGAGGCGTACCATTTACATCCACTATTTTGTAAGCACCTGATCCATAATCTTCAATAACAATATACGGTCCAAGCCAATTAGGACTAAATTTTTCCTTTTCTTCAGGTAAGGTATTCACATTGCGTTGATTCTCATAGAGAACTAAGTCACCTACTGAGAAGGAATGTTGAATAACCTTATCATTATAGCTTCATTGTAGAGTTTTGTGATATGCTTGAATATGCTCAAGAGCATTTATACGTTGTTCATCAAGCATCTCAAGTTGTTGAAGTCTTTGTTCTCTATAAGAGTCATCATCTACTATACCTTTGAGAGAAACTCTAAATGATGGAATCTCTAATTCTAAAGGCATAATAGCATCAGCACCATAAACAAGATTATAAGGGGTAGTTCCTATAGCAATTCGTACACTCATTCGGTAGGCCCAAAGAGCATAGATTAGCTGAGTACTCCAATCCTTACCATGCTTATTCACGGTTTTGTGAAGAATTTGTTCAATTATCTTATTGGATGATATGGCTTGACCATTTGATTGAGGATAGTATGGTGTAGAAAATCGATGTTTGATATGATATTTCTCGAGGAATTTCTTCACGTCCTTGTTCTTAAATGATGTCCCATTATCTGAGATTATAGTGGAAGGTCTCCCGAATCGAGAAATAATGTTTTCTAGAAGAAATTGACAAATCACTTCAGCAGTAGTAGAGCGAAGGGGAACAGCTTCTACCCACTTTGTAAAGTAATTTGTTGTGGTTATAATGAAAGTGTGTCCTTGAGATGAAGGAGGAGAGATTTTACTGATGAGATCCAACCCCCATGCAGAGAAAGGCCAAGAAGCTACATGAGAACGAAGTTCTTGGGCAGGAGCATGAATCAGATTATTGTATTGTTGACAATGATGGCATTTCTTAACAAATGAAAAAGAATTCTTCTGTATAGTTTGCCAATAGTATCCCATATGAAGCAATCTTTGAACCAAGGATTTGCCTCCAAAATGCCCCCCACAAGCACCTGAATGTGCCTCTTCAAGAGCAATAGGGATTTTTGATTTGTTAAGATAGCGAAGGAGAAGACTGTTATAACCCCTTTGGTAAAGAACATTAGAAAGAATGATATATCTAGCAGACAGCTTGCGGATTCTAGCCCTAGTGTTCCTATTGGCAGAATCAGGAAAGGTACCATCGGTCAAGTATCTTACGATATGTGAATACCATTCATCTGAGTCTATAAAGTCGCAACATGTCACCAAGCTAGAATCATCTACAATAGCTGGAGAAATAAGGTTGTGAATAACAAATTTAAGATCAACCACAGGGTCCTCTAAAGATACAAGAGAAGCCACACATGCCATTGCGTCCGCATGTCGATTATATTTTCGAGGAACAGATTCCATGGTATAAGAATCAAATTTTTCTAACAAAGAGATAGCAAAGTCTTTATATTGTGATAATTTGTCTTGTTTTGCTTGATACAGTCCTGTTACTTGTCTTATAATCAATTGAGAATCTCCATAAATATGTATGTGTTTTACATTCAAAGCCAAGGCTACCTTTATTCCTGCTATAAGAGCCTCATACTCAGCAATGTTATTGGTACATAGGAAATTGAGACGATAAGATAAGAGAATGGATTTCTTTGTAGGAGAAATTAGAACAACACCTGCCCCCGATCCCGTACGACACTTAGAGCCATCAAAGTATAACTCCCAAGTTTCATCTTTCTCTATACAAAGAATGAAGTCATTGGGAAAAGACTCAAGGTTAGGGAAGGAGAAAGGTGAAAGGGCCTCAACTAAGTGATCGGTCAATGCTTGCCCTTTAATTTCTCTTTGTGAAACAAATTTAAGGTCAAATTCAGTTAACATCATAACCCACTTAGCTAGGCGTCCTGATAAATCAGTTTTAGAGAAAAGATGCTTCAAAGGATCAAACTTTACCATGACATGGACTTCTAAATTTAAAAGATAATGTCTCAATTTCTGAGTCGCAAACACCAAGGCCAAGCATTGTCTTTCTATCACAGAATATCGGGTCTCATAATCAAGTAAGGTACGACTTATATAATAAACCAGATATTCCTTACCATCTTTATCATGTTGTGCCAATAATGTTGCGAGAGCATGAGAGGAAGCAACTGTATAAAGAAGAAAGGGCTTAGAAGGTTCGGCGGGTTGAAGGATAGGAGGATTAGCCAAATATACTTTTAAATCTTCAAATGCTTGCTGACAATCTTCATTCCATTGAAAAGTGATATTATTTTTGAGAAGTTGAGTAAAAGGAAAGGTACGATCCGCAAGTTGAGATACGAACCTACGAATAGCTTGAATCTTTCCTTGTAAGCTTTTGAGTTGAGACACATTTCTAGGAGGTGGCATGTTGACAATAGCATCTATTTTCTTAGTGTCCACCTCAATCCCATGATGTGAAACTATGAATCCTAATATTTTTCCACTATCCACACCAAAAACACATTTTTGGGGATTCAAGCGCATGTGATATTTACGAATTCTTTCAAAGATTTGATGAAGGATCTTAATATGATCTATACGAAGAATGGATTTGGCTAAAATATCATCAACATAATCTTCTAAATTCTTATGCATATAATCATGAAAGATAAGGGTCATCGCTCGTTGATAAGTTGCACCGGCGTTTTTAAGTCCAAAAGGCATCATCACCTAACAAAACGTACCTCAAGGAGTGGTGAAAGCAGTTTTGAATTGATCTTGAGGATTAATGAAAATTTGATTGTATCTTGAAAAACCATCCATGAAGGATAACAAAGCATGTCTTGCTGTAGAATCAACTATCATGTCAATGTTTGGGAGAGGGAAATCATCTTTTAAAGAAGCCTTATTTAAATCTCGAAAGTTGGTACACATTCTTATTTAATTATCTGATTTAGCCACAGCGACAATATTTGAAATCCACAAGGAATAATCAATAGGGCGGATAAATCCAACCTCCAATAATTTTTCAATCTCAGCCTTAACAAGCAAAGCTACCTTAGGATTCATTTTTTGAATCTTTTGTTTCACAGGCTTAGCATCGGGAACTAAGACAATATTATGAGTAACAATCTTAGGATCTATACCAGGCATGTCAGAGTATGTCCAAGCAAAGATCTCAGGGAATTCATGCAATAAATCTGCATATTGTTTTTGTTCTTTTTCATCCAAACACTTTCCAATTTTAATAACTTTTTCTTCATTGCAAGGATCCATCTTAACATCAATGGTGTCACTTATGAGAAGATTACTTTGTTGAGGAGTATCCTTTAACTGAGGAAATTCTTCCACAATCTCATCATTATCAATCTCTCTTCCAAAATAAGCTTTAGTGTTCAAACAATAAGGAAATCCCCTATTGTGATGATAACGAGGAAGACTGTCATATGCTCCCAAAAACTCAGCTAAAGCATCATCGGTAGGAAAGACATCCAAAGCATAGGCACACGAAGGATCACCATCAATATACTCAGGGTGTCTCATAGGTAGAGATGTAGAAATAACATTAACACTAATACATGGTCTCTTAGAAGCTTTAGTGCGCTTGTAGGGATTATAACCAAGTCCAAAGGTCTCATCGAAAAGATTATTCCCTAGAGGAACCTTTATCCCTTGTTCGTGAGCGCCACAACCATTTCCATTATACCCATACTTAGCTAAAATATGAAAACCATGACTATAACGATTAGCCATTTCAGAAAGAGAAGGTGGTTTTTCATAAGACAAAGAATCAAATTCTTCAAAATTAGAGGTGTGAGGAGAAGAAGTTTGAGAAGCGGCCACAAAATTATTGTTCATAGGTTCAGGTAAGATTGATTGATCTTTAGTTTCTTCCTTCTTTTTAACTTTAAGCTCTCTAGGAGGAACCCTATACTCACCTACAAAGGTGGGATTAAAATCAAGAGATCCCCAATCGTCTTCTGTGAGAACCTTCTCAGGATCAAAAGCCTTTTCATGTGTAGATTCAAGTTGAGAAGAATCTTCTTCAGGAACTTCAGACTCATCTAAAGAATTTTGATTATCAGAGGGTGATGATTCATCCATAGGTATCTTGTTTAAAGAGTCATCACTAGAAGAGGAAGGTTAAGAAGAACTCCCTTTGGAAGTAGATGTTTGCAAACAAGCTTGAAAATTAG
The DNA here is from genome assembly GCF_030272615.1 of Cryptomeria japonica. NCBI lineage: Eukaryota > Viridiplantae > Streptophyta > Pinopsida > Cupressales > Cupressaceae > Cryptomeria > Cryptomeria japonica. The sequence continues at coordinate 514,547,459 of NC_081415.1, forward strand.
TATCACCTATCAAGGTATATGTCTTATTGTTATAAATAAATTTAACTTGTCTATGCAATGTAGAGGGGACAACTTGCATACTATGAATCCAAGGTCTCCCTAATAACAAGTTGTATGTTAGATTTCCCGACATAACATGGATAGGAGTAGGCAAAGTAATAGGTCCCACTGTGATGGGTAAGGTGATAATACCTAATGAAGACTTAGCCACATTATCAAAGCCTTGAATGGGATGAGAGTCAGGCTCAATAAGGGATGTGTCCACATTCATCTTATGCAATAGATTAATGCTACACACATTAAGGCCAGAGCCATTATCTACCAGTGTTCATCTTATAGCAGTGTCATTTATGATAACCACAATCATCAAGGGATCATATTAATGTTGAATTTCACTAGTAGGCAATTCATCTTGAGAAAACACAATTTGAGCTTTAGGATTCATCACAGAGTTAACCAAAGACACTATATTACTAGATGTATTAGGTGGAGGAACATTCAAATCTTTCAAGGCATCTTGTAACATTCCATGATGAGCGGAAGAAGTTTGGATCAAATCCCAAAGGGATATCTTAGCAGGGGTAGCTTTAAGTTGTTCTATGAGATCATATTCCTTACCAAGAACTTGTGAAATACGTGGAGCTTGCGGAAGAATTGGTTGAGGATTAGGAAGAGAAACTGGAGTAACAAGAGGAGGATTAGGCTGCCTATTATTTCTAGTATTATAAGTATGGGCAATCACATGATAACTCTCTCTAGTTAATTGCTTGGGATAACTATAAGGACTTATAGGTTTTCTTCCTTGCACAGTAATGATAGGTTTATTCGGAGTAAGAAAGGAATCATGACCATACCCTCCTTGGATAGTAAGGAGAGGTGATTTAGGAACTTGAAAGGTGGGAGAAGGATAAGCACCTTGGACTTCAAAGAGAGGCTTATTATGCTCTTTCAGGTTTATCATGTTAACTAATTTAGAAGTTTTGTTCTTGTTTAAAAATTTCGATAAAGCCACAAAGTCATCAAGAGCATCATCCAACAAAGCATGATCATATCTATTAAAAGGTTTATCATTTGATTCAAAAGGAGACATCTCTTCATACAGGGGATTATTGAAAACAACCATGTTACTAGATTTAGTGGAAGAGTTTATAGGAATGTACCCTTGAGAGGAATCATTTGACTTATCTTTCTCATCACAATGAAATGGCATAGTAACAATGTTTATGAGTTTTTTGGTAAAATGAAGGTTTGGTATCTTTAGGGTTCAAAAACTCATCTAAAGCTTCATCTAATTCATCTTGGCTATACTCATAATCAACATAATTGCATACATCATCATAAATATGAACATCTTGTAAATAAAAATCTGACATTTTGAAATAAAAATTGCATAAAACTTAAACACACAATGCAAAGAAACAAAGAAACACACTCTTCCTTTCCCTTTTTTTTTTTTTTTTCTTTTCTTTGATGAAAATGAAACTTAAATGAAACACACTAAATCTAGATCTAGATCTAACAAATGCAATGCAAGAGAAAGCAATAATAGGTTCACGTTGGGTTCACCAAAATGTGTAGGGGAAAAAGCGAGACTAGGCTAACATGCCCTAATCCTACCTTTTGACACACATTATGGAATATGAAAGAGCCTAGAGGTATCACACAATTGGCTACTTCTTTTTGTGGAAGAGAGAGCCATTGGCTACCTATTAGGGTTTCTATTCCTTTGTTGTAATTGAAAGATAAAATGATGCAAGTTCAATTCCTAACCCCAAAGTGCAAGTATGAACTAATAACGAGATTGCAGAATTGAGATTACATAATGGAAAGCTATAAACACAAGGACAAGATAAGAATGTAGATGTGTACCCAGAGTTAAAATCTGAGTGAAAATATTCGGGACGAGGGCGTAGGCGCCACTGTCCTGATTCTGCCCTTGAAATTGTTGTTTTACAACCTGGAAAACTGTTGGAAATGCTGAAACTTGTTGTTTGACAGAGGGACTAGGGCGCCCAGCGCCACTGTCCCAGGGACCAGGGCGCCCAGCGCCCCTGTCCTGGTACGACCAGGGTGCCCCATGGCCCTGTCCTAGTCTTTTGCCCTGAATTTTAGTGTGTAGCTTAGTTTTTCTCTGCTTCTGCCAGATCTGCAACTTGCGGCGTCGTCCGAATCCCAAAATCTGCACTTATATCTGAAAAGATATGGTGGACGGCTATATAGGGTTTTGCCTTAATCAAACCCCCATTTTAGTGATTTCCACCTCCACGAATAGCCAAGTTGTATTGTAAAAGTAGTGTGTGTGCAGACCTTGTGTGTGTGCAAGATCCTAAAATGCAAGTAAGCAAACTAGAGCAACCTAGAAAGTAAACCCTAATTGCTTGTAAATGATAATGTAAATGCTCCAAATCAAGATGCAAAGTGATCTAAAGCATGAATACAAATGATATGATGAGGCTTATGCAAAGACATGAAAACAACATGAAATCATACCCAACCCCAAGGGAGGGGTACAAGCCAATCTTCAGTCGGTGATCCCTTATTGCTCTTCAATGCCTTCAAAGCCCTGAATGGATGAATGAAATTGATGAATGCTTGATGGATGGATGTTGAATATTATTGAAGTTTTCAAAGATCTTCTCTTTCGCTGCATAGAAGGTCCCTGAAAACCAAAATTTGGATCCCCTCAAATGAAGAAAGAGAGCTCTTATATATGAAACCCTAGGTCTTAATTTCAATTTTTTGGCCGACCTAGAGATTGAATCTCCTGCCAGTTTCTTGGGGTTAAGCTTTATTTTATGATTGGATTGCGCTCCTAAAATTTCGGGAAAAATGTTCTGAACTGTGTGCACTCTGGGTGCCATGGTCCTGGCAACTTTTCACCAAATTTTCAGGGCCGTCAGATATGATGATTTTAGAGAGAATCCCAAAGTTATAGTTTATTTCGAGATGTTTTGGCCCCCGAAATCAAGCCCCCAAGTTCAAAATAGGACCTAATTAGGGTTTTTGATTAAATGATGTATTGGAGGAACAAAATGAAAGGGGCACACTTTAATGAAAAGGACCCAACTTTATGATATGGGAGATGATAAAATAGGACCTTAGACCTAATTAATTTGATTAATTAAGTGCTAAAGGGAAAATGCGATGCAAAGTGCAAGATGCGCCAAGGCGGGAGCTAAACCAAGTGTGTACAATTTACGACGCTACAGATACTATGCATGAGGACTTAATAGCTGAAACAGAAGAAAAGGAGACCTTAAAGCTAGATCTTGAGTTGGCATCATCTTTGCAAGAGAACCTGTCTAAGAATAATGAAGATCTTCTCAAAAAGCTTACTGAATCCAATGAGAAATTAGAGAAGTTTGTTAAAAGTTATACTATGTTGGAAGAACAAATTCAATCACAGAGAATGAAGGGTGATATCTCTAGACTTGGTTTTCATACAACTGAAAAAGGTAAATCCTCTAGCACAAAGAGCAACGATCCAAAGAAAAAAATTGCTTCTAAAGTCAATAAGACTACCGGTAAGAAGGCTTTTAATCTTGTTTGCTTTGTTTTCCATAATCTTGGTCATACTACAAATGTTTGTAGGAACAAACCTAACAAGAATGCAAGTTACAATATTAATGCTAGGTATGTGTCTAGAAAGTTTGAAGGACATTGCTACACTTGTGGAATGTATGGGCATAAACATATTGAGTGTAGATATGGATCAAACAATCCTGTACCACACATGCATCCTAGACCATATGGTGACTGGAAAAGGAATTTTGATAACCGGGTAAACAGGAACTGGCAAAGATCCTATGGCAACCAGTTTAGTCCATTCAAAATGGTAAAGGGAACAAATGTTGTTTGTACCTTTTGTAATAACCTTGGTCATGTGGCTATGAAATATAGAAAAAGAATAGGAAGAGGAAATGCAGGACCTTGGAGATCATCTAATATGGTTTCTTACCACTCCAACAAATCGAGGCACCTGGCAAAGTTTTGCAGATCAAGGAACAGTAAACCGGTCAAGTCTTTCAAGGATCAGAAAGGCAAACAGAAAATTGATGTTGAGGAAACAAGAGAAGATATGAACCAAAATTGGAAGAAGAAAAACAAAGAATTACTTGTAGAGGAAATCCTCCCTTCACCTAGTGAAGAGAATCCAGAACCGGTGACTTAAGCCTATCTAATACGGCTAAGGGGAGCGTAATGGTAAAACATTTCCAAACCTCTTTTGTAAAATAAGTGGGAAAGAATTTTTTTTCGAATTTTGAATTTTGGTAGTTTTTGTTGATGTGTTATTAATCGGTATCTCACTTAAGCTGTGAAATTAGGGTTTGTAATCTAAAGTATGAGTATTTATTGCAGTTGGTAAAAAGGATAAAAACAATTTTTACCTTATCAATTTTACCCTAACTCTTTTGGAAAAAGAAATTGAAGTGATTGCAAAGCAGAGCAAGATTGTCTTGGTGTGAATTGGCAAATTGATTTGTGATTAAGAGAAATCAAGTTGAACCGGAAGCTACAGAGAAGAAAATGGGAGTGCATTTGAATAGTCCAACCGGGAAATGAAGCGACGTGCAAGATTCTATGTATTTCTTTGTATACTGCCTCGAAACTTGTTTATCTAGAATGGAATCTACTTCTAAGTCTACATGGAGGTTGATGATCACTGCTAAGCCTGAGGAAGCTCTAAAGGCAGATAAAATTATGTCTTATAATACATTGTCACAAGTTCCGAGTGGTGTTGTGGTCAAAGGTGATTTGTCTAGCTATATAGATTGTAAAATTGAAGATTTGGGAACTCTTCACATCTATACTCAGTTGAAATCACTTTGTAATAAGGATGGAAAGATTGAAGCTAAATATGCTAGGGTTTTTGAAAAAGGGTTTCATAATGCCTCCTACTTTATTAAAGACTTTGAGGATGAAAACATAAGAATAATTTTGAGTCGAGTCCATGGTGAAAATAAGTATCTAGAGAGGACTCACACAATAACCAAGGAGGCTCTTAGGGTTGTAATGGGTTATTGCTCAACTGATGAATTTATTGAGTTGAGGAGAAGTTCAAAAGATACTGTCTTCAAGTTAATTGGTTCTACATCTGATAGGCATGCTTTTTCTATCAACAATATTAGGGACCCTGTGGTGAAACTTGCAGCAATGGTGATAGGCTACCAAGTGTTCTACTCTAGTAGACTTAACAATTTTCCATCTGCAGCAATTCATACAGAACATAGAATGATAATTGATAATGTAGACTATGATATTTGTGAAGCTATCAGACTCTAGCTATTTCAAAATTTGAAATCCATTAAGAAGGACAATACTTAGAAATTCAAATATGGTCAGTTGTTAGCTGGGTTATTTTTCTACTTTCAGAACTTTCTACCTAGTATAGGTGACATTGAATGGTCCAAAGAACAACCAGTCAATGCACAAATCAAGAACAACATTAAGGCTATGAAGAATACATTTTCAGCTACCATGAACAAGTACTTTAATGAATTCCATAAGAAGATGAGCTTGAGAATGAGGTTACGTGAAGATGTGGTAAAACTCTTTGAAAAAGACATGATCTTCACGGTTACCACTGACTTTTGCTTGACGCAAGAAATTGAACCAAGGGAGGAAGAGATGGAAGATATGAGCTACGAGGTCAATCATGACTTACTAGTTGACTATGCTAATACTCTGTTAGCATCGCCGAAAGACAAAAAGAAGGCAAAATTGGACATCTTAGCAGTCCAAGTTGCACCAACTGAAACCAGTACTGCACCTGTAGCAAAACCAAAAGGAAAGAGAAAGAAATGTGATGAAAAATCTCCTATAACGAAGACGACAAGGGTGACTCAGAGTGTCCTAACCAAGAAGGAACCAACACCTAAAATATCTAAGAAGAAGGAGAGTGTACCAAAGAAGAGGAACATGAAACTGATTTTGCAATCAGAGTCTGAGGGTACAAATTCTGAAGAAGAACCTAAGAAGGAAAAGGCAATTGGCAAAACACCTAAGAAGGTAAAGGTAATGCCAAAGGTAACTACACGTATAGACATTGCCACCTACAAACTTGACACAAAATTTGAAATAACAATAAAGTCATTGGGAAGAAACAGGTTTGACGGTGCCAAAGAACATTATGATTCGTTTACTGAAGATGAGCAGAAGCAAGTACTTCAACAGGTACTAACATACTTGGGTCATTACAGTAGATTTCCACATGATTTGGAGAAAGATATTTCAGTCTCTTTGTATAATACTTTGTTAGATAAATGGGAAGAAGCCATTCAATTAGAAAAGAAGATTTTTGATGAAGTATTTGTACAATATTTTCCCAATCTATCATCAAATGGAATTAGTGCTTTAACTGAGGAATACAAAGCATATTTTGATTTTAAAGTAAGAAGACTGAAGCTTCTAAATGTAAAAAGGTCAGTTGTTGAGTTTGAGACACATCAACTAGCTTGTATAATCAAAAAGAGGGAAGATGTCATCCACTCAAGCAATAAGGATGATACCACAGAAGATGTTCCTTGACCAGAAATGGATGAAGAGGAAATTGTTCAAGCTGATGTTTTCTATCCAACCAAGAAGAAGGATGATTCCATTATTCTTGTTGATGAAGATATTCAGGACATAGTAGACTTATCTGGAGACATTACTACACTAGATATGGATCCTCCTACAATCATAGAAGTACAGGTTACATCAGGTAATCAACTAAAAGAGGTCAGTGAACCGGCAACTAAACAAGTGGAGAAAGCCCAATCTCCACCGGTCATTGAGTCTACTCAAAAGGAGTCTATTGAGGAAGTTATTACTCAGCAAACAAAAGATATAATGGAGAAGACCACAGAAAGAGCCATCATTAAGAGTACACCCCCTGAACTGGCAAAGCCAGAATTACTTGATGATGATGATGATGACTCTTTAAGTATTTCAGGACCTATTGACACGAATACCTTGAGTGCATTTGAAATGATGAAGATTACTAATGTTATGCAATCTCGTGCACATAAGAAGAGGTTGAAAGAGAAAATAATTGAGGCAGAGACAATCCAGAATACAGTTGAAATTTTGTTTGGATTACTATCGGAAACCTCTATTGCACATCTTCCTACTCCTATTAGAAAAATTGGTTTGTTAGTTGCAGATACATCTGATCAAATCAAATCTTTTGAAGTTGCTGCTCAGATATCTACTGAGAAGAGCCACAAGAAGGCATATGGAGATAAATTAGCTAAGCACATTGAAACTAGCAGAATGACTTTATCTCATAATGGCAGTCTATTAAAGAAAGGTATTGAATCTGGAGGAAAGTATCTTGCCTCTATCCCCAATATTACTTTCTTTTATTCTGATATTTCTAAGAATCAAGTTGAGACTGAGCAGGAAATAGAAAGGTTATGCAAGGCATATGTCCCAATCTAAGACTCTATTCATGCCTTTAACCGGTCTATAGATGAACTACATGACAAACTGAATAGGTATGATAATGAGAGAGCTAAGAGATTCCAATCTCTAAGAGAGCTCAAGAGTCAGCTCACCTCACAGATTGACATTCTTTAGAGAGCCTACTCCAGTGTAGAAGCTATTCTTGCTACTCCTAAAACCTACATGCTAGATTCAATGGAAGAATTATGTTCTCAACTATTGTCTACCTCTTATTATATGGACAACATACTAGAATCATGGAAGAATTCTCTATCCTAGATGAAGCAGAATTTCAAAAATATTTTCATGAGAATATCCAATGCATGAACTTGTTTAAAATTGTAATATATGATGAACACTTTGATACATATTTTCTATATATATATGTATATATTTTACTTTATCATTTTGGCATTGTTGTCAAAGGGGGAGTAATAATATGTATGTGTGTTTTTGAAAATTTTGTATTTATGCATACATTAAGGGGGAGTATTGCATTAAAAGGGGAATATGAGTAAATATGTAAATATATTGTGTACGCACACTTAGCAATATGCTGTAACTAAAATTTTCTAAGTGTTGCCATCAATGCCAAAGGGGGAGATTGTTGGCTTGATGATAATTGTAATGTATTCATCACTTGTTGTCATTGATGAAACACTCTCACACACATATATGATTATATTGACTATCAGTATAACTTCAATTGTTTTTTACTGCCAATCAAAATGTTTAAGGTCTATCTCTAACTGGTACTTTGTGTCAACTGGTATGTGCCTAAGAGATAACCTGTGGTAACACTAAGTCAGCATCAAAGTGAAGATAAAGTTGAAGGTGAAGATCAAGTGGAAGATTCCTGGACAATGATTCACTAGTTTTATTCCAACCGGTATCTGATTTTGTGATGCATTACCAACACCGTTTGTTTGGCGGTAATTTTTGTGATGAGTTATGTTTAAATGTCTAGATACACTACACCTAGGAAATTATGTTCCTATGGCCGACATAAGGTCTGAATGCCTATTTAAAGACATCTTAGTGAAGCATTTCAAGAGAGATGAAAAAGAGAGAAAAAATATAGCAGAGGTGATCTGTGCGAATACTTTTGTTGAAGAGCGATAAGTGTTTAGATGGAGAGCAGTGTTGAATGTACTTAGAATGATCTAATCAAGCAAGTTTGTGCTACTCAGAACAAATCAAATCTTTCTTGTTTTCTAATCATTACAGCAGAACTAAATACCCTAACCAGGTAAGCTCTAACAAGCTTAATTATACAAATCCTCTAACAAGGTGATCCATTAGTTTGGATTCTAAAATCCTCCAGCAAGGTTACTCTTAATAGGGTAGTACTCTTAACAGGGTATAAGCTTCTAATCAAGCTTGGGATCTCTAACAAGATTTTCTCCTAGCAAAACTCTTTGTAAGACCTTAACCGGCTAGTTATCTATTACTATAGATAGATAACTTGTGAGTTCCATCTCACCATGGTTTTTACCTATTTGGGTTTTCCACATATAAACACGTGTTATGGTGGATGTTCTACTTTATGTTGATGTTGTTATTTCATTTTGGATAACATGTATTTTGTTTAACTGCTTGGTTAAGTTCATCTACCGGTTAGTGTTTAAATTGGTGTTTGTTTTGGTGTCACTGATTCACCCCCCCCTCTCAGTGCTTTTCAAGTCCATCACCAATATGTCCACCTACAAACAACTAACACTCTCAAGTCTTTTGTGAATACACACACCCTTGCATTCATATGAGTGGGATACTACTAGGCTTTAGGGTTTAAATGACCCACTTGACCAATAAAATACAATGATCCTTGGAGGGGTGTTATCACAGCACCTTAACACAAATGAAATAGGATTTCATGGTTTAGACCTACCACAACACCAATGTTGACTCACTTGCCCACAAACAAAACCGGTTACAATTAGGCCTCCATTTGAAGGAATCAGGTGATAACTTTTTACACCTGAGGATATAGGCAAACAAATCATATTTTCAGATACTCTTTTGGGAGTTCTCAATAATATCTCAGTTTCTGGCACTGCACCAATTTGCAGATATCCCAACCAATACTGCACTAACAGACTTAATAGGGCTATTAGACCTATTTGACTGAATGCCTTTCACAAAGTAGTTTGGTTCTCCTGATTGGTGACCATCACTGACCATGAAATGTTATGTCAACCTCCAAAGTACTCTTCTACTATATTCAAACCCCTTTATAGTACTCTACCACTCAATTCTCATGTGCTGCACTCATCAAACTAGTCTATCACATAGAGACAATAGACCTAAGGTTAGTTCTCCATCCTCTTCACCCTATTTTGTCCTCTTAGAGGCTTTTGGAACTGACATATGATACATTGGCCTATCATCTCCTATAACGATAGAGTGTTCAGTTAAGGATTGATAGGCTAAAACCCATTATTCTAGTCAAACTCTAGGGGTTTGAGGGTTTTAGGCTACCCGATAGAGATTTTCTTGTAGAATGGGGTAGCGATAACTTCAATACTTAACACCAAATACAAACCAAAAGGTAAAACAATCTATTTTTAGGATCTATGCCATGAGCATTCTTGCCAATCCACCTTCAATATGCAATCGATATAAACTAGATGGTTTCCTGAGTTTCCAACAGTTTGGATGCTTCAATTTCCTTTCCAAAACAATCAAATCAACCCAACTTACATCTTTCAGTGTTTGGGATCCTTAAAGGTGTCACCTCAAATTAACACAACCTCCTCCAACCATTTTTCAAACTGACTGGCCATTGGAGAATCACAACTTACAAAAAGTGCAAAAGTGTCATGACAACAAATTGACAGTATGACAATTTTTGCATTATTCAACCAACTTAGACTCTTGACTATCATAGTCCCCCAAAATGATTACATTTGATTCTAAAATATTAAAAATGACTCAAATAAACCTTTAGCCACTTGATCCCTCAATTTAGACCAATGTGGCCCTTATTGACTCAATTTTCTCTACAAGACCCTAGATGACAATTTGACCCAGCCATGGACAAAATTTTCACACTCCCAGAATATTGAATTACAAAAAGGACCCATAGGGTCTTACTAAATTTGTTCTAGGCTAATAGAAGATCATCTTCTTCCTGGTTCATTCCTTCATAGGTAGGTGCTCCTGCACCACCTGCTAAACCTTGAATTGGTGCAATCCCAAAATAATGAGCAAGAACTTGAAAGACAGATCTTAATTCTGAGAGATGAACTTACCAATGCTAATGAGTACAAATAAAAATTAAATGCTAGCTCGACTAAGCTAGATGACATGCTACAAATTCATAAGAATAAAGGTGATATGGAAGGACTTGGATTTGAGAAAGGAGAAAGCTCTGAATATGGGAAAAGCAATACTAAACCTCAAAAGAACAAGAAATCTCTATTAAGACAACCTAATGCTTATAAATTCAATGGAAAATTCTTTGTTTGCAATAAATTTGGTCATATGGTAAGTCAATGTAGAAATAGAGAAAATCAAAATAATTCATCATTCTCCAGACAATGTTTCAATTGCAATAAATATGGTCATAATCTAGTTGAATGCAGAATTATGATAAATAGGAGAAATATAAGATGCTATTATTGTGGAATATTTGGACATATTGGTAACCAATGTAGATCAAAGGGAAATGAAAGTAATTACAGGCCTAATTAGAGAAACAACATTGTTTTCTATGCTTGCAACAAATCCGGTCATATTGCTAAATTTTAAAGATGAAAGAAAATGAACAAGAATGCTTCGATAGACAAGAACAAATCTGATGATAAGGGCAAAGTGAAGGTTGAATAAATCAGAGAGCAGTATAGGAAGAAATTGGTCTGCACCTGATTTCGGTGCTGGAACCTCATCCGACAACTAAGCTAATGCATTCAGCCTTGGGGGAAGCTCTCATGAAAATATTTTAAACCCACTATCTGAGATCTATGCCTAATTTTGGCAGGTTACAGAGGTATATATGGTGATTGCGGATATTTATGATGGATTTTTGAAAGAATCTGAAGGTCCGTAGAAGATCTTTGTGAAACGAAGAGTATCTAGAAGTATTAGGGTTAAGTGCATTTATTGCAGTGAAAATTTAGGTATACAAAGGATAAAACAAAAATTAACCAATCATTTATCACCTTGCATTCAAAGCGGAAGAGAACAATAAAGGAGAATTTGTAGAGATTCTGAAGTGATATCCAGTTTTGGTGTGTGATCTTACATCCGGTTGAAAGGTATTTAATAGTGAAACCACTTTTTGGTTGAAGTTTGAAATTTGAATTTGATAAGATGGCTGCATTTAGTATTGTAACTCCTTTAGTCAATCAAATCACTGAGCGGACGCATCCGAGCTTCAAGAATCATCCATTCATTTCAATGGAGGATGATCCTGAGAGTACATTTTCATTGGTTCCCTATGAAGTACTGCATATTGAAGATATTAGGGTATATACGCACTACCCTATTAAGGAATTGGGTAGCACACAAATGTTGAACCTATATAACAATCAACTAGCAAACAAGAGTTCGGTATTGAAACCAAAATTTCAAGAATTAGAGAACAAGGGTTTTGCTTAGTTCATTAAATTTCTGATGTTTAATGAATAGGAATGGATCCGATTCATCTTCAGTCGAGTTCATGATGAATTTTTCTAGTTGGATAGGCCCCACAAAATCAGCAAGATATTCTTTCAGGCCTTAATAGGATTATGTGCAACCAAAGAACTGCCATCCCCAAAATCTGTGAAAACTAAAATTGTGATCAATATGATAGGATCAAAATTTGACAAACGGGCGATGACAATTAACAATATTCTAGAACACGATATCTGGTTTGCATCAATGATCATTGGTTACAAAATGTATTTTTTCTAGCAAAGAAAATTTTGTTTCTGGTACTGCCATTTATATCGCATATGAGATGATGAGAGAGAACAAGAAATATGATCTTTGTGAATTTCTCTAGAGTGAGCTTATAAAGAATATTAAGAAGATCAAAGAAAATAAGAAACACCCTTTCAAATTAGAAACACTACTTCTATGTCTATTTTTCTACTTTATGAAAGAAGTTTTGGGTGTTGGTCTAGTGCAATGGGCATTTGACATACATGTAGGAGTTCAAATCCAAGAACACCTATACAATTTTGGTGACTCCAAGGTCTGAAGCAAGAATGTATGGGGTTATTTCAAGAGATTCTAGAAGGAAATGCATGATAGGAAAAGGATATCTAAGTCTATTTTAGAGAAATATCAAGACACAATTTACTTCATGGTAGATATTGATCAGTGTTTGATGGAATCTATAGAGCCCCAGACTATATGGATCATGGCTATGGGCTATGAAGTGGAATATTTTTTTTTGGAACTATATGCACACATATGTTGAGAAAATTGATGGACCCCAAAAAGGAAAGATTCAGAACATACAAGGAGAAAAATTTAAAACTTCTTCAGCAATGTAAGAAATCAGTGATTCAGAACAAGATTTGGAAGGAAGTAACGGATTTTGTAGAAAGCATGGGAATAACAAAGGAAGTTAGAAGAAAAGCTCCCTCCTCCAGTCATGTAAAGCCAACAAGAAAACCTAAATCTTCAATCAAGCCATCTAATGGTGAAAAGAAGAGGAAGACAACCAAATTTATGATTATGGATAAAGAAGAGATTGAATCTAATGAAGTCGTGAAGGATTGTGTAGAGTAATTTTGATGGTTTCTTGTGTATTTGAGGTTGATGAGACGACATATGGGAAGTATGTGGACATCTTGTTTTGGTCTGGTTAGTTGATTTGGGATCGAATTGAGCCGACTTTGGTAACATGTTTCATGTTGCATGTCATGCAATTTTTTGGCCGACATCGAATTGATTTTATTTGATGATGAAGATATATTAGTTCTATTGATATGATCATTTGACATGTTAATGGTGATGTAGTAAGCGTGTATGAGTGATTGTGCATAGTTTCATGTGCGCAACTGAGAGATTTGTGCTCCGGTATAATGTAGAATATTAGAATAGAGCAGTGTGTTAGAACAATGGAAGAAGACTCTTTTTGCTTAACCAGAACTGCATTTTGGCATTTGTAGATGCTATTCATCAGTTCAAACAATTAGTTAACTATCATTTGTAATCATTTGTAGGACAGTAAGTCCTTTGGGGGTTGTATCTCTCTTCTTTGTAACTGAGTAGTGAGCTCTAGGCAATGATGTTGAATGCATGTGCATTACCCTTTTAATATTATTATACTCCTACTCACAATATTATAATATTGTGGGTCTTAATCTCACCATGGTTTTTCCCTTAATAGGGTTTCCACATAAAAATCTTGGTGTTATGGTGTTACTGATCTTGGCTTTGTGTTTCTGCACTTACCATTCTTCATTTGTATAAAGTGGTTGTAAGATTAGGTTATTAAATTTAAATTTGATGAACACTAATTCACCCCCCCTCTTAGTGTTTCATTTATTCCAACATACACATCCCTTAAGGATAAAGATAAATATTGAGATGAGCTTAGTATGCTCGTGTAATAAAATAAGGATGCTTATTTTGGAATTATACTTAACATTCATCATTTTGCATCATAGTCTTCTTTTGGCTTTGCATGAATCTTCTTAGATTGGTAATATATGTCAAACAAGAAGTACTCAAAATTTGTTGCCAAGTAAACTTATCCAATTGTAAGTTTTTGATGTTCTACAACATTTCTAGTATGGAAAAATATAAGTTGGTCCTATCATGGCCATCTTTTTGGTCTCCATAATTACTGATAGCACTAATGACATCATGTCATAAATGCAACATAAAAAGATGTCAAATGCATCCAATTATTGAGTTGGAGATCCCTACTCTTCTCATGTAAGTTACAGTCAACACAAAAATGTGAAAGATGCGACTTAGTCATCAAATTAATCTTCATGCCCAATGATTTTTATAACAATATTCTGGCATTGTCTAGTCATAGGTACATGCTCACTACTTCAAGAGTAAATTTCCCTACATGCTTCTATGTGACTCAAACATTCTTTTCCTCTCCTATCATCCTCACTCCTACCATAACTTGTTTCAATGATGTTTTATCATGTAATTCTCTATCACCCTAAAAAAAAAATTTAGATGCCTCCATATAGATCTAGGTTCTATTCTCAAACCTACTCTTCAAATTCTTGTTTCTCCAATGTAGAGGCATAAGCCTATTCTCATTACTAAATTCATAGTATTTTTTAATTCCAAAGTTTAATGAATATTTAAATGGAATAGGGATATGAAAGTAACCTATTATAATACAAAATAAAACAAGAAACAATTATTAATTGATGATTTTGTTGAAGCGCAACACACAAATATATATACATAAAATATGGTACCAATTCCCACAATAGTTGTATAATAGCACAACTAAATTGTAACTACTGACATAATAAACTAAATTGTGATGGTATGATGAAAGAATAAGTATCTGGTAGAATACTGAGAGGGGGGGGTCAATCAGTATATTGAAAAACTGATACAAAGTTCCCAAACTCAAATTCAATCACACAAAGTAAACATATCTCAATCAAGATCAATATTCATAAGAATACTTGACATCAATCGGTTTGACTATTATGACAACTTAACAATGAATAACTTCAATCTTGTAAACATCAACAATGCTTAATCATAACTCAACATATTCATATATCAATGCTTCTAGTTACCATGCCTTATCAGAAGTTAATCGAATCAACAAATAAGATCATAACCACAAAGACATTCACCATTTGACACAAATGTTTATTCATGGAAAACCCAAATAGGTAAAAACCACAGTGAGATGAGACTCATAAGGATAGTTATCTAAACTCTTCTAAAGTTCGCCTTGTTAAGATCCAAGCCTGTTAAAGCTTTACAATAAGTCTTGTTAAGAACTAATTCTAGTTAGGAATCACCCAGTTAAGGGATTTACAAATATGCCTTGATGAAAAGAACAATACCTGTTAGGAGTAACCTCACTAGAGGATTTAAGAATCCAAGCTAATGGACCACCTTGTTAGAGGATTTAATGAGTAACCAAGCTTGTTAGAGCTTACCCAGTTAAGGGATTTCACTTCTGCTATAATTGTTAGAAAACAATAGGTTTTCTTGATCTATCTGAGTAGCACTACATTTGCTTGATCAGATCCTTTTAAGCTTCAATCTACCTTCACACAAAGTGCAGATCCATTCACTGGTTAGGAAACAACACACTCAACAGATTTCTACCAATCTTGCCAACAACCTTTACAAACAACTTCATCGGCCTTAAATACAAATCAATTAGGTCAGTAACACAACAAAAGCCTAATTCTCATCATCAAGATTGCAAACA
This sequence comes from Cryptomeria japonica, assembly GCF_030272615.1. NCBI lineage: Eukaryota > Viridiplantae > Streptophyta > Pinopsida > Cupressales > Cupressaceae > Cryptomeria > Cryptomeria japonica. The sequence goes on from NC_081415.1 coordinate 514,563,252, forward strand.
AGTCAGTACAATCTTGACCGTTAAAAATCATGACAATGTCATCACATTCTTCAAGAAAACTTCCAACCTCTCCATGATCACCGCTTCATCGGACTTTGTAACTCATCACGCATTGTGCATTAGATGCAATCCACTTTGCTCCTTCTCAAGACAAAAAACAAATGCGCCAAAACAATTTGAACTTATCCTCATACAATGATCACACGTGTCTCCATCGTTACCGCTCATCAAATAATAAACCAACAAACTTGATCGGTTAGGGTTTAATAGATGATAGGCTTTATCAATTACATTGCATAGAAAGGTTTAACCCTTTACACCGGTTTACCAGTTCAACTCATAAACTTTACATACTAGTTTACAACATCTTCCATAACTCTCTTCTTACCAATTATTAGCCAATATCAAAAACAACAATATCAGCAATAACATGAATAGCATTACCGGTTCAATTGACATCAATGATAACATATCATTAATGCAATCTCTATGCAAAAAATGCCAACAAACACAAAATGCGAACAATCTTTCCCTTTGGCATTGATGGCAATACAAATATTAATGCCTCTGATTGCTACTAAGATTGGTGAATAGGAATACTAGTTTACATTACCAAGTATTCACCTTGCTCTATTTGTCTTAAGCCTACTATGGGATCATCTAATTAGACACATAATTCTTCTCCCCAATCACATAATTCTTCTCCCCCTTTAAAAGCAATACCAAATTGAAAGTAAAACATGTAATTCTACTCTCATTGTGCATCAACATCATACTGCAACTTGATGCTCCCCCTGTGGAATACATTCACTTCTTCATCAATCCATGTAAGATTCTACAAGTAATTCAGGGACTACGACAATCAACATCATGCTCAACTAATTTCATGACAAGGGACAACCCCCAATTGACTTCTAAGATACTCGAAAGTGGTCTTAGGTAGAGGTTTGGTAAAGATATCTAAAAGCTGCTCCTTGGTAGAAACATGATCCAAGATAACATCTTTAATTTTAACTTTTTCCCTCAAGAAGTGATACTTCAATTCAATGTGCTTAGTCCTTGCATGCAAAATAGGATTTTTTGAAATGTTTATTGCACTTGTATTATCACACAAAATCTTTATTGGTTCTGAGATTTCCATCTTCAAACCTTCTAAAATGTGTCTCATCCACATAGCTTGTGTGCAATTCATATAAGATGCTACATACTCAGCTTCAACGTTATATTTTGAAGTACAACTCTTCTTTTTACTACTCCAAGAGACTAGTCTTCCTCCTAGAAAGAATGCTCCATCGGTAGTAGTCTTTCGATCATCAATATTTCCTACCCAATCAACATCTTTGTATGATTTCAAATTAAAATTTCCACCATATGGATAACATAACCCATAGTCAACGGTACCTTTCAGATATCTAAAAATTCTCTTGGTTTCCATCAGATGTGCCTCCTTTGGATTCTTCTGAAATCTAGCAACAATACCAACTGCATGGGCAATATTCGGTCGACTGTGAACAACATAGTGTAATTTGTCAATCATTGACCTATATTCCTTTTCATCTATAGACTTAGATGCATCTTCCTTGGACAACTTACAACCTATAACCATTGGGGTTCCAACTGGTTTACAATCACTCGTACCAAAAGTCTTCAAAACCTCTTTGACATACATGGATTGAGTAATGAAAATACCATTCTTCATTTGCTATATTTGCAAGCCTATGAAATTTTTTATTTCCCCTACTAATGACATCTCAAATTCATTCTTCATTTCATCTGCATAACAATTACTCATGCCATCATTACCTCCAAATATAATATCATCAATAAATACTTCACTAACCAATATTTCATCTCCTTCAAACTTGAGATAAATGTTGTTGTCATCGCTGGTTCTAGAAAATCCTATCTTCATTAGATGCGTATGAAGTTGTTCATACCATGCTCTAGGTGCCTTCTTTAATCCATACAAAGCTTTATGCAATTTGCATACCATGTCTTCCTTTTCTGTCAAGGCATAACCATCAGGCTGCTCTATATAGACCTCTTCTTCCAGTATCCCATTAAAAAATGCAGACTTAACATCCATCTGGTATACCTTGAACTTCTTATGAGCTGCAAATGCAAGTAATGTTTTGACACCTTCCAGTCTTGCTATTGGTGCAAAAGTTTCTCCATAATCTTCTCCTTCTTCTTGTGCATAAAATTTGCATACTAATATTGCCTTGTTGTGAACTACAACACCATCTTCATTTAACTTGTTTCTGAACACCCATTTAGTCTTGTTAAGAACTAATTCTGGTTAGGAATTACGTGGTTAAGAGATTTACAAATATGCCTTGATGAAAAGCACAATACCCTTTTAGGAGTAACCACGCTAGAGGATTTAAGAATCCAAGCTAATCAACCACCTTGTTAGAGGATTTAATGAGTAACCAAGCTTGTTAGAGCTTACCCGGTTAAGGGATTTCACTTTTGCTATAATTGTTAGAAAACAACAGGTTTTCTTGATATCTCTGAGTAGCACTACATTTGCTTAATCAGATCTTTTTAAGCTTCAATCTGCCTTCACTCAAAGTGCACATCCATTCACTGGTTAGGCAACAACACACTCAGTAGATTTATGTCAATCTTGCCAACAACCTTCACAAACAACTTCATTGACCTTAAATACAAATCAATTAGGTCGGTAACACAAAAAAAACCTAATTCTCATCATCGAGATTACAAACAAGTCAGTACAATCTTGACCATTAGAAATCATGACAATCTCTTCACATTCTTCAAGAAAATTCCAAATGCTCCATGATCACCACTTCATTGGACTTGTAACTCATCACGGGTTGTGCATTAGATACAATCCACTTTGCTCCTTCCCTAGACAAAAAACAAATGCGCCAAAATAATTTGAACTTATCCTCATACAATGATCACATATGTCTCCATCATTACCACTCATCAGATAATAAACCAACAAACTTGATCGGTTAGGGTTTCACAACTAATAGGGTTTACTGGTTACATTGCATTGAAAGGTTTAACCTTTTACACTGGTTTACTGGTTCAACTCACAAACTTTACATACCGGTTTACAACATCTTCCACAAATCTCTTCTTACTAGTTACTAGACAATATCAAAAACAACAATATCAACAATAACATGAATACCATTGGCGGTTCAATTGACATCAATGACAACATATCATTAATGCAATCTCTATGCAAAAATGCCAACAAATTGATCTTATTTTAATAGAAAAATGGATAAATTGATAGAGTAATTAGATTCTTGAGGCTCTAAGAAAAATAATCAAGTGAACAACCAAAGTGAAATCATAAGAATTTCAAACATTCTATATAGGCAAGGAGTTATAGATGTGTTAGGAAATGTATATAGGCTCATTATGGGGCAAGAATTAGGTACCCAATTCTAATCAATAATGATGCCTTTGAAATTTTAATATAACATAAAACATCTTTCATATGATTATGATATGGCCTACATATTGATCATGGGCATCAATATAATGGTAAGTATACACTACATCAATTAAAATCCATACAACTTCATCACCTATAAATATATTATACCTTTCTTGAGTTTTTAATTTACCTCCAAAATGACCCATTTCTATATCAACCCACCAAAATGATGTAGGATTTATTGGGTGGCTGCAAGAAGTTGAGTTCCACTTTTTGCCCAAAAGTGGAAGTGCTTTCTCTATTTTGCAAATTTTATGTCGATTGATGTCAAAATTTGAGGCACTTAGAGATTGAATCTCAAAAGACTTCACTGATAGAAAATGTAGTGTTCAGAGTCTACATTTCAAATATGTAATTTATTTCAATACCCACAAGGTAGAAATTATTTTTTAGGAGGCATGTTTAAAAACCACTTTTTCAAAATGCCCGTTTCAGGACCATACCACACATGTGTACGACCACCATTTTTTGACGCAAATAAATGAATTTTAGCAAATCCTTCTCGGAAAAGATACCTAAGATACCAAATATTGATGAGAATATTTTTTCTTATTTTTTTATTGAATATATAGTTTTTTTATTAATTTTTAATTAATTATAAAGTACATTTTCAAAACATCAGGTGTACAACCACCATAATTTGATGAAATTTTCATGTTTTTTTTTGTTATTTTTTTTTCTTCAAAATAATTGTATGTATATTGATGTCATATAATTTATTTTTTAAAAAAATTTAAAAAAAAGGTTATTAAAGTTTTACTGAACCTCAATGTTTTAGGTTTAGGTACCACTTTTGATTAAAAAACAATGCAAAAATAGTAAAAATAATCTTATCACTATGAAATTTATATTTTTTAAATCGGGACACTAAGAACTTTAATGGGTTTTCGTTTCATAAAAAAATTCGATCAGGAAGGCCCTTAAAAAATTAGGGCAAGGTCAAAATATGATATTCTTTTGCCTTAGCCATTTTTTGGAGGTTCAAGCATAGGCTTGGTCCGACCAAGCCTAACTAGAAGCCAAAACTAAGGCATAGGGTTATTTCTCACTCCACCTTTTATGAAACAGGAGCACATTATTTGAAATTCAAAAAACAGGCACCCGTTTTGAAATTTATAGCATATTAAGAAACGTGTGCCCGTTTTTAGAAACGTGCACCCGTTTTTAAAAACGTGAACCCATTTTTAAAAATGTGCACCTGTTTTTAAAAACATGTGTCCATTTCTAAAAATCATGCACCTGTTTTTGTGTGGGGGTCTAATCCTAAACGGGCGCCTATTTTTCAAAATGTGCACCCGTTTTGTTTCTATGGATCGAGGCCACGAAGTTAAACGGGTGCCTGTTTCTAGCGGCAATTTTTTTTTGTCATGGACTTCCACAAAGTTGGGACCCAAATTCTTGCACCCACCCTATTTTCTATTTATACATTAATAAATTTAGCATATACAATGCAAATGAATAGCCACTTTATTGGAGGTGAGTGTAAGAAGTTATATATTTTTTTCTTTATAATTTTATAATTCTTAGCATTAAATAAGTAGTATTACAATTACAAGCCCCTGGGAAAATTAAAATCTAGAATGATATAGAATTGGTCAAGATATCTCTATTTCATTTCCACAAAAAATTTCTAATTCTTGATAAAACCTATTATAAAAATAGTAGTATTATTAAAATCTAGAATGATATAGAATTGGTCAAGATATCTCTATTTCATATCCACCAAAAATTTCTAATTCTTGATAAAACCTATTATAAAAATGAACATCATCAATCTATGTTCATTTTCATGTTACTATTCCTCATCTATTGGTATTAATCAACATATAATTACTATAATAATAAATATGACTACCCTACTACACACACATTGCCAAAACAAGTTGGAAATAAGTACAAGTTCATATAATATTCTTAACCCATTATTACAAAATCTAATGAGATCCAAAATGAAAAGAATTATTAAAAATAATGGTTATGCAACTATAGGTTTATATATTAGATAATATATAGTTCTCCCTTCCATTCTTGGATTCCAAAAAAGAAAAAAAGAAAAACTGAAATGCAACAACATGGACTATGATATCAACCTTCTATGTATGGCTTCTATTACTAAACATAAACTAGTAATATAATCTTGCCACAAAATTTTGTTCAAGAATCTTTTTCGATGACCATACTAAAATTAGTTCGATATAAAAATCTAATAATTAAAATTTTATTAACAAAATAGACTATAAATTATTTCACTTATTCCCCTAGAGAAAACCATATAAGCAGTTGTTTTTAATAACAAAAAATAAGTTAAAATTAAATTTTCATAACTCTTCTATCTATAGGTTTCTCCATAATATATTTTATAAGGAATAAGGTAGGAAATAATAGTTTATTTCTTTTATAATGTTTTAAACCTTGAACACTATTAATATCAAACAATGTTTTATATCCTTCATTTTTTCATTCACTACTTTTGTGATTTTTGAAATATCATATGCCAACAAATTATTTTGATACCTTTAGCACTTCACCAACAATCAATGTTCAAACTATTTACAAGTGATTTACAAATAAACCACTTACATGATTTTGTATTTAATATTAAACCAAAACAAACATTAGAAAGGAATTCAAATAGTTCAATTTGTAAAGTAATTCAACTTTGAACTAGATATAATGCCACATTCAGATACTATTAAATGTCCATTAAACTCAACTAAGAACTAAGGACATGATACAAAATCCAAAACTAACACTTAAAGTACTCATTCGAATTCAAAACATATAACTTTTTCTTCATATCATACACCCAAGGGTTCCTTTTAATAATAATGTTATCTAAATTGTTAGTGTTCCCATCTAATTTTTTGGTTATCTTTATAAATTAGCTATCTTTAATGCTCAAGACTCTCAAATTAGTGTCCAATGAAAATAAGAAAATGGTTTTCTTTACTCTACATTTTAGGATCTACTAGGCCTAGGTTGGTAATCCTTGTTTTGATATCTAAAATTCTAGTCCTTATATTTTGAGATATTGATTGAAAACAAAATGTTATAACAATTGTATCAAGGTTTGAATTATTTTTACCACAAATAAGCTAAATCCTTAATAATTTATCCTATTCAACACCTTGAGAATATGAAACAACTTGAACACATAATGGAAAGGTACAATGATTGTTTATATTTTAAGATTTTGGGAATCTAAGCTTTGGACTAGATAATAACCTCAAAGCGGTTCCTATCTAGGGCAATAAAGTTATACTTCACCTACAAGTGCCTTCTTTAGATAACCAAACTTCATGTTTAGAGGACTAATGATAACATCACTACATTATAGTAATATGTCCAAGAAAGGGTGTCATTTGGACTTATTTTAAAGTATCCTTTAACAATCTACATATTTCCCCATATCTCATTTCAAGCATGTTTAATATATTGCTTGAATAGATGCAATAAACAAGATACACTATGTAGAAAATATACACTAAATAAGTTCATAAACCCTTAGTGTCTTCACTTAAAAGGAAAATGTTTCTATTCAAGGAGACAATCACAAATAACAAAGTATTTTTTCTCTAAGCTTCAATCTCAATATAAAATTGGCATAGAAAATACAAAAACCTCATGCAAAAATAATTTTGTAACACTAAACCACACTTTTCTTTATTGAATATCTTCAAAATCATAAAACATTAAACTAGATTCAAACTAATTTCTTTAAAAATTAGATAATTAAAATATTTCAAATCTCTTACAATAATAGAAGTTCTTCCTTTTATAAGAAAAGTACAAAATATGTTTTGATTAATTAAATCTAGAGAGGGTTCAAACCCTTACATAATAATTTGTCAGGAAAAAGAGAGGGATTTTGTAAGGGGTGAGATAATTTAAAATGTACAAAACTAGCACAAGACTTGAAGGATAGTCCAAGAGAAATCAAGAAACAAAACAAAAACATAAAATAACCAACAAACTAGAGTTAGAAACAATCATGCCAAACAAGAGCTTGATCCCAACTAGAGTAAGCTTGTTGAACACTACCAAATGTTGAGTGCGAGGTTGATTTAACATATATAAAAAATTAACCAAATTAAAAAGACAACCATAATCTTAAGTCAACAAATGTGCATGAAAGTAAAGAAAAAGAAAAATAAATACATCCACACAATAAAACCAGAATTTTTACATGGAAATCCAAACTAGGAAAACCATGGTGAGATTCAAACTCACAATATATATATAATAAGTGTTTACAATAGTTTAGGCAATAGGCCAAGGAGCTCACTACTATAGACTTGTATTCTAAGGCCCATTGCCTCGGAGCAAGATACAAAAGAAAGACTTGCATAATTGAAGAAAAAAATTTCATGGCAAGATATAAAAAATCCATCGAGATACAATAGGAATAAAAGATTGAACTGCATAGAAGATTGACATCTATCAGTATGTAGATAAAAATTCATTGATTACTATTTATCTTATTCAAATCTGCATTGCAAACACATATGCACCAATGTTTCACTTTAAATTCACATCACATACACTACTCTTTTTGGATATTGTTGCTGCTAGGATATGTTGTTGTCATTGATGTCAACATATTCTTGTGATTTATTGCTCCGATGATTGCAGATTATTTTATTGGGATCATGGTTTGGTGTATGGAATATTTCTAGTGTCATTACATCTTTATGTACTAGTTTCAGTGATCCAGAAAGCTTAATTGATCATATCATATGATCTGGGTTGTAGTTTGGTGATTTGTAGAGTTTGGTATTTCCTCTGGTATATTTCGGTGTGATCAGATCTTGAGCTGAGTTTTTGGGATATTTTTTGGGATGGTCTTGTATATCTTCATTGTAGATCTTGTCTCTGAAGGTTATCTTTCTTCATGATAGTTTTTGTTGTTTCAGTCTTCTTGAAGATTAGATGTTGATTGATGAAGATTTAATAAGTGGTGTTGGTATAACTATTACTGATGATACTAATATTCTTGTTGGTGTTTCCTAATCAATTCATATTTCTTCTCATGATCCACACTGATTGTTGTGTGACTTTTTGGTGATTTTGTTGAACCGGTGTTGTTCTTCATTTTATGTGGTATTTTTGGTGATGTAACGTGTTACGGTTGATCTTGGAGAGATTTTCGGTGGTGTTGTGTATTTGGAGACTTGATTTAGGTCCATGTTATATCATGGATATCATTATATTGGTTCGGAGGTCAATATTTGTATCATGTGATGTAATTTTATAATTAGGTATTGAGGGTTCAGCCAACCTTGTTGTCAAGGTCGATGAAGTGTATAAATAAGTGGTATAGTCATGTAATTTATGTATGGAAGTTGTGTCTGCATTATCAAAGAATTATGTATGTGTGAACAAGTGAAATCATCCTTTGGTATTGTGATTAAGTAGAGATTGAAGTGATGCAGAGCAAACATATGTGCTTAATTGGAACTGTCATCAAGCATTAGCAAATGTTGTTATTGTAGTTCATTTGATTCCAGATTGTTGTTTAAAAATCTTGTAAGTTAGTGAGACTTCCTTGTAAGGTAGTTAACCTTCCCTAAGGGTTGTAGCCTTCCAGGTTATCATATCTTGAGTTGTAAGCTCTAGGAAGTGAGCCTGAATGTAGGTGCATTCCCCATTGTAATATATTCATATATTACTGCAGAGTATAATCATATTGTGGATAGGTTCCCAACATGGTTTTTCCCTTAGCTAAGTTTTCCACGTCAAAATCTTGGTGTTGTGTGTTGTGCTATCTAATTTCTTATCTTTGTTGTTGTTGCAGTTTATCAGACTTGCATCTGTGGTTAAGTTTAATAATCCAGTGAAAACTGATTCATCCCCCCCTCTTAGTTTTCCTTCATTTTTGTTCAAATAATTAGTATCAGAGCTAGATCCTCCAGAAGAAGCTTGACCCCTTGAGGTGATCTGGGATGGCAACTAGAAGTGGAAGTGTTATATTTAAGAAGGAGAGTCTGAGATTTGATGGAAGTAACTATGCTATATGGAAGAAACGGATGGAGGTGTACTTGAGATATATTGGAGAGGATTACTGGAGGATTACTAAGAACTCCTATTATGTTCCTCAGAATGGACCGGTAATTGTTGATAAGATCAAGAAAGGTGAAAATAAAATTAGAGAGAAGGAAGCATTATTGAGTGCCCTAGTTGATTTAGAGATGACTAATGTGATGGGACTTCAATCTGCACATGAAATTTGGGAGAAGCTTGAAACCTTCTATGAAGGAGATAAGCAAGTCAAAGTTTCTAAGTTGCAGAGTTTGAAAGGAAAGTGTGAGATGTTGACAATGGGAGAAGATGAGAACATAAATTCCTTTATGGATAAGGTGAATGAACTTGTCTTAGGTATCAGATGTGTCGGTAGAACCCTTGAATAAGATGAAATTGTTTCTAAGGTGTTGAAATCATTGACTCATTCTTACAATAATAAGGTAGCTGTTATTGATGAGATCCAGAGTGTGACTACTATTACAAGAGACATGTTGGTTGGAAAGATTGTTGCATTTGAACTAAGTGAGTTTGGTGAGTGACATGGAAAGTCTAAGACAACATTTAGAGCATTTGTATCTGTAAAGAAGAAATATGATCCCAATGAATGCAAAATTTCTAGATATGAAAGAGAGAGAAGAGAGATGGAAGAGATAGAAAGAGAATTGGAGGAGCTTGAAGCACTGATTTCCCAGAGATTGCCTAAGGGAGCTGGTAAGTATGATGGAAAATTACCTTTGAAATATTTCTCTTGCAATAAGATAGGACATTTTTCTTCTAGGTTCCCAGAGAGAATGTTTGAGTATGATACGAATGATAAATTTGATAAGTATGATAGGAATGATAGATATGAGAAGCATGAAAAGTGTGATAAACCTTGCAAGCCTAACCAAAAGCATAAGCATTAGAAGAACTGTTATTATGCTATTGATGAAGGTGTTACTGTTGGTATTATGGATGTGTTGCATTAGTTTTGTCATTGATGTCAACACTTATCCTTCTGGAGATCTTTGGTTATGTTGAACCAACACATTGTGTTCACCAGCAAGTTTAGTGACTTATGCACAGTCGTCGATATGTTGTCCACCAACAAGTTATATTGTCCATCGACAGGTTATATTGTCCATCGACAGGTTATATTGTCCACCGGTAGGTTATATTATTCACCGACAGTGATGATGACTTGTTATCATCTGGAGATCACTTGATTATGTCAAAGACATGGTTTGGATACTTAGTATTTTGGTTAATGGTCTAATCAAGTTGACATATTTGTTGCTACTGACAAATTGGTCAAGGTTATGGACCCATATGCATTATCTATTCCAGATCAACACGACACGTTATGGAGATGATTTATTGATTGGATATTGTTGTAAATGTATTGAGTTGACATGATGCATCACGTCAAGACTTATTTGTAATGATTTAATTGTAATATTCTTAGTGAGATGACCTACACATTTGGTCTTAGGTTTTGTATATATGTAAGATCTCAATTGATGAGATAGGGGATATGATATGTAAGGTTATGGTATGGTAATGTAACATGGTATGTGTGAATATTGAAGATAATTTGAGCAAACCATAGAGAAGGTTCAAGGAAGGTTTGAAGGTGTTTGTCATAGCTTAACCGGTATTGAATCTAGCATTGGAGATGCTATCTTGAGCAGTACATTATTCTAGGATTTAACAATCCTTCTATAGTCATTTTCACTCCCATTTGAGCAGTGTGCTCTTGGCAGTTGGCCTTTCTGCATGTGGAGACCCCATTTGTATACACATACTATCTGCAGTAGTATCATCTGATTGTGGGTAAGGTTTCCCACCATTGGTTTTTCCCCTTATAGGGTTTCCACATCCAAATATTTGTGTTATGTGTTGTGGATGTTATTTCTCTTTCTGTTTCATGCATTAAGTTTCATTGGTATTGATATTAACTGTTAATCTATTCACCGGCATTAAGTTTGGTTTACCGGTATTAAGTATTAAGTTGAAGTACTTTATATTTGGGTTGAAATTAATTGGCAACTTATTCACCTCCCCCCCCTCTCAGTTGCTTTACAGGTCCTAGTAATTGGTATCAGAGCCAAGTCCTCTTTTTTCGGAAGCCTAACAACTTCAAGAGATCTTATGGAAACTAACATTTTTAGGAAGGACAGTCTGAAACTTGATGGAGCTAACTATGGTATATGGAAGATCAAAATGGAGACACATCTGAATTGCATTGGAAGAGACATATGAGAAGTTACAAAGATTGGATATGTTGGTCCTGCACCAAATCAACCTAATCCACCAACATTGGCCAAGGATCAGGAGAATGATTGCAAAGAAAGAGAAGCACTTTTGAGTGTATTATCATATCAGCAAATTATGGGATTATCATACTGATCTACTGCTAAAGCTATGTTAGACACAAGGCACCACTAAGAGGGGGAGGGGGTGAATCAGTGGTTCTTAAAACTTTTCCTTTGAGCTCTCCTTTGTGAGCAATACCGATTTGTCAATCAAACACAATGCAGACTTACCAGTTAGTAATGATATTAACTCAAATACACACACACACACACACACAAGAAGACATCACATAACATGTGCATATACGAGGAAAACCCAAGATGGGAAAAACCTCAGTGAGAAATATTGTTGGAGTCTACTGCTCCAGTCAAACCTTATTGTAAAATAGAGTTACAAAGTTTAGGGCACCAACCCAATGAGCTACAACCCCTATCAGATTTATGGGCTACAACCCAAAGGAGAACCAACCCCTACACTGAGCTACAACTCAGTGTTCATAATGTAAACTTCAAATACATAAAATGTTATCATGTTATAAGTGAATCTTGCAACCTTATCAAATGTCTTACTCTGTCGGTGAAGTACCTTCTCTCCTTTACTGACTCACTCTTCTTCCTACTTTGCACTTGCTTCTTCTCTACTGGATCTACACCTCACTCTCTGCACATCACCAGTATCACACTTTGCCGGTATAAGAAATACTGGTTCTTCTCTCCAATCGGTTGAAAGCTTCAACCAAGTTCACTCTCACTCCCACTCTCTTCTTAGATGTTGGTTGAGCACTTGGCTGATCTTGTTCTTATTTGCAAAAGTCTTCCACTTCACAACAACACAATATTCTCCTATTCAGTAGAAAAATTCTTCCTCTTTTGTCATATAATTATATACCGGTTTTCCCTCCAAAAACCAATTCAAAAACTAGGTGGTTAGGGTTTCCTCACCATATTCGAGGAAAACTAAATCAAATCAGATATTGCATGATCTAATCTTTCTGACATCTGAATGCACAACTCCACCATGGTCGCATCTCCTGGAGCATGCCTTCCCTTTCTGGTGACTTGCTTTTTACACTCGTAGCTAATCCCTTGGTCAATCACAAAAGATTATTCATGTTGTTTCCTTCATTGCCTCGATCTTCTTAATCTCTCTTAGCTGACTCGTAGTTGTCTTCCAGACCTAGAGCCTCAAACCACTGCAATAGCTCTGTGACATGTCTCATGATTTGGGTGACTTTTCATTAAAGCTGAGCAACCCTACAACAACCTTGTCATTGTACATTCTATATTTATCCAAATGCGGGTTTGCCATGTTGACTCCATGTTGACTATCTACCAGCTTAGCACTTCAAGTCGCTCCAAGTAGGATCACTGACCTATCGGTATTTTGGATATGTTGATATGGTTTTGTCATTGATGTCAACACCTATTAACACTTATCAACTTTGGCAATTTGGAGGATTGGCAATGTTCACCGGCAAGCAAGTGACTTTATGCATAGTCACCGGTATCTGGTACACCGATAGGATATATTGTTCACCAACACTTGGAATAACATGGAAAACACTTGGTTATGTTGAAGACATCATTCAGACACTTTGTCTTGGATATTTGTTCATTGGTATATTCGTATTTGCATATTTGCTATTACCGGCAAATAGGTCCAGAATAAGCACCGACAGGCTTATCTATTCCAGATCAGCACGACACGCTTTGGAGATGATTTATCAATGTTGTAAATGCATTAAGCCAACATGTTGAATTGGATATTGCATCAGTTATCGATTTACTTATAATTGTTTTATTGTAATATCTTTTAGAGCCAACCTACTAAAATTGGTCTTAGGATTATGGTATATATGTAAGATCTTATTTGTAAGATCTATATGCGATTGGGAAAAGAAATTGTAAGAAGGTATATGTGAAGATAAGCATAGCTATACATGCACACATCATTTGAAGGTGAAGCAAGGTTTTTGTGAAGGCAATCAGAACTACACCAACACTGAATGCAGCATATGAAGATGCTAATTTGAGCAGTACATCATTATTGGATTTAACCATCCAATTAGAGTAAGTGTGGCTCCTATTTGTGTTTGAGCAGTGAGCTCTAGGTGTTTGGCCTTTCTGCATGTGCAGACCCCATTTGTATATACATACTATCTGCAATAGTATCATCTGATTGTGGGTAAGGTTTCCCACCATGGTTTTTCACCTTATAGGGTTTCCACGTACAAACATTAGTGTTATGTCTTGTGGATGTTATTGTCTTTCTGTTTTCATGCATTAATCTTTACCGGTACTACAATTAACTTATAAACTGTCTACCAACATAAAGTTTGGTTTACCAGTATTAAGCATTAAGTTTAGTTAAGTTGTTTTTGGTTTGAATTTATTAGACAACTGATTCACCCCCCCCCCCACCCTCTCAGTTGTCTCTAGGACCTAACAATTGGTATCAGAGCCTAGTCCTCTTTTTGTAGAAGTTTAACAGCTTGAGGAGATCCAATGTCTACTAACTATTTTAGGAAGGACAATCCTAAACTTGATGGAACCAACTATGGCATGTGGAAGATCGAGATGGAGACACATCTGAATTGCATTGGAAAGGACATCTAGGAAGTTACAAATAATGGCTATATTGCTCCTACTCTTGGTCGGCTTAATCCACCTACCTTAGGAAAAGATGAAGAAAATGATTGCAAAGCAAGGGAAGACACTTTTGAGCGCATTATCAGATCAGAAAATCATGTGATTATCAGATAGGTCTACTACTAAAGCTATTTGGGATCATTTGGAAACATTGAATGAAGGAGATTCCACAATCAAAATTGCAAAACTTGAAAGCTTCCGGGTCAGGTATGAAAATCTGAAAATGGAAGAAGATGAAAGGATTACTGCTTTTATGGAAAGAGTCAATGAAATTGTTTTGGGTATTAAATGTTGTGGAGGAACCTTAAGTGAAGATGAAATTGTTTCAAAATTTTTAAGAGGATTGCCACCAACATGCAAAATGAAAGTTACTGCTATAAATGAGTTTAGAACTATGCCTAATACAACAGTAACTAGGGACACATTGATTTGAAAACTTTCAGCTTTTCAAATTGAGGAGTTTGGTCCTGTTGCTACTCTAAAGAAAGATTTAGCTTTTAAGGCATCAACATCATCTACATAATAATTTGACAAATATGATTGGAAAGTCTTTTATGGAAGAGAACTTGATGAAAGCAAGAGAGAAAATGAAGAAATTGAAGAAATTGAAGCACTATTTGCAAGAAAAATGCCTAAAGGTCCATTTGGAAGCAAGTATGAAGGTAAAGAACCCTTTAAATGTTTTAACTATAATAAGATTGGTCATATGGCTTCAAGATGCCTTGGCAGACATGCTAGATTAAGAGAAGAAGCTAGAAGAACATACAAACCTAACCCTGAATATCAAAGATACAGATTTAAGAAGAATAAAGATAAATCTTGTTATCTTGTTGATGAAGGAGTCACTGATGATTCTAATGAGGATCCAACATACAATAGATGGGTTTTTGTTGCCATAACAAAAGATCAACCGACACCTACTGTTCAACCGGTAGAGTAGGCCCTGGCAGCTAAATTTGAAGTTAAGGATGAATGGATCATTGATTCAGGATGTTCACATCATATGACTAGTGACAAAAGTAAATTCTTGAACTTTCAGGAGTATAATGGAGGTCTGGTAAGATTTGGAGATGATAAATCTTGTTTGATCAAAGGAAAAGGTACAATATCTCTTGATGGTAAGCATAATACTGATAACGTTTACTATGTCAAAGGTTTAAAGCATAATCTTTTAAGTGTTGGTAAATTAGTTGAAAAAGGATTTTAGTTACAATTCATGAATGGAAAATGCAAAATTATGAATAGAACTGGTTTGGAAATTGCAACCGATAATCAAACTAGAGGTGATATCTTTCATTTGAATAACAATGAAAAGACATGCTTGATTGCACATATTGATGAAAGTTGGCTATGGCATAAGAGACTCTGTCATGTAAATTTTGATTGCATGGTGAAAATCAGTACTACTAAGGCAGTTAGAGACTTACCTAAGATTGTCAAACCGCACAATCCAGTATGTAAGGAATGTCAATTTGGAAAACAAGTTAGAGCATCTTTTAAAAGTATTCCAGAAAAATCCAATAATGCTCTTGACTTAATTCACAATGATTTATGTGGTCCAGCTAGAACTAAAAGCTTACAAGGTGATAGATATTTCATGCTAATCATTGATGACTATTCTAGAATGTGTTGGGTTACTTTTCTCAAAGAAAAATCAGAAGCACTTGGGAAGTTCAAACTATTCAAGGTAATGGTAGAAAATGAAACCGGTAAGAAAATCAAATGTCTGAGATCAGATCAAGGAGGTGAATTTACATCTAAGGAATTTAATGCATTCTGTGAAGTGAATGGAATCAGAAGACACTTATCAGCACCCTAGACACCACAGCAAAATGGAGTTGTAGAAAGGAAAAACAAAACTATCTTGGATGCAGCTAGAAGTATGTTATCAGAAGCAAATCTACCACATGTATATTGGAGAGAGGCTGTAAGCACTGTGGTCTATACATTCAATAAAGTTCACATCAAAGGTGAAACCAGTAAGACCCTTCATGAACTATGGTTTGGTATTACTCCTACTCTTAAATATTTCAAAATATTTGGAAGTAAATGTTGTATTAGAAGAGATGAGTATATTGGCAAATTTGATCCTAGAAGTGATGAAGGAATATTTCTTGGTTATTCATCTAAGAGCAAGGCATATAGATGTTTTAACAAGAGACTATAGAGAATTGTTCAGAGTACAAATGTGAATATTGATGAACAGTTTAGAGTAACTTCAAGGTATATAGACTCTGAACCGGCAACTGAGATACTAACAAATGAACCTACATTGAAACCACTGGTACAGAATGAAGATCCAGTTACACCGGTATCATCTAAAAATTCCACTATAACTGAGGAACAACAACAAATGAAGACACCCTAGCAAACAACAAAAGACCTCAATGAACAACATGAAACAAATGGTTGTTCATGCTAAGGAAATTATGAATAGTATTTAGGTCTTTGTTGGTGTCCTAGGTTCTGTCCTTTTGCTATCTCTGTGCTTTCCTTTCGTTGTCTGTTCTGCATTTTTAATGATATGTTATGTTAGTTGATCCCTTTCAGTGGGATCATTTTGTCTTTTTGAATTGATCAGGCACTTTTTTCTAGCAGTTTTGTACCTTTCAAATACCTACTTTTACTTAATCAAAACAAATGAAGACACCTCGGTATGTAAGACTGAATCACTCAGAAAATTAGATAATTGGGAACAAGTATCAAGGAGTTATGACAAGAGGAAGATTGGCAAATGAAGAGGTATGTCTTATTTCTCAAATTGAACCATCATCAATTAATGAGGCATGTGAAGATAAGTACCAGATTAAAGCTATGGAAGAGGAACTAGGACAAATTGAGAAGAACAACACATGGACATTAGTTCCCTGGCCTCAAGACAAAAATGTGATTGGAATAAAATGGGTATTCAGAAACAAACTTAATGAAGATGGTAAGGTAATCAGAAATAAAGAAAGACTAGTGTGTAAGGGATATTCTCTGAAAGAAGGAATTGATTATAATGAAACCTTTGCACGGGTAGTTAGAATTGAGGCAGTCGGATTATTCTTGGTTTTTGCAGCACACAAGAACTACAAAGTATATCAAATGGATATTAAATGTGAATTTCTGAATGGAGATCTTGAAGAAGAAGTTTACATTGAGCAACCTGATGGATTGTCTTTGATAGATAACAAAGATATGGATTGTAGGTTAAGGAAAGCTTTGTATGGGTTGAGGCAAGCTCCAAGAGCTTCGTATGCTAGATTGGATAAATATATTTTGAACATTGGTTTTTCTAAAGGTAATGCTGATAGAAACTTATACTATAAAGTGACTAATGATGACATCTTGGTTATAGAAATTTTTGTTGATGATATAATCTTTGGAGGAGAATATGGATTATGTAAAGACTTTTCTATTGAAATGTAGCAAGAATTTGAAATGTCTATGATTGGAGAGATAAAATTCTTTTTAGGATTGCAGATTTCACCAACTGATAAAGGTATATTCTTGAGTCAATCCAAGTACTTGAAGGAGTTACTAAAGAAATTTGGGATGGAGAACTCTAAACTGGTAAGCACACCTATGACTACAAATGACAAATTATCACTAAGGGATGAATCTACACCTATTAATCCGACAAGGTACACATCTATGATAGGAGGTTTACTATATTTGACACAAATAAGATCTGATATTATGAATGCAGTATGTATTGTTTCAAGATTTTAGAGTGATCCTAAAGAAAATCATGAATCAGCAATAAAAAGGATTTTTTGGTACTTACAAGGCACTAAAAATCTTGGTTTATGGTATCCTAGAGATTAAAACTTTGATTTATGTGCATACACAGATGTAAATTGGGCAGGAGATGTAGATGACAGAAAAAGCACCACCGGCGGAGCATTTTTTCTTGGAAGCAGATTAATTTCTTAGTTGAGTAAGAAACAAAGTTGCACATCTTTATCAATAGCAGAATCAGAATATGTTGCAACAGCAACTAACTGTACATAGGTATTATGGCTTAAGAAAATGTTGAAGGACATAAAGATCAAATGCAAGGAACCTATAATTATCTATTGTGATAACACTGCAGCAATTGATATATCTAAGAATTTGGTACTACATTCCAAAACTAAACATGTTTCTATCAAATTGAATTTTCTAAAAGAGAATTTTGAAGCAAAAGAAGTAAAACTGGTTTATGTGAATACTAAAGAGAAGATTGCAGATATTTTCACTAAGCCTTTACCTAAAGAGACTTTTGAATATCTCAGAGATCAGCTTGGGGTCATACCCCACCGATAGAGACTTAGACAGTTGATGTTTGTCATAAACCAGCAGAATTAACAAAAAAATCTTTTATTTTGGCTTTGATGAGTAGAGCTACTTCTCAGGGGGAGTAGTTGGTATACTGAATTGGTTGGTATTTTGTATTTGAACTTAGTTTTGTAGTAACTTTGGCATTTGATGTCAAAGGGGGAGAGATTGATATGGAAAAACATAAGGAAAAAATATGTTACTCTCAAGCGGAGAGATTGTTACTTTGGGAGAGATTGATTCCTCTTTGTATCTGAATTTTGATTTCTGGTTATGATCTTTTTTGGGAGATTGTTGGTTTCTGGTATTTGGCACTTCTGTTTTGGCACTTTGATGATTTTTCCATCTTGTGTTGCCATCAATGTCAAGGGGGGAGATTGTTGGTATTTTGGATATGTTGATATTGTTTTGTCATTGATGTCAACACCTATTAACACTTATCAACTCTGGCATTTTGGAGGATTGGCAATGTTCATCGGCAAGCAAGTGACTTTATGCATAGTCACCAATATCTGGTACACCAGTAGGATATATTGTTCACCAACACTTGGAATAACATGGAAAATATTTGGTTATGTTGAAGACATCATTTAGACACTTTGTCTTGGAGATTTGTTCATTGGTATATTCATATTTGCATATTTGTTGCTACAAGCAAATAGGTCCAGAATAAGCACTGGCAAGCTTATCTATTCCAGATCAGCACGACACCCTTTGGAGATGATTTATCAATGTTGTAAATGCATTAAGCCAACATGTTGAATCGGATATTGTATCAGTTATTGATTTACTTGTAATTGTTTTATTGTAATATCTTTTAGAGTTGACCTACTAAAATTGGTCTTAGGTTATGGTATATAAGTAAGATCTTATTTGTAAGATCTATATGTGATTGGGAAAAGGAATTGTAAGAAGGTATATGCAAAGATAAATAGAGCTATACACATAGACATCATTTGAAGGTGAAGCAAGGTTTTTGTGAAGGCAATCAGAACTACACCGGTACTGAATCCAGCATATGAAGATGCTATTTTGAGTAGTACATCATTATTGGATTTAACCATCCAATTGTAGTCAGTGTGACTCCTATTTGTGTTTGAGCAGTGAGCTCTAGGCGCTTGGCATTTTTGCATGTGCAGACCCCATTTGTATACACATACTATGTATAGTAGTATCATCTAATTGTTGGTAAGGTTTCCCACCATGGTTTTTCCCCTTACAGGGTTTCTACTTACAAACATTGGTGTTATGTGTTGTGGATGTTATTGTCTTTCTCTTTTCATGCATTAATATTTATCGGTACTACAATTAACTGATAAACTGTCTACCAACATAAAGCTTGGTTTACCGGTATTAAGAATTAAGTTTAGTTAAGTTGTTTTTAGTTTGAATTTATTAGACAACTAATTCACCCCCCCCCCCTCTCAGTTGTCTCTGGGACCTAACACGACCAACCACCCTACCAGTTCCTTACTTCTTCTATTTTCAACCATTCTACCCGTTACCTTTTCATATCTTCTCTCATCGTGACATGTCGATGGAACACACAAACTGGTCTCCATACTGGTAAATCCAAAGTATGCTCATTCCCACAAATGGGAAATCTTCTACAACTTCACCTTGCTTATATAATCAATGGACTCATAAATTCCTATGTTTACACCTACTCAACCTTTCTTCCTTATCGATGTTGTTTCTTCCTCTACTGGTTTGTCAAGGTGACAAACACTTCAAACTTCCTTTGACTCTTCTCATGGTGACTACATCTTCAACCAGTGGGAGTCTTGTTGTTCTGCAACATCACAACATACCAGTTCATTATTCTCTTCCAGTGTTGAAATGATTCAAATAACATTCTGCCTCTTCATCACAAGCAACCGCTCAAAACACTTCTCCATCTCATCACACAAGTTAGGCACTAACTTGTGTATTGATGACCTCTGAGGTCATCTTCCTTACCTTTACTGGTGTTTAGCAACACAAGGTGATATCCAAGCTATCACATCATGTACTCCTTCATAACAATGTTGGACATACATCTCTTCTACCGGTGGTCATCCCATACCAATTGACATCAATGACAACACAATGCCAACAAGCTATTTGGGATAAATTGGAGACATTGAATGAAGGAGACACCACTGTCAAAATTGAAAAACTGGAATGTTTCCAGGTCAGGTATGAAAATTTGAAAATGGAAAAAGATGAAAGAATTTATGCTTTTATGGAAAGAGTTAATGAAATTCTTTTAGGAATACAATGTTGTGGAGGATCCTTAAGTGAAGATGAAATTGTTTCTTAAGTTTTAAGATCATTGCCACCGTTATAAAAAAATGAAAGTAACTTCTATTAATGAGTTAATAAAAATGTTGAATACATCAGTATCTAGAGATACCTTGGTTGGAAAACTTTCAGCATTTGAGCTTGAGGAATTTGGTCCGGCTGCTACAATTAAGACAGATTTAGCCTTTAGAGCATCATCATCATCATCATCATCATCATCTGACAAATCTGATTAGAAAGAACTTTATGAAAAAGAACTTGAAGATGTTAGAAGGGAAAATGAAGAACTGGAAGAACTTGAAGCACTATTTGTAAGGAAAATGCAGAAAGGTCCTGTTGGAAGTAAGTATGAAGTTAAAACACCATTTAAATGTTTTAATTGCAATAAAGTTGGTCATATGGCATAGAGATGTCCTGATAGACATGAAAGATTGAGAGAAGAAGCTAAAAGAACATATAAGCCTAACCCTAAATATCAGAGATACAAATTTAAGAAGGAGTTACTGATGATTCTAATGAAGAACTGACAGGCAATGGATTGACTTTTGTTGAAATAAAAGAAGATTTACTGTTCCATCGGTAGAGCAAACCCTGGTAGCTAAAATTGAGGAAAAGGATGAATGGATCATATATTCTAGATGTTCACATCATATGACTAGTGATAAGAGTAAATTATTGTTTTTTCAGGAATTCAATGGAGGTCTAGTAAGATTTGGCGATGATAAAGCTTGTTTAATCAAAGGAAAAGGCACTATATCCTTGGATGATAAGCACAATACTGACAATTTTTACTATGTTGAAGGTTTGAAGCATAATCTTTTGAGTGTTGGTCAATTAGTTGAAAAGGGATTTTAGTTATAGTTCAAGAATGGTAAATACAAAATCAGAAACAAAACTAGATTGGAGATTGCAACCAATAATCAGACTAAAGGTAATATCTTTCATTTGAACAACAATGATAAGACATGCTTGATTACACATATTGATGAAAGTTGGTTGTGGTAGAAGAGACTTCGTCATGTAAATTTTGCTTGCATTGTAAAGATCAATTCAACTAAGGCAATAAGAGATTTACCTAAGATTGTGAAACCTCATAATCCGGTATGTAAGGAATGTCAAATGGGAAAGCAAGTTAGAACAACTTTTAAGAGTATTTCTGAGGAATCCAATAATGTTCTTGATTTAATACATACTGACTTGTGTGGTCTAGCAAGAACAAGAAGTCTATAGGGAGATAGATACTTTATGCTAATTATTGATGATTATTCTATAATATGGTGGGTTACTTTTCTCAGGGAGAAATCAAAAGCTTCTAGAAAATTCAAATTGTTCAAGGCAATGGTAGAAAATGAAACCAGTAAGAAAATCAAATGTTTGAGATCAGATCAAGGAGGAGAATATACATCAAAGGAATTTAATACATTTTGTGAAGTGAATGGAATCAAAAGACAACTATCAACACCTCAGACACCTCAGCAGAATGGGATTGTGGAAAGGAAGAACATAACTATTCTAGAAGTAGCTAGAAGCATGATACTAGAAGCAAATCTACCTCATGTGTATTGGAGAGAAGCAGTGAATACAACATTTTATACTTTCAATAGAGTTCACATCAAAGGTGAAACCGGTAAGACCCCTTATGAACTATGGTTTGGTAATACTCATACTCTTAAGTACTTCAGAATATTTGGAAGCAAATGTTATATTAGGAGACATGAGTATATTGGTAAATTTGATTGTAGAAGTGATGAAGGAATATTTATTGGTTATTCATCTAAGAGAAAGGCATATAGATGTTTTAACAAAATATTGTAGAAGATCCTTGAGAGTGCTAATGCGAAGATAAATGAACACTTCAGAAGAAATTCAAGGTCTGTAGATTTTCAACCGGTAGTTGAGATGATCATAAATGAACCTATACAGAGTGCACCAATACATAATGTGGATCCAGTCACACCGGCATCATTAGAGAATTCCACAATGACTGTAGAACAGCTACATGTGAATAAACCCAGGTATGTAAGATTGAATCATTCAAAAAATCAGAAAACTGGGAACAAATATCAAGGTTTTATGACAAGAGGAAGACTAGCAAATGAAGAGGTATGCTTAATTTCTCAAATTGAACCAACATCTATTATTGAAGCATGTAAAGATGAACACTGGATAAAAGCAATGGAAGATGAATTGGAACAAATTGAAAAGAACAATACATGGACATTAGTTCCTTGACCTAGAGACAAAAATGTAATTGGAACTAAATGGGTATATAGAAATAAACTTAATGAAGATGGTAAGGTAATCAAGAACAAAGAAAGATTAGTCTATAAAGGATATTCACAAAAAGAGGGAATTGATTATAATTAAACCTTTACACCGGTAGCTAGAATTGAGGCAGTCAGATCATTTCTTGCATTTGCAACTCATAAGAACTATAAAGTATATCAGATGGATGTGAATGTGCATTTCTGAATGGTGATCTTGAAGAGGAATTTTGCATTGAATAGCCTGATGGATTTTCATTGACAAATGATAAAGATATGGTTTGCAGATTAAGGAAAGCTTTGTATGGATTGAAGCAAGCTCCTAGAGCTTGGTATGCTAGATTGGACAAATATTTTTTGAAGCTTGGTTACACTAAAGGTAATGCTGATAGCAACTTATATTTCAAAGTGACTAATGATGACATCTTGGTTATTGTAGTGTTTGTTGATGATATCATTTTTGGAGGAGAAGATGGATTGTGTAAAGACTTTGCTAACAAGATGTAGGAAGAATTTGAAATGTCTATGATTGGGGAGATAAAATTATTTTTAGGATTACAAATCTCATAGACTGATAAAGGTATATTCATATGTCAAACAAAATACTTGAAGGAACTACTGAAGAAATTTTGTATGGAAAACTCTAAACTGATAAGTACTCCTATGACTACAAGTGATAAAATGACATTAAAGGATGATTCAACTCATGTTAATACAACAAGATACAAATCTATGATTGGAGGTTTACTGTATTTGACACAAACAAGACTTGATATAATGAATGCAGTATATATTGTTTCAAGATTTGAGAGCAATCCTAAAGAAAATCATGAATTAGCAATAAAAAGGATTTTCCGGTATCTACAAGGTACAATAAATCTTTGTTTATGGTATCCTAAAGATGAAAATTTTGATTTATGTGAATACACCGATGCAAATTGGGCAGGAGATGTAGATGACAGAAAGAGAACCACTAGTAGAGCATTCTTTCTTGGTAGTAGGCTGATTTCATGGTTAAGTAAGAAATGAAGATGTACATCATTGTCAACAGCAGAATCAGAATATGTTGTAGCAGCAACTAATTGTACTCAAGTACTATGGATTAAGCAAATGTTGAAGGACATAAAGGTAAAATGTACATAACCCATAATCATTTATTGTGATAATTCAACAGCAATTGATATATCAAAGAATCTGGTATTTTATTCTAAGACTAAACATGTTTCTATCAAATATAACTTTCTGAAAGAGAATGTTGAAGCAAAAGAAGTGAGATTGGTTTATGTAAATACAAAAGAGTAGATTGTAGATATCTATACTAAGTCTTTCCCTAAAGAAACTTTTGAATATCTTAGAGAGCAGCTTGGGGTAATACCCTCACCGGTAGAAACTTAGACAGATCAAGATTGGCATCAAACCAACAAAAACTAACAGAGAAACTTTTTTTCCGGCTTTGGTGAAGGAGAGCTACTTCTCAGGGGGAGTAGTTAGCTATAGTAGTTGATCATATTAGTGTTGGCATTATGTGAATCGGTATGAGGACATAATGACATTGTATGTTGTCATTGATGTCAATATGTTGAAGAAGTGAGAACCAACATATGAGAGAACCAGTATAACACTGTGAACCGACATTTGTGCCAAAGTGAAGCGATGTGCTTGTTCAAAGGTGAACCGGCATATGGTTATGGGAACCAGCACATGGAAGTGTTGTATGACTACCGGTTGGTAGTCTCAACTTTAGGGTTTTTGGTTCAAGTGCTTCAAGCTTGTGTGGCTCAACCGGTGACATTGTGTGATGAGTTTGCATGATAACAAAGAACAAATCATGTTGCCATGTAAGCCTTGTGTGCGTGAAGGATCTTGCATGAAGAATATTGTTCCTATCTACCTCAGGAATGTGCGAAGTCTTAAAAACAGTGATAACGTGTGATGGGTTATCAGCCGCCATGAAATTGATGGAAAATGAATGATGGAGATTAATGCAGTGTGCTCAACGGTCAGGATTGAACTGTCTGAATTCCTTAACCTAATAGGTTTAGGGTTTAGGGTTTATGTTACCGACCTAACTATTTTCCTATAAGGTCAATGTTGTGACTCTTTCTAAGGTTGTTGGTAAAAGTTGTGTGTGAGTATCCAAGAGAAGGGATACGTGATTCTTGCAAGACCAAAAGGAGAGAAGTGATACCTGTAGAGTGTAAGTGCAGAAGGTGAAGAGGAACTTAAGTGGATCTGTATTGGTATTGAGTGTTGTTACCAAATCATTGTAATTCTTGTTGATCTCTAACAACCTCAACAGTTGGAAAATCCCTTAACAGGGCAGCCTTAACCGGCTTGTTGTAAATCCTTTAACAGGGTAATTCAAAGCTATTGAGTTGGAAATCCTTTAGCTATTGAGTTCTTGAAATCCTCTAACAAGGTGACCTTTAACAGCTTTTAACCCTTAACTGGGTATTGTAGCAATCCCTTAACCAGGTGATCTCTAACAGGATCGGTTCCTAGCAGGACCTATTGTAATGTCTCTAACTGGACAAGGCTCCTAACAGAGCAGACTTCTAAAGAGTTCAAAAATAGCTTGTGGGTATTCATCCCCACCATGGTTTTTCCCAGTTGGGTTTCCACATGAAAAATATGTGTGTCATGTGTGATGCTTTTATCTTGTAATGCTTTGCTATTGTCTGTCAAGCATATGATGGTTCTATATTTTATGCATGTCAATAAAATATGTTGAACTAGCTGTTATTATGATTTGATGATAGATTACCTATTTATGCATAAGGGTGAAATGGTAGTGTAATCTTGAGTTGAGTGAAAAGCTAAGTGAGTAACCGGTTAATGCTTGTCTTAGTCATTCTTAGCTTTACCGATTGCACTCTATTTCAAACCGGTGTCATTATTTGCTAGTCATTTGAAGTGTCTACTGTTAGATCGGTTTAGGATTGCATTTTTGTCTATATTGATTCACCCCCCCCTCTCAGTATCGGGTTAGTACTGTTAGTTCATCTTTGAGTTATCAATTTGTATCAGAGCGTCCTCTAGGTTCTCTGTGTTATAGGCTTAACCGCTTGAGGTAAAGATCCCAGTCAAATGATGAAGAGGGAAGGTCCAAATTTTAACAGAGAAAATTTCAGTATATGGAAAGACAGAATGAAGATATTCATCAGAAGCATTGGTGCTCAATAGTGGAGCTATGTTGAGAATGCCTATGCTATGTTGAGAATGCCTATGTTGCCCATACCAGTACTCTCATTGATGACCAAAAGAGAGAGATGCAGGAGAATGGGCAAGTCATGGAAGGCCTAATTAGTAGTTTATCTGACATTGAGTTTATTGAGTTTATTGATGTCTATGGCAGTGATGAGCATGTAAAACAGGCTAAGGAAGAAAGCCTTAGAGGGAAGTTTGAAGATATGCGGATGGTTGAAGGTGAGACCATTCAACAGTATGAAATAAGAATCAAAACCGTTGTTGGAGATATCAAGAGTGCAGGTGGTAAAATAGAAGATTCCATTGTGGTAAGCAAAGTCCTGAGATCCCTATTGCCAGTCTATGCAATAAGAGTTGCTGCTATTCAGGAGCTAAGATCAATATACAAGACTAAGGTATCCTTGGACTCCATCATAGCAAACTTGACAGCCTATGAGCTAAATAGTTTTGATGGCAGTGTTCAAAAGACTGAATCATCTCTTAAAGCTTCTCCTGTACCATCTAGAAAAGGAAAAGAAGCTAGCACTAGTGGTGAACCAATATAGAGCAAAGAAATGGATGATGAGGAGATTTTGATGGCATTTGAAGCTCTTCTTGCCAGGAAACTTCCAAAAGGAACCGGCAAATACAAAGGTAAGCTACCTTTGAAATGCTTTTCTTGTAACCAGATAGGACATATTGTTGTAAACTATCCTAATGGTGACAACAAGGACAAACCAGAAAGGTTCAAGAAGTTCAAAGGAGGAAACTGGAGAAACTGTTTTGTGGCAGTTGATGAAGGTGTCACAAATGAGGAATCAGAGGATGAAGAAAATGAAGATATTGTGTTTGTTTCTATCAAAGAAGATGTGTCAAACAAGAAGGCTCTTGTCTCCCAGTTTGATAATTCCAATGAGTGGATCATTGATAGTGGTTGTTCTCACCATATGACTGGTGACCAAAGCAAGTTTCTATCCTTGGAGGAGTATGATGGTGGTGTGGTTCATTTTGGCAATGATGCACCATGCATGGTCAAAGGCAGAGGGTCCATCTCTCTGAATGGAAAGAGTAGTGCTGACAATGTGTACTAGGTTGATGGTCTCAGACACAACTTTCTAAGTGTTACCCAGCTGAATGATAGTGGCCTCACTCTGGAATTCAAGAATGGTGAATTGGTGGCCACTGGGATGTAGACCAAAGGTAACCTATTTCATCTGAATGCAAATATAAGTACATGTCTTATGGCTAAATTTGATGATAGCTGGATATGGCATAGGAGACTCTGCCATGTAAACTTCCATAACATTGTGAAGGCTAGTAAGATCAAGGCAGTTAGAGGGTTTCCGGTGTTAAGAAAATTGAATAATACCTTGTGCAGAGAATGTCAATTGGGGAAAATGTCTTCCTCAACCTTTCAAGGTAAATCTTTCACTGCTGACAATTTGCTTGATCCTGTGCATACTGATTTGTGTGGTCCTATGAAAAATAGAAGTGTGCAGGGTGATAAGTACTTCATGATTCTCACTGATGACTGCTCAAGAATGATGTGGGTCAAATTCTTGAAAGACAAGTCTAAAGCCTTTGTAAAGTTCAATGCTTTTAGAGCATTAGTGGAGAAGGAAAGCAGTAAAAGAATCAAGTGCCTGAGAACTGATCAAGGAGGGGAATTCACTTCCGGTGAATTCAACAAGTACTATGAAGAACATGGCATCAAGAGGCAATTGTCTACCCCTCAGAATCCACAACAAAATGGCGTAGCAGAGAGGAATAATAGGACTGTGATTCAAGAAGCTAGAACCATGTTGATTCAAGGAAAGGTAGCTCACACCTTTTGGAGAGAAGCGGTGAGCACTGTAGTCTACACAATGAACCGGGTACTCATCAAGAAAGGTAAGGATAAAACTCCTTATGAGTATTGGACCGGTAAGACACCTATGGTCAGCTACTTTAGAGTGTTTGGTAGCAAATGTTACATCAAGAGGAGTGAACACCTGAGCAAATTTGATGCAAAATGTGATGAGGGAATATTCCTAGGATATTTCACCAAGAGCAAAGCTCTCAAGTGTTTCAATAGTAGGACTCTAAAAAATTATGGAAAGCATCAATGTAAGAGTTGATGAAACCTCTGAGAAAACTAAGGAAACCGATAGTGAGCAAGTAGTAAATGAACTGGTTGCAACCTTCTAGGAACTAGTTGTTAGTCAACCAAGTACCAATAACAGTGTTCCTACATCGGCAGATGTAGATGAGGATGAAGAAGAAAAGCAAGAGGAATCTACGAAGACCATTCCTCGGTATGTCAAGCTGAATCATGATCCTAAGCAGATCATAGGAGATAAGGATGTAGGAATCCTTACAAAAAGAAAAGTCAGAGAAAACTCATGTATGATCTCTGAATTCGAGCCTAAAACATTCAAAGAGGCACATAAAGATGAAGACTAGATCAAGGCAATGCAAGAGGAACTTGACCAGATAGAGAAAAATGGTACATGGTCTTTGGTACCCAGACTAGAGCATAAAAATGTCATTGGTACCAAATGGGTCTTCAGAAATAAGTTGAATGAGGATGGCACAGTGATTAGAAACAAAGCTAGATTGGTATGCAAAGGATATGCTCAATAAGAAGGAGAAGACTATGGAGAAATTTTTGCTCCTGTAGCCAGATTGGAAGGAGTTTGTATGCTTCTAGAATATGCAGCTTTTAAAGGCTTCAAAGTATATCAAATGGATGTAAAATCTGCATTCCTAAATGGTGTACTTGAAGAGGAGGTGTATATAGAGCAACCAAATGGGTTTGCCCTATCTAAAGACAGTGACATGGTGTGTAGGCTACATAAAGCCTTATATGGTCTAAAGCAAGCACCTAGAGCATGGTATGAATGCCTGCATTCCCATCTTGTGAAGATAGCAATATCTACTTGAAGTCTAAAGGAGATCAGATCCTGATCTATGAGGCATTTGTTGATGATATTATCTTTGGTGGAGATGACAAGATGAGTCATGAGTTTGCAGATGAGATGAAGAAAGAGTTTGAGATGTCACTCATAGGGGAGATTAAGTTCTTCATTGGACTACAGATCCAGCAGATGAAAGATGGAATCTTTATCACTCAGTCCAAGTATGTCAAAGAGGTGTTGAAGACCTTTGGCATGGAAGATAGCAAACCAGTTGGTACACCGATGGTGACCAGTTGTAAACTATCCAAAGAGGATGACTCAACATTGCTTGATGAGAAGGAATACCGATCAATGATTGGTAAATTGCATTATGTAGTGCATGGTAGACCAGATATTGCACATGTAGTTGGCATTACTGCAAGGTTCCAGAAAAGTCCAACAGAATCTCACTTGGTTGCAGTTAAGAGGATTCTTAGGTATCTAAAGGGAACTGTTGATTATGGATTATGGTATCCATATAGCAAGGATTTCAACTTGAAAGTGTTCACAGATGCTGATTTTGCTGGTAATATAGATGACCAAAAAAGCACAACCAGTGGTGCATTCTTTCTTGGTGGTAGACTGGTCTCATGAATGAGTAAGAAGCAGAGTTGTATCTCTCAGTCTACAGCAGAAGCAGAGTATGTTGCAGCTTTCATAAACTACACTCAAACAATTTGGATGAAGCATGAATTAAATGGCTTCAAAGTTCCTGTATCTGAACTAGGAAGTATATTTTGTGACAATACTAGTGCAATTAATATCTTGAAGAATCTGGTTTTACATTCTAGAACCAAGCACTTTGAGCTTAAGTATCATTTCTTAAGGGAAAAGGTTCAGAAAAAAGAGATTGGACTGGAACATGTTTCCAGTAAGGAGCAGTTAGCAGACATATTCACCAAGCCTCTCCCAAAGACTACATTTATGTACTTAAGAGGTGAATTAGGGGTGTTGCCCCTTCAGGAGGTAAACTAAAAGCATATGCTCCACATCAGTCAGGTATTGCATAGTCAAATTTATTTTGGATTGATGTGATGAAGGATGCTACTCCTCATGGGGAGCAGCATAACAGAATAGGGAAGCTTGTGCCTCCACATTGGCATCGTTCTCAAAGGGGGAGAAGATTTGAAGCAGAGAGATATCTTTGTATATTGCCATCAATGCCAAAGGGGGAGATTGTTGGCATTATGTGAACTAGTATGATGACATAATGACATTGTATGTTGTCATTGATGTCAATATGCTGAAGAGGTGAGAACCGGCATATGAGAGAACTGATATAACACTGTGAACCAACATTTGTGCCAAAGTGAAGTGGTGTGCTTGTTCAAAGGTGAACCAGCATATGGTTATGGGAACCGGCACATGGAAGCATTGTATGACTACCGGTTGGTAGTCTCAACTTTAGGGTTTCCGGTTGAAGTGCTTCAAGCCTGTGTGGCTCAACCGATGACTTTGTGTGATGAGTTTGCATGATAACAAAGAACAGATCATGTTGCCACGTAAGCCTTGTGTGCGTGAAGGATCTTGCATGAAGAAGATTGTTCCTATCTACCTCAGGAATGTGTGAAGTCTATAAAATGGTGATAACGTGTGATGGGTTATCAGCCGCCATGAAATCGGTGGAAAACAAACAATGGAGATTAATGTAGTGTGCTCAACGGTCAGGATTGAATCATCTAAATTCCTTAACCTAATAGGTTTAGGGTTTAGGGTTTATGTTATCGACCTAACTATTTTCCTATAAGGTTGATGTTGTGACTCTTTCTGAGGTTGTTCGCAAAAGTTGTGTGTGAGTATCCAGGAGAAGGGATACTTAACTCTTGCCAAACCAAAAGGAGAGAAGTGATACCTATAGAGTGTAAGTGTAGAAGGTGAAGAGGAACTTAAGTGGATTTGCATTGGCATTGAGTGTTGTTACCAAATCATTGTAATACCTATTGATCTCTAACCACCTCAATAGCTAGAAAATCCCTTAATAGGGTAGCCTTAACCAGCTTGCTGTAAATCCTTTAACAGGGTAATTCAAAGCTATTGAGTTGGAAATCCTTTAGCTATTGAGTTCTTGAAATCCTCTAACAAGGTAACCTTTAACAGGGTTTAACCCTTAACCAGGTATTGTAGCCATCCCTTAACCAGGTGATCTCTAATAGGATCGGTTCCTAGCAGGACCTATTGTAATGTCTCTAACCAAACAAGGCTCCTAACATAGCGGACTTCTAAAGAGTTCAAAAATAGCTTGTGGGTATTCATCCCCACTGTGGTTTTTCCCAGTGGGGTTTCCACGTGAAAAATATGTGTGTCATGTGTGATGCTTTTATCTTGCAATGCTTTGCTATTGTCTGTCAAGCATATGATGGTTCTATGTTTTATGCCTATCAATAAAACATGTTGAACTAGCTGTTATTATGATCTGATGATAGATTACCTATTTATGCATAAGGGTGAAATGGTAGTGTAATCTTGAGTTGAGTGAAAATCTAAGTGAGTAACCAGTTAATGCTTGTCTCAGTCATTCTTAGCTTTACAGGTTGCACTCTATTTCAAATCGGTGTCACTGTTCGCCAGTCATTTGAAGTGTCTACTGTCAGACCGGTTTAGGACTGTATTTTTGTCTATATTGATTCACCCCCCCCTCTCAGTACCGGGTTAGTACTATCAGTTCATCTTTGAGTTATCAATTAGTTGGTTATATGTTCTGGTATTTATTTCCTTTGGCATTTGATGTCAAAGGGGAAAAGATATCTATGGAAAAATATTATCCCTGGAGGAGAGATTATCCTTTGGAGACATTATTCATTGGAGGAGAGATATTTTTATTTTGATTTATGGTATTGATCTATTTTGTAGATTGCTGGTTTTTGGTTTTTGGCATTCTATTTGGCACTTAGATGTTTTTCCATCTAGTGTTGCCATCAATGCCAAAGGGGGAGATTGTTGGTATTATGGATGTGTTGCATTAGTTTTGTTATTGATGTCAACACTTATCCTTCTAGAGATCTTTGGTTATGTTTAACCGACACATTGTGTTCATTGGCAAGTTTAGTGACTTATGCACAGTCACTGGTATATTGTCCACCGACAAGTTATATTGTCCACCAGCAGGTTATATTGTCCATCGGTAGGTTATATTGTTCATTGGAACTGATGATGACTTGTTATCATCTGGAGATCACTTGATTATGTCAAAGACATGGTTTGGATACTTGGTATTTTGGTTAATGGTCTAATCAGGTTGACATATTTGTTGTTACCAACAAATTGGTCTAGGTTATGGACCGGTAGGCATTATCTATTCTAGATCAACATGACATGTTATGGAGATGATTTATTGATTAGATATTGTTGTAAATGTATTGAGCCGACATGATGCATTGTATCAAGACTTATTTGTAATTGATTTAATTGTAATATTCTTAGTGAGCCGACCTACACATTTGGTCTTAGAATTTGTATATATGCAAGATCTCAATTGATGAGATAGGGGATATGATATGTAAGGTTATGGTATGCGCAAATATTGAAGATCATTTGAGCAAACCATAGAGAAGGTTAAAGGGAGGTTTGAAGGTGTTTATCAGAGCTTAATCGATACTAAATCTAGTATTAGAGATGCTATCTTGAGTAGTACATTATTCTAAGATTTAACCATCCTACTATAGTCATTGCGACTCCCATTTGAGCAGTGTGCTCTAGGCGGTTGTCCTTTCTACATGTGCATACGCCATTTGTATACACATACTATCTGTAGTAGTATCATTTGATTGTGGGTAAGGTTTCTCACCGTGGTTTTTTCCTTTACAGGGTTTCCACGTCAAAATCTTTATGTTATGTGTTGTGGATGTTGTTTATCTTTATGTTTCATGCATTAAGTTTCACAAGTATTGATATTAACTATTAATCTATTCACTGGCATTAAGTATTAAGTTGACGTAAGTTATATTTGGGTTGAAATTAATTGACAACTGATTCACTCTCCCTCTCAGTTGCCTTCCAGGTCCTAACAGTTATAGATGAAGAATCAGAAGGAGATGAAGTTGTATTTATTTCTATTAAAGAAGATGGACCAGTACTTGTTGATTCTAGAAGTTGCACTATTGAGGAGAAATCTCTAGCTATTAAAGTTGAAGAGAAAGATGAATGGGTAATTGATAGCAGTTGTTCATATCATATGATCAATGATAAAAGAAAAATTTTGAATATGGAAAGATATGATGGTGGAATAGTAATATTTGGAGATGACAAAGCTTGTGTAATCCATGGTAGAGGTTCTACTTCCTTTGATGGTAAGCATAACACTCATGATGTCCTATATGTTGAAGGTTTGAAGCATACTCTTTTAAGTGTTAGATAGATGGTAGACAAAGGTTATTATTTGCAATTCAAGAATGAAAAATGTAAGATCCTAAATGCCTCTAGTATAGAAATTGCATCAGGAACTAAGACTGGAGGTAATATATTTCATTTGAATGCTGGTGAGAAATGTTATTTGATTGCTTAGATTGATGAGGGTTGGTTGTGGCATAGGAGAATGTGTCATTTTAACTTTGATTTAGTGATTAAGATCAATTCTGCACAAGATTTGCCTAAAAATTTTAATCCTTCTAATCCGATATGTAAGGAATGTCAAATGGGAAAGAAAACAAGAATTTCTCTCAAGAGTAAGTAGTATACATTTGATGGATTTCTAGATCTTGTGTATACTAGCCTATGCGGACCTACAAACGTTTTAAGTGTGCAAGGTGATAGATACTTTATGTTACTAATTGATGATTATTCCAGAATGATGTAGGTTATCATTTTGAAGGAGAAATCAGAAGCATTAGATAAATTCAAGATATTCAAAGCAAAGGTTGAGACTGAGATACGATTGAAGGTAAAATGTTTGAGATCTGAAAGAGGAGGAGAAATTTGTTCTAGTGAGTTTGAATCATTCTATGAAAAGCATGGGATTAGAAGACAATTATCTGCTCCTAGAACCCCACAACAAAATGGAGTTGATGAAAGAAAGAATAGGACTGTCTTGGATGCTATAAGGACTATGTTGATTGAAGGGAATGTTCCAAAAATCTATTGGAGAGAATTTGTTAGCACTGTTATTTACAATTTAACTGAGTGCATATAAAAGGTGATGTTGGGAAAATGGTGTCTCAACCTTGCATTTACATGAGGTTACTATTTATAGTAAGTTTTCATTTGGGCACAAAATGGTGAGAAATTCTCATCGAAGCTTCTGGTTGGCTAGATAAGCATTTGAATTAGTCACCGGCTAGGAGGGACCTCAAAAAGATCAGTACAGACTGATCAGCAAGAGTAAACACAACAAAAACATAGGGACATGATGGAGGCAATGCAGAAAAAACTTAATTATATCATGAAAACTAATTACAACCAACCACTAACAATCAGGTTATAGAAACCGACTCACTAGCTTGCTAAAACATGCTCAAAATACAGAACAGGTCACAACCAGGACCTCAAATCTTAAGATCTATCTTCTATTATCAATATAACTTCTTGATCTCATTCTAATGCTCTATTACAATGATTTATATGATCCAAGGGAATCCAGTCAGCCCAAAAAGGGAACAAAACCTAAAGAACAAGACCTAAAGTACAAGGTCAGCCTTTGCCAAAGAAATTCCTTTGGAAAATCCAAAGGATGAAGCGTAGATCATGAGAAAAGGTCGTCCACATGCTAAGGAACATCAAAATCAATTCTTAGGGCTCTGCATGCTATGGAAGGGATCTGGTAGACCACCAATGCAAATAGGTCTAGGCAACCGGTAACAGAAAATTGTCTTAGAAACCGGTAATGATAAGTTGCCAAAAAATAATCCAAATGTTCCATGGTTTGGGAATAAGAAATATGATGAAGTCTTCAAGAAAAATCCAACTCTATAGGTTCCAGTGAGCCAAATCCAAGACACAGAGAAAGAAATGTTGAAACTGCAAACATAAAGCAAAACAAAAAGGAAATATTTTTGGTTTATGCAAGATTGCTATGAATCGGGGATGCTCCTACATCAGAC